>NC_090445.1:1504322233-1504625263 GCF_031143425.1 Pleurodeles waltl | reverse complement strand
GAAGGAAGTTAACTAAAAAGACACGCTTTATTTAAAGGTTAATTGAAGTTAAAAAAAAAAGGAAGCAACTAAGTCATCCTGCAACAGCTAACTTAAAAAAAAATGTGTTTCTAAAGGCATCCTGCAGCAAAAATGTAATAAGGTATTTAAAATTCCAAAGAATATTTCATTAACATGCAGAACTGTGTCACCTTAGTACATCACATTATATTATATCAGTGCATCCTATGTACAGCCAGTCTGCTGGCATCAATGCCGCCCTCGGTCACATCACAGACAATACCTTTTGGCACCTGGAATAATGTTTGTGAGTACCCATGCTATAGCGCTTTACTCAGAACCTTTTCAATCCGTCTTCCCTCACCGTCCTCAGTTCCCACTGAACTGTCCTCCCTCCTTTCCTTAGAGATTGAGTCTCTTCTAAAAAAGCAAGCTATTTGCCTATGTCATCCTGATTATTCGGGTTTCCTCAGTTCTATTTTTCTAGTTCTAAAGAAAAGAAAGAAGATGAGACCAGTCATCAATCTCAAGCACTTCAACCATTTTGTAGTTTATCGTCACTTCAAAATGGAAGTTATTATCATCTCAGGGATTCTCTACTGCAACACGACTAGATGGTGTGCTTTAATTTGCAAGACGTCTATCTCACCGTCCATATTCACCCACTTTACAGGAAGTATCTACAGCTTCAATGGCAAGGACGAACCTTTCATTTTTCCTCTCTTCCTTTCTGTTTCTCATCAGTTCCATGGTGCTTCATCAAACTGATGAGAGATGTGGTAGCTTTCCTCAGAGTTCAGGGGCTAAGACTGATTATTTATCTGGATGACATCCTCAATATGAGTCAAAGCCTTCCCGCGCTACAAAATCAAATTCTACTAACTTGCTTTCTCCTATCAGATTTAGGTTTTCTTATTGACAGGGAAAAATATTTTCTTTCCCGCACTCAGCAAATTGAATTTCTGGGTTTCCTTATAAATTCAAATTCCGTCACTTTATATCTTCCTTCGGCAAAGGTGAAGTCCATCAAATCTGAAATCCTGCAAACTCTCTGCAGTTCTGTAATCTTCCTCAGATCTCTAGCAACAGTAGTGGATCTCCTATCCTCTCCTCCTCGATCCAGGCCTTTTTTCCAGGCCCCCTATTATTGGGCTCTCCAGAGACTAAAAATCCACCATTTACAAAAAGGCCTTGCCTACTCAGACAACATTTTTTTTAGATCAAGATTCTCATCTAAAAGTGCAGTGGTGGATTGACCATTTAGACGCCTGAAACAGCAAGACTATCTTCACATCAGCCCCAGATCTTGTATTACAATTAGATGTAAGTCGAACAGGTATGGGTCACCCGCTGTGGACCAATCTCGACTGGGGGTTCTTGGTCACTAGAACTTGCACATCAATTGTTTAGAGATGCTTGCAGGCTCCTTTGCAATCAGAAGCCTGGCAAAGAACAGTCAGTTGTTCCATTCTACTACGCATGGACAACATTTCAGCAGTTCGTTATATCAAACTAGGTGGCACCAGATCCAAACCACTAGCAGAACTAGCAAAAGGGTTCTGGGATTTTTTCCTGCTAAATAGAATGTCTGTTTATGCTCAATTTCTTCCAACCAATCTGAAATCAGTGCAGATTGGCATTCTTGTCATCTTTGAGATTCCAGTGATTGGGAGCTTCACCCTTAGTATTTTACAATCTTCAACACAAATGGGGTCCTTTTCAAATAGATCTCTTTGTTTCCCGCTGAACTTACAACTTTCTCAATTCCTCAGTTGGCGCTCAGATCCCTTGACACTTGCCTCAGCTGCTTTTTTGGAGGATTGGTCTACTTCAATGAACTACGCCTTTCCTCCCTTTCTCATGACAAACAGAGTTGTAGCACAGGTCAGATGTCAACAAGCATCTCTTGTCCTGGTATCACCTTTTTGGCAATCCCATGTATGGTTTCCTCCTCTACTGGAACTATCCATGGATTTTCCTGTTCTCCTTCCCTCATTCCACAATCTCCTTCGGGAGCTTCTTAGTCGTCCACACAGTCTGGTCAGAGACAATGCCCTTACCCTCTCGGCTTGGAAAATAATAGGAATCCCCAACCTTCCTCTCTTATTTCGGCATAAGCTTCAAGCTACATTAGTCATGGGCTCCGGGAACCACAAATGCTCACAAATCAGCTTGGTCTTTATGGTCAAGCTGGTGTATGGGAAAACACATCAATCACTTTTCAGCCGTTGTAACATTTGTTGTCAATTTCCTGGCAGCAGAAGCCAGCAGTGGTAAAATCTCCTGCACTGTCAACCTGTACAGATCGGCTGTCTTAATTAACCATTCTTACATTAACAGAAAACCAGTGGGTGAACATCCACTCATTTGTTGACTATTAAAGGAACCCTCCTGTTCATAAATACAGTTCATTATGGGATATAAATGTTGTTTTTAAACTGTTTTTTTTATCATAGTCTGATAATGCATTTCTCTAAAAATGTTGTCAGCTAGACTTACTATGTTGTTATGTTTGATATCTATCTTTCAGATGTTAGAGCATTAGACATTTCATCTAGACAGTTTACTCCAACAGATGTTTTGTTTACAGTGCATAGACATTCTAAACCCAATCTCTCCTCTGTATTTTGCCTTACTTCTCCTACCAGCTCCAACTTTGTATGGGTCAATGCTTGAAAGTTTACGAACAAAAAAATGCTTACCTAAGAACGTCCTCAGATAACCAACTCCTCAGTTCTTTCAGAAAACCTTACAGACCTGTTTCTTCCTCCACTCTTGCCTGTTGGGTCAAATGTATCATGTCTCTAGCAGGAATAGATACCTCAATTTTTGTTGATCATTCTTCCAAAGGAGCCATGGCTTCTAAAGCTTTTTCAGTGGGTTCCCCTCTGAGGACATTCTCAGATGATTAAAGTGTTTGACTGCAAACCTGTACATAACACTTTTTCTGTTATTAATTTGCGTTGAACAAGCATAATATGAGCCTCCGGTCTTGAAATAACATTTAGATTTTCCTAGTAACTTATGAAGGAAAGTCTTAATTTTATTAAAGACACAGAGGCGAGTATTATCTCACTGCAACATTTATTAACTTCATCTATCTCCCTCCCTATTAGCGACTTCAGCGTCTGCAACAACCTGCTCATAACTCTTTTTCGCATACGTCTGGTTTCCTCAACACCACTGCTGCGTCTTCGTTTCACCATGGAGTTCCTATTTGTCCTGCATCTCCTCCCTCCAGTCTCAGTCCTGCATTGACGAACTTTTGTCAAGAACCTTTTTCACTTGTTATGGCTATGTTTTTTTTCATTTTACAATTATTCAATACTTTTTGATACCTTGCACTAGAGAGGGCTGTTCGCAGTCAAGTTAAGATGTTATAGTGGGGGTAGCATTATGATTGGTATTTCGTTTTGGTACTAATTTTGCAATCCCATTGGCAATTCTCCATTCTTTGATGGGATTTGTAGTTTGTATATTATCTTGACTGCTACTATTAAATTTTGTCAAGAATTGAAAGCATAATACTCGCCTCTGTGTCTTTAATAAAATTAAGACTTTCCTTGTTAAGTTACTTAAATTACTAGGAAAATCTACATCTCAGTGTAATCATGAGTGACATTTCAACTACTATGAGTGACAGTTTCTCGTGAGCAAAATAAAGCAAAGAAGATGATGAAAACAAATAAATATCAGAAATTACACCCCTTTGAGCAACAAGAGACTCTAAGGGGGTCATTCCAACCCTGGCGGTCGGTGTTAAAGCGGCGGCCAACCCGCCAACAGGCTGGCAGTCAAAAAAATGGAATTCCGACCCTGGCGGGAACCGCCAACACAGCCCGCCACTTTAACACTCCGACCGCCACGGCGGGACAAGCAAACAGCGCGGCGGTCACCGCCAACAGACAGGCGGGAGACAATGTACCGCCCACACTATTACGACCCACCAATCCGCCACCTTTTCCGGGGCGGTTGCCCCGCCGATAAAAGCACGGCGGTAACAGACTTTTCTAACGGAAAACGCTCACCTCTACACACTCCACGAGGAATCTGGACAGCATGGAACCGGAACTACACATCCTCCCAGCCATTGTCTTCCTGCTCCTCTACCAGGAGCACGAACGCCGGCGCAGACAACAACGGTGAGTACTGCACCTACGACACACGGGAGGGGGGAGGCAAAAAATTACGGGGACACACATACGCCACACACCCTCCCCCACCCTCACCCACTACAACACACACATCAATGCAGAGCAACAAGTCAGAGTGACACCCCCAAACCCCCGGAAGAATGCAAAGACAAAATAAAATGATCATTAAAATTGAAGTATATTATAGCATATTTGAAGTTAAGTGAAATATGAAATATATAAATAAAATATATTACATCATGAACAATATATACATCGGTCAAAAGTCCTGCCCATATTGGCTATCATCCATTGTTCGTGGGCCAAAGGGCCTAAACACATGGGCAAAGCCCACACAGGAGACCCGATTCCATTGGAGAGAACACTGCAGGGGCATCAGATAGTAAAACTACAGGCACCTCAGGGGGAAGGGAAGGGGGGGCACCTCAGCCACATGAGTCCACGACGCCAGATCCACAAGGGGCCTCCATGCCCACTGTACCATCCTGGAGAGTGCAAAGCCACAGTCTCACAAGTCTCCACAGTGGGTGGATTGCCCACTGTACCATCCTGGGGAGTGCAAAGCCACAGTCTCACAAGTCTCTACAGTGGGTGGGTTGCCCACTGTACCATCCTGGGGAGTGCAAAGCCACAGTCTCACAAGTCTCTACAGTGGGTGGGTTGCCCACTGGACCATCCTGGGGAGTGCAAAGCCACAGTCTCTCAAGTCTCTACAGTGGGTGGGTTGCCCTCTGATCCATCCTGGGGAGTGCAAAGCCACAGTCCATCAAGTGGATTACAGACTCCACTGGTTCTGGAGGAGGCATGGTGCCCAGAGTGCTTCGTGAAGCCCTGGCCGACACAGATCCGGCCCTGCCAATGGGCCAGCGGTGCTTGAGATGAAGGGCCCAGCGGAGCGGTGCTTGACAGGAAGGGCCCAGCGGAGCGGTTCAGAGACGGCAGTGCCCAGCGGAGCAGTGCTTGACAGGAAGGGCCCAGCGGAGCGGTGCTTGAGATGAAGGGCCCAACGGAGCGGTTCAGAGATGGCGGTGCCCAGTGGAGCGGTGCTTGAGATGAAGGGCCCAGCGGAGCGGTGCTTGAGATGAAGGGCCCAGCGGAGCGGTGCTTCAGATGAAGGGCCCAGCGGAGCGGTTCAGAGACGGCGGTGCCCAGCGGAGCGGTGCAGAGACGGCGGTGCCCAGCGGAGCGGTGCTTGACAGGAAGGGCCCAGCGGAGCGGCACTTGACAGGAAGGGCCCAGCGGAGCGGTGCTTCAGATGAAGGGCCCAGCGTGCTTGACAGGAAGGGCCCAGCGGAGCGGTGCTTGACAGGAAGGGCCCTGTTCAGCGGTGCTTGTCACGGCGGGGCCCAGTTCGGAGGTGCTTGTCACGGCGGGGCCCTGTTCAGCGGTGCTTGTCTTGAAGGGCCCTGTTCAGCAGTGCTTGTCACGGCGGGCCCTGTTCAGCGGTGCTGGTCACGGCGGGGCCCTGTTCATCGGTGCTTGTCTTGAAGGGCCCTGTTCAGCGGTGCTTTTCACGGCGGGGCCCTGTTCAGCAGTGCTTGTCTTGAAGGGCCCTTTTCAGCGGTGCTTGTCAAAGCGGGGCCCTGTTCAGCGGTGCTTGTCTTGAAGGGCCCTGTTGAGCGGTGCTTGTCACGGCGGGGCCCTGTTCAGCGGTGCTTGTCACGGCGGGGCCCTGTTCAGCGGTGCTTGTCTTGAAGGGCCCTGTTCAGCAGTGCTTGTCACAGCAGGGCCCTGTTCAGCGGTGCTTGTCACAGCGGGGCCCTGTTCAGCGGTGCTTGTCTTGAAGGGCCCTGTTCAGTGGTGCTTGTCACGGCGGGGCCCTGTTCGGCGGTGCTTGTCTTGAAGGGCGCTGTTCAGCGGTGCTTGTCACGGCGGGGCCCTGTTCAGCGGTGCTTGTCTTGAAGGGCCCTGTACAGCGGTGCTTGTCACGGCGGGGCCCTGTTCAGCGGTGCTTGTCTTGAAGGGCCCTGTACAGCGGTGCTTGTCACGGCGGGGCCCTGTTCAGCGGTGCTTGTCACGGCGGGGCCCTGTTCAGCGGTGCTTGTCTTGAAGGGCCCTGTTCAGTGGTGCTTGTCACGGCGGGGCCCTGTTCGGCGGTGCTTATCTTGAAGGGCGCTGTTCAGCGGTGCTTGTCACGGCGAGGCCCTGTTCAGCGGTGCTTGTCTTGAAGGGCCCTGTACAGCGGTGCTTGTCACGGCGGGGCCCTGTTCAGCGGTGCTTGTCTTGAAGGGCCCTGTACAGCGGTGCTTGTCACGGCGGGGCCCTTTTCAGCGGTGCTTGTCACGGCGGGGCCCTGTTCAGCGGTGCTTGTCACGGCGGGGCCCAGTTCGTCGGTGCTTGTCACGGCGGGCCCTGTTCAGCGGTACTTGACATGTGTTCCCAGGGAACCAGATCGGGCCAATATTTTCCGCTCAGTCGCCATCCGACCTTTCGCTTGCGGGGCCCTCCTGTGCTGGAGTCCTGGGCCCGTGGGTGTCCTCCTTCACACCCGAAATGGGGCTGGTGGGGCCCTCCTGGGCAGCTCGCCTGCTGGCGGACTTGTCCTCCCTGCTGCCCTTGCCCTCCTTTGCCGATTCTCTGGGGCCCTTTCCTCCCTTTGTGGATGTGCCAGGTGACGGTGCCAGGGTAGTGCCTTTGGGGGCTGCCGTCTCTGGCCTCTCGCGCCGGCCCTTCCCTTTTTTAGATTTAGTTTTTTTCCCAGGGGGTGGGCTGGCTGTCCCCTTGCTGCTGGCCGATGTTGCTGCCCTAGAAGCTGGTGGACTCCAATAGCCCTGGACTATGGTCCTTGTAGGTGCAGGGCTTGTGGTGACTGAGGTGCTGTTTGGACTTTTACGAGATGGAGGGGGTGGGTCAGGTGATGCAAAGAGGTTAATTTTGGAGATGAAAAACTTTTTAGGAGCAGTGGGAAGGGTAGGTGCAGTGGGTATGGGAGTGGAGGAAGAGGATGTGGTTGTAGGAGTCAAGTGTGGTGTCTTTGGGTGCAGGTGCTTGTGACGGAGGCTGTCGTGAGGTGGATGGCTGTTGGGTGGGTGGCTGCCTGCGTTTGTGTGGTTTGGAAGAGGGGGTGACAGACACACTGGGAGAGGACACAGGGGACGTGTAAATGGCAATGGGGGTGGTGTCTGCACGTGTGTGGAGTGTTCTGGTGGGTGTGCTGGTGATGGACGTACTGGCTGATGGTGGTGTGCATGCAGGTGTGAGTGGAGACGTCACAGGGAGGGAGGAGGGAGACGAGGAGGAGGGGGACACAGAGGAGGCAGTGGCTGTTGGCATGTCTGCATGTGGATGTTGCATGTGTGAATGCTTGTGTGATCTGTGTTGCTTATGTCTGGATGAGCTGCCCTTGGGTGTTGATGTGTGTGCAGGCTGGTCTGTAGGTGTGGCTGGGATAGGCAGAGGAACAGGGGAGTGGGACTGGGATGAGGAAATTGGAGGGGGGAGGCAGGAGACAGGGACAATGGCTGCCGTCAGTGCTGAGGCCAGAGCGTTGAACGATCGCTGATGGGTAGCCTGACCCGAATGAATGCCCTCCAGGTATGCATTGCTCCGGTGCACCTCCCTTTCTACACCCTGGATGGCATTCAAAAGGGTAGACTGCCCAACAATGAGCGTCTGGAGGAGGTCAATGATCTCTTCACTGAGGGCAGCAGGGGTAACTGGGGCAGGGCCTGAGGTGCCTGGGGCGAAGGAGATGCCCGCCTTCCTGGCCGAGCGGGCACGGGGCGAACGCTGAGGGGCTGCTTGGAGGGCGGAGCTGGTGCGCTGGGTGGCGGATGTACCTGTTGTAGCGGTGGGCACGGATGTTGCCGCCACCACAAGGGAGCTCCCTTCCGAGGACGTGTCTGTGTCGCTGACGTCTCCACGGGTCCCCGTTGTGGAGCTCCCCTCGCCCACCGTCTCACTGGTGAACTCGGAGTCGGTTGCATGGCCCTCCGGGGCCATGTGAGGTGCAGCTCCCTCGTGCTCCGATGCCACTTCTCCCCCGCCTCATGATGCTAATGCACACATGAACAGGAAGACCAAAAAAAAGGGGGGGGGAGAAATAATGACATGTTGAGTGCATGCATTGGCGACACCGTTGGCGGAGAGGACAGACACAGAAGCCCCCTGCACTACGCCGCGCACTCGGTGTACACTACTCAATTATTGTGACTTGGCCTACAAGCCTATGGATGACAAATGCACACATAGGTGACCCAGGGCCATGGATAGCTGTACTTAGCACCCTACAGAGGTGGGGGGTGGGGGCACAGGGCCATGCCTTACGGAGGGGCCTAGCCTACAGAAATCGCCCTGGCCTACAGATACCCACAGCCCTCCTCCCCCACCCAGACACCTCCACTGTGCGCTAATATAGCAGAATGTGCTGGTACTCACCCCCTTGTGTCTGCTGTGATGTCCTCACGCGCCCATCCAAATTGGGGTAGGCCACCGCCAGGATCCGGGACATCAGGGGGGTCAATTGCCGTGTGGCACCCCTCCTAGGTTGGGAGGCCATCCCCAGCAGAGCCTCCGCGGTCTTTCTGCTCCCGTGGCGGATGTCCTCCCACCTCTTTCGGCAGTGGGTGCCCCGTCTGTTGTGGACCCCCAGGGTCCGGACGTCCTTGGCGATGGCACGCCAAATGTCGATCTTCTGATAGGCGCTGACCTATATGACATGGACAGGGTGGGAAAATAAATATCATCATTTTCTGCATGGTCGATGTGAGTGGCCCCCGCTCCCCAACCTTGCCATATGGCACATGCTCTCATCTGTCGTGCGATGCATGCCTCATTCGCTCCCCTCCCCACCATCTTTCATCCACCCCACTCAACACAGGCATTGCCCACAAAGCATGGTCCCAGTGTACTTACCTGTTGGTCTGGAGGACCGTAGAGTAGCGCATACTGGGGGAGGACCCCATCCATGAGTTTGTCCAATTCTTCAGAAGTGAAGGCAGGGGCCCTTTCCCCAGTCGCAGCAGCCATTGTCTGTTCCAGACCGAGGTCACAGCAGCACTTGCAGTATAGGTCCTCTCCTGTGGATGATCAGGTATCGAGTGATTAAGCAGATAGGAAATGGAGGTCACGCCCGCGGCGGTGCGTACTGCGGCGGTGCGTACCGCGACAGCCGGCGCACATCGTCATTGGCTCCTGAAACCCACAGGGTTCAATGTTAACCAATGCGGCTTTGCGCCGCGGGCTTCGACCGCCTACCGCCACGGTGTGCCACGCCAGCGCATTGACCTCACATCCCACTGTCGCACTTCACAGGTCAGGCAGCCGCCATTTCAAGGGCCCACATGGCTTAATTTCTACTGCGTCACACAGGCCTAGGCCTTGCATTGCCACTCATACAAGCCATTCAATGCATAGAGAATCGTGTACTGTGCAAGCTGTGTGAACGTACCTGTGGGTTGCTTGACTCTGTGCTCCATGTTGTCCTTCCTAGGCACCGTCCGCTGGGACTTTTGAGGAGATGGAGGAATCCTCCGGTGTACAGACCGCTGGTGGACCTATCGACAATGGAAGAAAGACATGTCATACTGACATACAGACTTGACCGTGCCACTATACAGGAACTGTGTGCCCAGCTGGAGCCAGACCTGATGTCACCCATCCGCCAACCCACAGGGATCCCCCCTCTAGTGCAGGTTCTGTCAATGCTCCATTTTTTGGCAAGTGGGTCATTTCAATCAACAGTGGCCATTTCATCAGGAATGTCCCAGCCTATGTTTTCAAAGGTGTTGTCCAGAGTGTTGTCTGCCCTGATGAAATACATGCAGAGCTACATTGTTTTCCCTGAGGTGGGGGATTTGGCTACAGTGAAGGGTGATTTCTATGCCCTTGGACATATTCCCAACATCATTGGTGCCATTGATGGGACCCATGTGGCTTTGGTTCCCCCCAGAGAAAGTGAACAGGTGTACAGGAACCGAAAAAATTATCATTCGATGAATGTCCAGGTGGTCTGTTTGGCTGACCAGTACATCTCCCATGTTAATGCCAAGTTCCCTGGGTCAGTGCATGACGTGTACATCATGCGAAATAGCAGCATCCCTTATGTGATGGAACAGCTACAGAGACACCGTGTGTGGCTAATTGGTGACTCTGGTTACCCCAACCTGTCGTGGCTACTGACCCCAGTGAGGAATCCTCGGGCAGGGCAGAGGAACGGTACAATGAGGCCCATTGGCGTATTAGGAGGGTGATCGAGCGGACCTTCGGCCTCCTGAAGGCCAGGTTTAGGTGCCTGCATATGACAGGTGGATCCCTAATGTACTCACCAAAGAAGGTGTGTCATATCATCGTGGCCTGCTGTATGCTTCACAACCTGGCTTTGCGACGCCAGGTGCCTTTCCTGCAGGAGGCTGGTCCAGATGGTGGTGTTGTGGCAGCGGTGGAACCTGTGGAGAGTGAAGAGGAGGAAGACGACGGGGACGACACAGACAACAGGGACAGAGTGATACTACAGTATTTTCAATAACACACAGGTAAGATTCAACACCGGCATTTTACAATTACTTACAGACTCCTGCCTCTCTACTGTCTGGCCTATTCCCCCAGTGTATGTTAACTGAGTTGTGACTTTCCCTTCAATTTTCAGAGATGTGGCCCCCACTGCGTGACCTCTGCTTTGTTTACCCATGGACTACAGCTGTGTGACAGTGGTATGTTCTCATCACTGTGTGACTGGACATTTTGGCAGTGTTATGTTTAATACATTTGTTCACAATACAGGCAGACGCCAGATTGTTTTTGTGCAATAAGTGTTTTTATTAAAGTGTTGAATTTCGGGACATGTTTGAAAATCGGTGATGGGTGATGGTGGAAGAATGTCCATGGCAGAGTCCAGCTTTTCAGTCTCACAACTGCATTGTCCATATGCCTGTGGAAGGTGGAGCTGGGGCAGTTTCAGGTTGGACAGGGTGACAATGTGGGACAGTGGGATGACATCAGAGGGTATCCTTTGCTGGCGGCTGTCTTGGCATCCTACTCTGTCTTTTTCTGAGATCTCAGGCCCCGCTTGCGGGATGGTTCTTCTTCTGCAGGGGGTGGGGTTCTGGTGGCCTGTTGTTGTGTGGGGGCCTCCTGTCCACTAGCGCCGGCGGAGGTGGTAGCCTGTTCTTGGTCCATGCTAGTGACAGGGGCCCTTTGTGGTGCCACATGGTCCCGCAATGTGGTGACAATCTGGTTGAGTGCCCCGACGATGGTGCCCATTGCGGAACTGATGCTTCGAAGTTCTTCCCTGAACCCCATGTACTGTTGCTCCTGCATGACCTGGATCTCCTGGAACCTGGCCAGTACCGTCGCCATCGTCTCCTGGGAGTGGTGGTATGCTCCCATGATGGAGGAGAGGGCCTCGTGGAGAGTGGGTTCCCTGGCCCTGTCCCCCCCCTGTTGCACAGCAGCCCTCCCAGTTCCCCTGTTTCCCTGGGCCTCTGTCCCCTGGACGGTGTGCCCACTACCACTGCCCCCAGGTCCCTGTTGTTGTTGGGGTGGTGGGTTAACCTGGGTGCCCTGTAGTGGTGGACACACCGCTGATTGACGTGTCCTGGAGACAGAGGCATGGGCCCGCTGGGGGGGAGCTGTGCTGGTGTTCCCAGAGGGGGTTAGGTCTGCTGTGGCCTGTGGCTGTGTGAGGGGAACTGACTGTCCCGAGGTCCCCGATGGGCCGGGCTGGTCATCTGGGTCCAGGGAGACAGAGCTGCTGTCATCACTGGTGGCCTCTTCTGGGGGTGGGATGGACATTTCTGGACCCTCCTGGGCGGTGTGGTGGCGTTCGGGTCCTGCAGGGGTATAGAGGTATGGTTATTGCTTCAGTGTGTGCCATATCGTGCAATGGGTGGGTGCCCGTGTACCCCAGGGCTGGCATTCCTGTGTGGGGGCTTTTGTGAGGGTGGCTTGTGGGGGAGATGTGTATGTGCAGTGGGCATGCTTTGGTGATGGGTGTCCATGCTTTGTGGACGCATGCAGAGCTAGGTGTTGGGATGGGTGGGTTGTGATGGTG
Organism: Pleurodeles waltl; assembly: GCF_031143425.1. Classification (NCBI taxonomy): domain Eukaryota; kingdom Metazoa; phylum Chordata; class Amphibia; order Caudata; family Salamandridae; genus Pleurodeles; species Pleurodeles waltl. Next base: position 1,504,613,119 of record NC_090445.1, on the reverse strand, counting down.
AGACATTTGCAGGGAGTAGGTGTGATGGGGGTGGGGGTGAGGGTGGGGATATGATTTGGGATGCAGGTGGGGTGGGGGGGATGAAGTAGTTAAGATTTGACTTACCAGAGTCCATTCCTCCAGCTACTCCTGCGAGGCCTTCAGGATGCAGGATGTGCAAGACTTCCTCCTCCCATGCTGTGAATCCTGGGGGAGTAGGCGGGGGTCCGCCGCCAGTCTTCTGCACCGTGATGTTGTGCCTTGATACCATGGAACGCACCTTCCCCCGTAGGTCGTTCCACCGCTTCCTGATGTCATCCCGATTTCGTGGATGCTGTCCCACAGCGTTGACCCTGTCGACTATTCTTTGCCATAGCTCCATCTTCCTGGCAATGCTGGTGTGCTGCACCTGTGTCCCGAAGAGCTGGGGCTCTACCTGAACTATTTCCTCCACCATGACCCGGAGTTCAGCGTCTGAAAACCGGGGGTGTCTTTGGGGTGCCATGGGGTGGTGTGGATGAGGTGTGGGGTGGTGTATGTATTGTAGAGTGTGGTGAGTGTGGTGATGTGTGGTGTTTTGTGCGTGGATATTGTGTGGGTGATGGTGTGGTTTGCCTGTGTGTGATGGTGTTCTCTATTCTGTGCTGTCTGTCTCTGGCTTTCTGTCTGATTTTTTGGTCGTGAGGGTTTGTGGGTGATGTGGGTGTGTGTTTTATATTGTATTGGGTGTGTGGGAGTGTTGTTTGTATGTGTATCAGGTGTGTGTATTTCGAATTGTCCAATGTGGTTGTGTTTTGTAAGTGTGTGTGTATTTCGACCGCGGCGGTGTGTACCGCCAATGGAATACCGCGGTTGAAAGACCGCCACGTGGATTCGTGGGTCAGAATGGCATGGGCGTATTTCTGTTGGCGTGACGGTGGAGGTTTGGTCATCGCCAGTTTCCCGCTGACCTTTGGTGTCGCGGAATTTTGTGGATGTCGGGTTTTTGGCGGTTTGCCAGTTGCGGGTCAGAATGACCGTGGCGGTTTACCGTGCCCGCGGCGGTGTTATGGCGGTCTTCTGACCGGCGGTGAGCGCCTTTTACCGCCGAGGTCAGAATGACCCCCTAAGACTTTAACTGCTACAAGGAACCTGAAAGGAAAGGGCACCAACCTAGTGCCCTTGTCATAGCTGCCAAGGTTTCAGATTGCTTATGTGTGGCATTGGTTTCCGACTGCTGATGGGTCACTTTTCTTTGGTTCAACGTGCTTGTGTGTGACATTTCATTGCCCCTGAGTGACCCTTTAGAAAGAAGCAGCTATGCCTTGTGCTATTCTGCACACATACAATGTGCAAGCTGTGCAGAAATGGCTCTGAGTGCTAGCATTTGTTTACTTGGCAGTTAGGAGTTGCATCGCGCTGCTTGCAAAACACAGTTACCTTCATTATCGATATTAAAGAACATAATCACGTGAACGTGCAGCAGCAATACATAACTGTGTGATTTGACTTAATGCATTTAATACAGCAGTCCCAACCAGCACTGGCCTGATGATTAACAGCCAATCTGTGAGTGAGAAAAGTGCAAATACCGGCCCCAGAATAGAAAGTGCTGTTGGCTGTTCAGTAAGGACTGACAGACAATATTGATCACACACCTTACTACCACATGGCAGCTATCTAATGACCACACTCACAATGTATTAAAAATAAGGACTGATTGAGTGACTTCCCCCATCGTCAAATGAATTTGCAATATGCATATTCTCAGTTTACTTTAAATCACTTTTGAAAAAAGAATATGTACATCAAAATATCAAATGCAGTGTCCTGCTTCGACTAAATTTATTTTGTATTTTCAGATGGTTGCACCAGTCATGATCCACTTCTATCACCGTAAGGAGTTGAAACTTTTGACTGGTGCCTTTGCTTCAGCATCATGTCATGATAAGCCTGAAAAGCAATAACATATGTGTCTTCGTCCTGAATTAGAACTTAAGCCCGTGTAGCTCTTGAAGCCAACCCCTTATTGCATTCTGGGATCTGTAGTTTTACTTTTTTTGCTATGGTCTGGTGCCTAAAAATTCAGAACTTGTTTAAAGTGCATTAAGTTCATCGTAGCTTACAGAATTGTTATTAAACTTCAATGCCAAAAAATAGTTGAATGGATGGGTGACAGGTCTGTACCACCACCAAAACATCTTTCAAAAACAACCCTATGCAATAACAACATTATCCCATTCCTGATCTGCTATACCGATTTCATGCACCTAAACACTAGCATATCTGCATGGTTTATGTTCAAAGGTTTGAACAGTGAAAGTAATAACTCGTCTTACCTTATACTGTCCATGCCACACTCTGGCCTCGTCGAAGCTTTCAGGTCCCAATCTGCCCCTGCCAGGAGCACGTCAGCCTGCTCAACAAATGTGTAGGCCACTGGAACAGCTCTTGTCCCACTCATTGTGGTGTTGGGGGGCTTCGAGAGACCCAAGCAGGTGTTGTGTCGCTGTCACAGCTGATCATGATCTCATCAGTGACTCCAACACTGACACCTTTGCTGGGCGATGAAGGCTCTAAAACAGGCCGATGTGTGATTGCTCAATAGTGTTCTGCTCACATTATATGCCACGGATTTCACAACCTGGCACAATATGGCTAAAATGCACATTACAGCGACACAGACAGATGGGCGATGTCGCCTAATCCGTATGTTTCATATGGTTTACCTGCTTCCTTCCCCTTTGAGCTGCGACCAGCCTTGGAAGTTCTTCCACCAGGCTGGGCAGGGGTGCATTGGGCTTCAGCAGAGGTAGCAGTTCTAAGTTTTTTTCCAGTGAGCGAAGAATCACCGTCAGCTCTCCTTTCGATGCTCAGGAGTGTCTTACTCTAGCTGGCAGGCGGCAATGCACCTAACATTATTTGAATATTGTGTGTGTGTGAACAGCATACTTAACATCGCATTCTTTTTTTCGTGCTCTGAGGCCATCTACTCCAGCCAGAGGGAAAACAGCCCCACTGTTTGGAATGGGGTTTCTGGTTGACTACGGAATACATCTGAGCCAGGCAGAACCCACCACACTAGTGAGGGTAAGTCAGATACACACTCTAGATTAACCCGTGCTCACCCTCTGGTAGCTTGGTGCAGAGCAATCAGGCTTATTGTAAGAGAAAATGTGTAAAGTATTTGTGCAACACTCAAGCAATAATTACAGTGAGACACCAGAAAAGAAAAGAGAGGCTCCACACAGGCTTATAAAATAGCCTCTTTTTTTATAGCTGTAAAAAGGATTACAATCAAACTGACAAACATCCGCTTAGTAAATCACTAGAGGTTACTCTTGAATACAATCAGGAAAAAGCAGTGCTGTGTCATTAAAAAGGATTCAGTTCGGGTGCAAAGAATGTACAGTCACTTCAGGTGTTGACAATGGGAAAGAGAATTGCTACAATTGCAGCCACCATAGATTGCTAAAGTGCTTCAGTGTAGGCCAGGAGATAATTGTAGGCAGGCAGTGATCACCCTGAGGGCCGGTGTTCGGTTCTGGGTCTCTGCAGCACAGTGGCAGCTTCGATGGTAGCTAAGGGACCCAAGTCGTGAAAAGTTGCTGCATTGGGGGAATTCCTGAGATGCAGAAGTCGCTTGGTCCTGCCTGCTCAGCAGAAGAGGCCGCGCTGCGGGATCCGCTTGGTGCAGTGGTGGCTAGGGACTTTAACAGGCGGCGCCTTCACTCAGCCCCCAGGTTCGATGGGCCATGTGTCTCCAGGGTAAGGGGGTCACAAGAAAGCAAAGACGGATGGCGATTTCTTTGGTCCTGTCTGCTCGGCAGAAGAGGCCACAAGGCAGCGGCGGCTAAGGAAGCCTGCAGGGGGTGCCTTCACTCAGCAACCAGGTTAGATGTAGTTGTTGTCTCTGGGGGCAAACAACCAGGCCACCATGCAGAATCTCTGCCAAGTCATCTACAGCGCTCTGAGTCCGGCGTGAGGCTCCTGATTCTCCCACAGCGGAGCACAAGGGTTATTTTAGCATGAGTGAAATAGTTGAGACTGAAGGCGAGGTCTTTGATGGCCCTGTAACCTCGGGGAGAACAGGGGGCAAGCCCTTGGAGTCACTTCTGGAGGTGCCCTTAGGTCCTTCTTACAGGGCAGAGGTGAGCAGGCAGCAGGCCAGCATAGCAAAGCAGAGCAGCAGTTCCTGAGAGCAGTCAGACACAGCAGAGTGGCAATCTTTCTAGTGCAACAGTCTTTACTCCTGTAGAGTTTCTTACAGGTCCAGTGGTGTATTGTCTGAGTGGGCAAGAGACCCAGTGCTTATACTGACAAGTGCCTTTGATGTGGGGGGTGACCACAAAAGAGTTCTTGGGAAGTGCACAGGTCCCCCTTTCAGGTCTGCCTCAGCTCCAGACTGCCAGTGGGAGGTAATCAGCCCTCTTGTGTGGACGCTAGCCACTGCCCTTTGGAATGTAAGTGTGAGCACTTCCCAACCTCCTCCCCAGGAAGGCCCATCAGTATGCAGATGAATGCCGATGTAGCTGAGTATCCTGTGTTATGGGGGTCTGAAGGGAATGCACATGTGTAGCTGTCACCTAGCCCAATCCAGATGTGTATTGGAGATAGACTGTAGGCACACAGGGCAGAGAGTGCAGAGAAATGTCCACTTTCCAAGAGTGATATTTCTAAAGTAGTAATAATAAATATAACTTTCCCAGTAAGATTTATTATTACCATTGCAATGGTATTAAACAGGATGCAGCTAATCCTTTCAGATCAGGAATTACAGGTTAAAGATTTTATAAGGAATTCCCTGGGCTGGCCTATTAGAGTTGCAGGCCTCACAGTAATGAAAAATGACTTTAAGACATTTTCATTACTAGGACATGAAAAACTCAAAGGTACATGTCCTGCCTTTTGCTTACATGGCAGCCTTCCCTACGGACTAGCTAGGGCCTACCTTAGTGGTGACATATGTAAGAAAAGGAAAGTTCTGGACTTGGCAAGAGGTTTATGCTAAGTTAGGGTGGCAGTGAGACCGCACACACAGGCTCTGCAATGGTAGCTCTGAGACATGTTTACAGAGCTACTTAAGTGGGTGGCACAATCCGTGCTGCAGGACCACAAGTAGTATTTAATTTACAGGCCATTGGTACATGGTATACACCTCAACAAGGGACTTACAGGTAAATTAAATATGCCAATTGTGGATACACCAATGTTACAATGTTTTAGGGGAGAAGCACATGCACTTTAGCACTGATTAGAAGTGGTAACACACTCAAAGTCCTAAGGCCAATAAAAAGATACTGCAACATAAACAGAAGGTAAAGGCAAAAAGCATGGGGTAAGCACACTTTAAGGATGCCCGACCTAGCACCCACTCATTGACATTTAATATAGCTGCCCCACCCGGGCCGAAGATCTAGCAACTACATGTGTATCTCATAGAGACTGGGAGGGGCTGAAAGAGGAAGCACATTCTCCGTTGGGGCACAGGAAATAAACAATGTATACCGCTGGCAGGTAACTATAACAACAAGTACTCCAGGCCTGGCACAGTCAGGATTAATTTGTTTGCATGCAAAGCAGCAGTGCAGAGATGAACTGCTGCACACAAGGCTGTTTTTTAAAGCACTGCATGAGCCCAAGAGCATGTCTGGGAGCTATGTATGAGTGACTAATGCATTTCAATGCAGTGATGCAGACACCAGCATTAAAATGCGTTAGTCTAACCTCTGATGCGTGGTACTTAGCTGGGCTATTGTGAACCCAAGATTAGTGATTAGTAGGTTGGTATAATTTTTTGTTTTGAGTTAGTTGTGGTAGATAGAAAATGCAAATAATTTAGATAGCTAGAAAGATAGATAGATCGATAGATAGATAGGCGGACATGAGGCATAATAAAATGTTGTTTGCTGAACTAAACCCCACTATATAAATACTCAAATGTACATACATGCAGCAATATTTACATGGCCTGCTGTCCACATTTATCATGTAGTACATTTATAAGGTTTTAAATAACTGTGATTAACTTTTATATACATAAATATAACCATGTCACATATTATAGTAATTAGTAGCAGACATAACCCTCTATATATGCACCTCTCTCTCTATATATATATATATTGATATATATATATAAGAAGTAGCAATTTTGACATGGTTTGCTATTCACATGTATCCTGTGAGCTAATGTATGATTTCCCCTAATATAAATGTGTCTGCTTAACTCAGAAGACACCATTCAGATCACAGTGATGTGTACTTGTGGGATGACAGCTCTTTTTCATATTGCAGTAAGTATAGTTTATCATTTCTGAGTGTACTATTGTGATTCATTCTTGAGTTGCAAGTAATGTTGTCATGTGGGAAGGGAAAGCTTTTGACTCTTCTTCTGCAGTGGACATGGTTGTCTGTGGATCTTATGTTTGTCTGTACGGAGTTCCATAGTTTGGCTGCTTGAATAGGGAAGGATGAGCCAACATGTTCCTGCCCCTATCTATAACCTATGCAGGTCATAGGCATTCTTCAAGGCCAAGGATCCCTAATCGACTGGCATATTTGCCAAAGAGCCAAACTTGGTGAAACCAAGACCCCGGGTGTTTCCAACGAGGTCCTAAGTATATTACATCCTAATTTTAGGAGATACCAAAATGCCTTGCTTAGGCCAACGTTAGGGGCAGAAACATGTTGGCTTAGGGAGATGGATTGAGCCATTGTTCTCATTTGCCATCCCATTACTGTTTTTAGATACACCTGAGTAGCACAAATTATTTTTAACCTATATGGGTTGTACTTTATCTAAGAACTCCCTCCTTCTTCCACGTCCACCACGAGGTCGAGTACACCGTGGTGGCACTGTCCTACTAGGGGAGAGAAGTTGCCTATGACAAAGCATGCCACAAATTGTAGGTAAGGCTTCCCCTTCCAAAGATTGGTCTTCCTCCATGATCTGACAGAATTCCTGTGAAACCCAAATAGGGAATTGGTTTTAATTTACAAAATAAGAGAAGCAACCCATTTCTTGCTTTAGCTACTTTACCCTTTTGTGCTGGAGTATATAGTGCAGGGAAGACGCACAGTGGCATTACCTCCCCCTCTCCACTTTTGTATTTAGAAGAGGTGGAGCATGAGTGTCATTTTGTATGTCTGTGAGATGAGCAATGGGTGATAAATGTGTTGGTGGGTATTGTTGTGTGTTTGTGTATTGCATGATTGGTTCATTTTCTGCATGGAGAAGGTGAGTTTGAGTAGGCGTTAAAAGTGGGTTATTTTTTATGGATTTTGGTAAAGAGTGGATGTGTATTTGTGTCGGAAGGGTGTGAGGTGTTGGATTAGTGAGAGTATGTTCTTATGGATTTAGTATGTTTATTTGGTTTTGATGGGCAGTGTTACCTGGTATTTTGTAAGTGGTGTGAAGGATTAGTAAGTTGTGAATGTTGAAGAAGAAGGGAGAGGGATTGTGTGTGACTATAGTATAGTCTCTGGGTAGTGTGAGAGAGTAACATTTGATTTGAGGAATGTTTGTAGGTTGGGCTACAAGTTAAATTTGCCTTATTTGGGTAGGGGAGTGTTGATAGCGTGGTTTTATTGGTTGTGTGTGAGAAGAGGATTGTTTTGTTGCTAAAGGGTATGATAGGTGGTTGAAGCGAGTGTTGAGAGTGGAGTCAAGTGCAATGTTAGGATTTTTTAGAGGATTGTGAGAAGCATTAATGTTGTAAAGGTGGGAGATTGTGAGACTATATTTGTGAGTTTTGTGTTTCATTGGTAAGTTAAAATTCTGTTTGCTTGTACTGTAGTACAGAGTAGTGAATTGTGTAGGAGTTTGTGGATGTAGTGATGTAAGGGTATGTGAGAGTGTGTTCTAGTATTGGGTAGAGTTTGGTGAGTAAGTGGTGGGTAGATTGTTTCTGTCTGTTTTTAGAGAGGGGATTGCTTGTGTATGTATTTATAGAGAGGTGTATGTTTTTGTGAGTTTGTGTGCATATTTGTGGTGTCGCATAGGCTCTCATTATTCTAATGAGACTATTGGATTTTGAGCAGCAAGATCATCCACAGTGTGGGAGACTGAGTCTGACCCACAGTGGGTGACACCTGTCGCTCTAAATCCAGGTTTTGCTCCGGCTAACTAGCCGTGCCTCGTCTCTCCCGAAAGGTAGAGACGACTGGGCAGCCGAGCGCATGACATATCATACTTCTCAGGGAAGTCGTGGTCACTCAGGTTGCATCCGGTTCTCTCATCCTTAATTCGGTCTCATATATAAATGACAATAAAAGCAGTATATGCTTTAAAGACTGGTTTAATAAAACAACTGCATTTTAGATAGCAAAGCTTGAGCTGTAATAACCAGAATGACACAACATGACAATATTAAAATGGTGACCATGAGAGTGAAGCATAAGAATAACGCTATCATATTGCCACTAGAATCGATGGACTATTTTCTATCTGAGTCTTAATTTGAGCACAGCATGTTAAGCTCTAATCCTGCCCTTCAGGTTCCCCCGGGAGGACATCGACCCTCATACCTGAGCAAAGGCCTGTAGTCTGCGTTAGCATCTGCAGCAAAGCATTCAGTATACAGTCATGGTTCCCTGGCTGGAATCTCCCTCTTGACGTGTAATGGGACTAGGAAGTGTTTTTATAATAACACAGCTAATGTTCTAAGAAAATGTCCCTACGTAAGGATGTGTATTTTCTACGAATGTTGGAGACTAAACTTCTACCACGTTCACCGGCAATGTACCAAACTGTAGCCTTGACTGAAGCACAAAGTGTTCCAGAATGTCTTGTTTGAGAACACGGCGCTGGACTAAGCAAAACAGTTAGATAGAAGAAATTAAAACAAGACCATAAAACTGGTTATTGTAAAAATAACAATGCGAAGCCGAATAAAATATATCTAAGTCATAGCGCACAGCGGCCTAGTGTATTAAACTAACGTGCATGGACCCATAACTAAAAGGCTGCACAACAGTGGCTCCTTCTGGAAGAGTGATTTTGGTTTGTGAAATGCATAGCACTTGTGGCCTTAGACCTGACCCAGTCCAAACAGGCTTAAACACGCAACTGACCTTTTCCTCTCCGCCCTTAGCTTCAGTGGGCCTAAGGTTAAATAGGGTTAGTTATTAGATGGTCTTGCTCCAATGTGGACCCTAGCCCTGACCAATCAGAACCTTAGCCTAAAGCCTAGAGCCAAGGGGAGCCCTGGTCCTATTAGCCAATCACAGCCTAAGCCCTAGCAAACAATCAGAACTCAAACATAAGCCCTAGTTCCAACAGAAACCTTAGCCCTGGAAACAAATTAGAATCCTAGCCATAGCAGCCAGTCAGAACCTAACCTCTAAGCTGAGGTCCAATAGAAAGCCTAGCTCTGCGAACCAATCAGTACTCTAGGCCTAACAACAATCAGAACTCTAACCCTAAGTCCAAGGTTCAATAGAAACCCTAGTCCTGGGAACCAATCAGAACCCTATCCCTTACAACCAATTAGAACCCAAACCTTAAACCCCAGGACAATACAAACCCTAACCCTAGCAAACAATCAAAGCCCTAGCCTTAGCACCCAATCAGAGCCCTAGCTCTATCAGCCAATTAGAACCCAAACCCTAAGTCCTTGGACCAATTCAAACCCTAACCATAGGAACTAATCAGAATATGTATGCCACAACCAATTAAAAACCTATTTCAATAGCATTTGACCTTAAGCTTTGGGGGCTGTGCAAGGTTTTAGGGCAGGAGAAAGGCCTGGTCGGGTGCCCTATGGGCCAAACAGTCAAGCAGAAACTGGTGTGCACGCATGGAAACAGCTGCTCCTGAGCACAAAATCTTCTTGGATGCACACAGGTCCAATACACATTTTGCAGGTCCTGTTCAATCCTGCAGGTAAGGCCCAAATGTATAACTATGAAATAATGCCTTTTTGTGTGCTTGAAAGCCTAGGTATTCTAGTCCAAAACAAGTGTTACATACACTTTAGAAACACAATTCTAAACCACAATACAGGTTAAAAACTCTCTGAAACGCTCAGCATAGGTATTAGAGGTGCATTTTTGCCTATTTAGATAATAGAGAGGGAATTTTGTATATGTGTGTGTCGGTGGGTAGGGGTTAATGGGGATTGCCTTCTAGTAGCCTTAGCACAGTTTAGGGAAAATAAGGAAAGAAATGTAAACAGTCACACAGTGAAATGAACATCACTTTTAAATTAGAATTGCACTGCACTGAGTGTGTGTTCTTACCACCTTTTCTTTGATCTGACTCCCTGGGCTGTTTAAGGCTCACATAAGCTGGAGCTACAAGATGAAAGTGTCTGCCTTGAACTTCTCTCTACTAACATAAGGGGCTGCGCAAGGAGTTAAGGGCGGGAAAAGGCCTGGTCAGGTGCCCTGTGGGCCAATCAGTAAAGCAGAAATTGATGTACAAGGAGGCAGGTAGCTGCTCCTCAGCTCACAATCTCCTTGGATACAGACAGGCCCAATACACACTTTGCAGGTCCTGTTCAACCCTGAAGGTAATACCGAAATGTAAAATTACTAAATAATGTTTTTTCACACACTTAAAAATATTATTTTTCTAGTCAAAACTGAGAGCTACACACACTTTAGAAACACAATTGGAAATAACAAAACAGGTTGAGCAGTATTAAACACTCAGCTTGGGGGTGTATGCTTGCCTTTTCAGTATGTGTGTGTGTGTCCGGAGGGTTTGCCTTCTAGTAGCCTTAGCACAGTTTAGGGAAAGCAAGGAGAAGAAATGTAAACAGGCATGCAGTTACAAAGAAGCACTTTTAAAATAAAACTGCACTGCACAAAGTGCGTTCCGTTACCACTTTTGAATTCAACTGTCTTCCTGTGCAATTTAAGGCTCACAGATGCAGGGACTATGGTAATGAATGTACTGCTGGTCTCACATCTTTATGGTGTGGAGGCTCCTAAAAATGTGAACAGGTGTAACTGCAAAGTGTGCTGCACATGAACTCAGATTCAAAATCTTTTCAAAGAGGCTAGTAGGGGAGTATCTGACCAGAGCGTAGGGCGGGATGGTTAGTCCTACTCAAATGATCTAACATGGCTACAGCTATGTAATAACATTCTTCAAATCACAGGAAGCTAAAGATAGCTTTATTTTGTTCTTTTCAGAACTATGATTCATGAATCAATCCAGTTTAATCTTGAAATGTCAAATGTATTCCTTTCTTCTAGTTTCCTAAGCAGTAATTGAACCAAATACATCATTAGCAGGGTCCCATGTTAATATTGCAGCATTGTGGAACACAGTTTTAATTCACTAGTGTAAGCTGGAAAAACTATAGTTCAATGTTAATGGTAGAAGATAGTGTGACCAGACATCCTTGATTTTCTGCTTCTACTCTGTTTTTGTACATCTGTCTTAGCATCCCAATATTGTAAGGTGAGGCCTTTCAGACTGTCAAACTATTGTTTTTCCCAAACAATTATATACAATATACATAAATATAGGAGCGTTTGGTCTGCAGGACTCAGCAATTCGTCTGTTAAGTTGTTGTTGACATTTTGCTTCCATACACCCGTGTGCAGCATGAGGTAGTGGATCAACCCACTTTACCTTAAGTCGCTCTTTGCTTTGAATTATTCCATAAAAACTTTTGAAATGGCATAATGTAATAAAGCACTGCCCATGCTGTAAACGCCCTCAATCAGGCACTGTGCACATGTTTGCTAGCTGCCATGAATTGAAGGAATGTGTTATAGTCATTTTCCAAAAATGAAGTGAAATGATGAAATTACAGATAAAATCAGACCCTGCGCTACTTGGCAATAATGCAGATTGAAAGAAAGTGAGTTATTAGTTGCAAAGCATGTGGGTCCTTCGCAGGCAATAAGGCCCTCATTACAACCCTGGTGGTCGGTGTAAAAGCGGCAGTAATACCGCCAACAGGCTGGAGGTAAAAAAAATGGGATCACGACCACGGCAGAAACTGCCATCATACACAGAACCTTTAACACTCTGACCGCCACGGCGGTATCAACAAACACCGCGGCGGACACCGCCAACAGATAGGTGGAAGACAGTGTACCGCCCACCCCATTTACAACCCGCCAATCTGCCAACTTTTCCGGGGTGGTACCAACACCTTCAAAAGCACGGCGGAAACAGAACACAGAAGGGAAACCACTCACCTCGCGACACTCAACGAAGAACCAGGATGCCATGGAGCCCAAGTTACAGGCCCTCCCGATGCTGGTGTACCTCCTCATACACCAGGAATATCAAAGGCAGCGGCGACGACCACAGTGAGTACTGCACCTAGCACACAGGGGAGGGGGGAGGAAAAAGAGAGTGACACACACGCAACACACAACACCCCCACCCTCACCCACAACACCATACACACAGACACAAGCAGCACCATTACATATACACCCCTTAACCCCCTGGAATAACGCAAGTACAGCAGGAATTGAGGTAAACAGTGATATATTAGAAATAGTCAGATATACGTAACAATTTTAAAAACAGTATTTACAAAAATATACAATATGTACATAAGGTTTTACATTGTCCTTTGCAAATGTTCGTGGGCCACTGGGCCAAAAATCTTGGGCCAAGTCCACACTGGACTCCAGCCTCAATATGGAGAGAACACTGCAGGGGCATCAGGTCGAAAACACACAGGCACCTCAGGGGGATGGGGGAGGGGGGCACCTCAGCTGGAAGATGGTACTATGCCAGTGTTCCTACGGGGGCTCCATACCCACTGCTTGGTCCTGGGGAGTGCAAAGCCACAGTCTCTCAAGTGGGTGGTGTACCCACTGCTTGCTCCTGGGGAGTGCAAAGCCACAGTCTCTCAAGTGGGTGGGTTGCCCACTGCCTGGCACTGGGGAGTGCAAAGCCACAGTCTCTCAAGTGGGTGAGTTGCCCACTGCTTGGTCCTGGGGAGTGCAAAGTTACAGTCTCTCAAGTGGGTGGTTTGCCCACTGCTTGGTCCTGGGGAGTGCAAAGCCACAGTCTCTCGAGTGGATGGCTTCTCCACTGGTTCTGGATGGGGCTTTGTGCCCTGTGTGCCTCATCCTGCCAAGGACAGGGTGAGTGGATGCCTTCTTCCACTGGTTCTGGAGGGGGCTTTGTGCCCTGTGTGATTCATCCTGCCAAGGACTAGGTGAGTGGATGCATCTCTCTACTGGTTCTGGAGGGGGCTTTGTGCTCAGTGATCTAGCACTTGGGGTGTGCCAGTACACATTCCCTCACCTGGGTGTCTGAGGCATGAGATTAGCAGGGAACAGGTAGTATGATAGTTCATGGAGGCAGGGCTAGACTCCATCCTGTGGCAGCTAAGGCTGCTAAGTGTTGGTAGTGCCGGTGCTGGTGGGGGTGCTGCCAGTGGTGGTGGTAGGCTCCAGCCCCTCTCCTGCAGCCTCGGACGGCCGCCCACTGGGGCTGCTGGTGCGCGTAGTGGTCCTACTGTCAGCGGTGCAGGTGGCAGTGCTTGCGGCGGTGCTTGCGGCGGGGCTGCTGGCGGTGCTGCACGTGGTGCAGGTGGTGTGGCTGGCGGTTCTGCTGGTGGGAACCAGGGCTTCACCAGCATCCTCTGTCGGCTGAAGTGCCTTGCCTTTGGTTTTCTGCTCCTTCCTCACCTTGGCAGATGCTGTTGTGCCCCGTGCTCTGTTAGCTGGAGGTTTGGAGGAGGCCTTGCTGGGTGGGTCATGCTCCTTGCCCTTGCTGCATGCTGGCCCCTTCTTAACCTTGGCAGGTGGCGGAATGGTTTGATGCTTTGCAGGGGTTGGTGGTACACTGGCTTTCCTGACGGGTGCCCCCTTTGAGCCTCTGCGATTTGCAGGTTCCACATTGGATGGCGACTTGGTGAATGAGGTGCTGGTCTGGTTTCTGGACACCTTGGGCCAAGGGGAATGATGGGGGGGGGGGTTGTTCGGGAGGGGTAGGGAACAGGTCAAAGTTAGCCAGGAAAAGTTTTTTAGACACACTGGGGCGGGAAGAGGGAGGGGGTTTGGGAGTGGAGGAAGAGGGAGTGGTTGTAAGAGGTGTCTGTCTGCTGAGTTTGGGTAAAGGTGCATGGGCTGGATGCTGTTATGAGGTAGATGGCTGTTGGATGGGTGGGTGCTTGCGTTTGTGTACTTTGGGTGGAGGGGGTCACAGACATACTGGGAGAGGACACAGGGGACGTGTGTATGGTTGTAGGGGTGGTGACTGCTCGTGAGGAGTGTGTTGTGATGGGCGTGTTGGTGATGGAGGTAGTGGGTGAGGATGGAGTGCATGCAGGTGTGAGTGGAGATGCTACTGGGAGGGTGGTGGACGTGGAGGAGGAGGGGGACACTGTGGAGGCAGTGGATGTTGGTGTGTCTGCATGAGTATGGTGCTTGTGTGAGTGCCTGTGGGATGATGTGTGGTGCTTGTGTTTGCCTGAGACACTTTTGTTTGTTGATTTGGGTGATTGCTGGTCTGAAGATGTGCTTGGGATAGGCTGGGGTTGAAGGGACTAGGACTGCGTAGAGGAAGTTGGTGGGGGAGGCTAGACACAGGGACAATGGCTGCCATCAGTGCTGAGGCCAGAGCCTGAAATGCTCTCTGTTGGGCTGTCACGCCAGAGTGAATGACCTCCAGGTATGCATTTGTTTGTTGCAAATGCCCTGCTAGACCCTGGATGGCATTCAGAATGGTTGACTGCCCAACAGTGAGGGATCTCAGGAGGTCAATAGCCTCCTCACTGAGTGCAGCAGGGCTGACTGGGGCAGGGCCTGAGGTGCCTGGGGCGAAGGAGATGGCCACCCTCCTGGGTGAGCGGGCACGGGAAACACGCTGAGGGGCTGCTGGGAGTGCAGTGCTGGTGGGGGGGTGGCGGCTGTACCTGCTGTTGAGGTGGGCACAGAGGTGTCTGCCACCGCCAGGGAGCTTCCATCGGAGGAGGAGTCGCTGTCTGTGGTCTCCCCTCCTGTCCCCGTCCTGGTGCTCCCCTCGCTCTCCGTCCCACTGGTGCCCTCACCCAGGGTGGATTTGGCCTCCAGGCCCATGTGGGATGCAGCTCCCTCCGTCGCCCGTGCCTCTGCTCCTCCGCCAGATGATGATAATGCACATGAGGACAGGGTGACAAAATAAAAAGGGGGGAGAGACAAAGGATACAATTGGTCAATGCCAGCAACACCACTACCGTTGGCATACACAACACACAGGGAGCAGCCCTTTGCACTAGGCCATGCCCAACCAGTTCCTAAGATAGTCACCAGCCCATGGGGTACAATGCCTAATGCCATCAGCTGCGCCCCAGAAATCCAAAGGACCGTTCCCAGTAGTAGATGCCCACTAACACTATTGGGCTAGGTGTGCCTCAGAGCCTGCCCAACAAGGGACCTACCCTGCCATCTTCACCCTTGCCTAGGGGCACGCATAGCCCACAATCCTCACCCAGGTAACTCTAAATGTGCGCACAGCAGGAGTTAGATTCAGTACTCACCCCCTTGTGGCTGCTGTGATGCCTTCAAGCGCCCATCCAACTCCGGATAGGCCGCCGCCAGGATGCAGAACATCAGGGGGGGTCATGGTGCGACAAGCACCCCTTCCTCATTGGGAGGCCAGCCCCAGCTGGGCCTCTGCCATCTTCTTTCCCCAGCGGCGCAGGTCCTCCCACCTCTTGTGGAAGTGAGTGCTCTGCCTGTCAAAGACCCCCAGGGTCCGCACCTCCTTGGCGATGGCACGCCAAATACTATTTTTCTGGTGGGTGCTGACCTGCATGAAAAAGACACCAGAAAAGGGAATTGGTCACCAGTCCGGACCATCACACTCATGGCCCACCATATCCCTCCCATTCCCTTACGCACATACATTGACCGCCTTACATGCAGCACTCTGGCCAGGACGCCTCTGCCACCCCTACATGTGGCTTACACACACGGCACTCCTTATATTCATGACCTACGCATCATGCTCTCAGTGTACTCACCTGTTTGTCTGGAGGACCGTAGCATAATGTGTACTAGGGTAGGACCCCATCCACCAGTTTCCCCAACTCCTCCGCAGTGAAGGCAGGGGCCCTTTCCCCAGACACTTGAGCCATTGTCGCTTCCAGACACAGGTCACAGCAGCACTTGCAGTGTAGGTCCTCTCCTGTTGATGGCCAGGTAGCAAGTGAGTGGATAGATAGAAAATGGCATTGACGTCCGCGGCGGTGCGTAATGTCACCGCCGGCGTACATCGCCATTGGCTCCTGGAATACATAGGGCCCAATGATAACCAATGCGAAGTTGCGCAGCGGTCATCGACCGCCTAGCGCGATGGCACACAACGCCAGCGCAATTACCTCATTTCCTCTTGTCACTCCTCACAGGTCAGGCATCTGCCATTTCAGGGGGCCACAGGGCCTGACACCTAACTGCGTCACAGAAGACATTGGCACAGCAACGGATTTTCAGATTCAAATGTTGTTTCTGTGAAGTAAATAAATCAGCATTAGTGTAGTAGATATGGGAATGTGACCCTCTGCTCACCGTTCTCTTCCATAGGCTCCAACCGCCGAGGCTGAATGTGAGATGGCGGCATCCTCCGGTGTAGAGACCCCTGGTGGATCTTGCTACAATGGAGGACAGACACATTATCATTACCTACAGACTTGATCGTGCCACAATTCAGGAACTGTGTGCCCAGTTTGAGCCAGACCTGATCTCAGCTATCCGGCAGCCCACTGGTATCCCCCCTCTAGTGCAAGTCCTGTCAGTGCTCCATTTCCTGGCAAGTGGTTCCTTCCAGACAACAGTAGCCATGGCATCAGGGATGTCTCAAACAATGTTCTCCAACGTGTTGACAAGAGTGTTGTCAGCCCTGCTGAAACACATGCGCAGCTGCATCGTGTTCCCCCAGGTGGAGGATTTGGCCACAGTGAAAGCTGACTTTGATGCCCTGGGACATATCCCCAACATCATAGGTGCCATTGATGGTACACATGTGGCATTTGTGGCCCCCCCCACCCCCACCCCCCGGAGAAATGAACAAGTGTTCAGGAATAGAAAAAGCTATCACTCTATGAATGTGAAGATGGTGTGTTTGGTGGACCAGTACATCTCCCATGTGAATGCCAAATACCCTGGCTCTGTGCATGACGCCTATATCTCGAGGAATATTAGCATCCCATATGTAGTGGCTCAACTCCAGAGGCACCGGTATGGCTAATAGGTGAGCCCAAACTCCCCACCCAGTACATATTGGTGTATGGGTATGCGGTTGTCCCTAAGGGTGAGTGTGTGTCTAACAGGTATCCCTCGATATTTGCAGGTGACTCTAGTTACCCCAACCTCTTGTTGCTACTGACCCCAGTGAGGAATGCCAGGACAAGGGCAGAGGAACGTTACAATGAGGGACATGGGCATACAAGGAGGATTCTAGAAAGGACCTTTTGCCTCCTGAAGGCCATTTTCCGGTGCCTCCGTCTGACATGTGGATCCCTGTACTACTCACCCAAGAAGGTGTGCCAGATCATCGTTGCATGTTACACAACCTGGCCTTGAGACGCCAGGTGCCTTTTCTGCAGGAAGATGAGCCTTGAGATGGTCCTGTGGCAGCGGTGGAGCCTGTGGACAGTGAGGAAGAGGAGGCAGAGGAAGAAGATGTTGACAAAAGGAGCAACATAATTCAGCAATACTTCCAGTGACACACAGGTAAGACATTGTACGTTCAATTTACATTTCAGTTATCTGTTGGACATTGTACAAGGCAGCCTTTTACCCTATGTCTCTGGCCACTGACTGTACCCTTTGCCATCTCTATTTTCAGATCCCTGTGCCCCACTCGGGCTCCTGCTATGTGTACTGCTGCCCACTACAGGTCATACCAATGTATATATAACTGGACATACGGATTGAAATGTTTACAGCTTGTTAAATACATATTGCAATCAATTGACAGACTCCCTACTTGTATTTGTTCCAAGGGTGTTTATTTAAGTGCTCATAAATAGAGGGGGATGTGCAAGGGGCTAGGGTGATAGTGGAGGAAGGTCTAGTTAGAGTCCAGTCTCTTGGTATCACATGTGCATTGTCCAAGGGGGCATAGGAAGGGGAGTCATGGCAGTTCAAGGTCGCGACAGGGTGACAGAGTGGGACAGAAGGGTGACAATCAGGAGAGTCTTATTTCCTGGCAGGAGTCGTGGCAATGATCTCTGGCTTCTGCCTGGATCGCAGGGACCGTTTGCGGGGTGGTTCTCCTTCTGCAGGGGGTGGGGTGCTGGTGGCCTGTTGTTCCTGTGGCGGGGCCTCCTGTCCACTAGCACCGGTGGAGGTGGAAGGCTCTTCATCTGTTTGGCTAGCGTCAGGGGCCCGTTGTTGTGCCACTGCTTCCCTCATGGTCTTGGCCATGTCACCCAGCACCCCTGCAATGGTGACCAGGATGGTGTAGATGTTTGTTAGGTCATCCCTGATCCCCAGGTACTGTCCCTCCTGCAGCCGCTGGCTCTCCTGCAGCTTGGCCAGTATCTGGCCCATGGTCTCCTGGGAATTGTGGTATGCTCCCAGGATGTTGGAGAGTGGGTTCCCTGGGCCTGTCCTCCCCCTGTCGCACAGCAGTCCTCCCAGCTTCCCTGTTGTCCTGTGCTTCTGTCCCGTGAACTGTGTGCCCACTGCCACTGACCCCAGGTCCCTGATCGTCGTGGGTTTGTAGGCTTGCCTGGGGTCCCTGTAGTGGTGGACACACTGCTGATTGACGTGTCCTGGGGACAGTGGCATGGGCACGCTGGGTGGGTGCTGTGCTAGTGTTTCCTGAGGGGGAGGCTCTGTGGTGGTTTGGGACTGTGGCAGGGTAACCGACTGCCCAGAGGTCCCTGATGGGCCAGGTTGGTCATCCTGATCCAGGCGTGCAGAGCTGCTGTCATCACTGTGGGCCTCTTCAGGGGGTGGACTGGTTGTAGCTGGCACCTCCTCTCCGCTGACGTTGAGTAGGGGTTGTGTAAGGGATGCAAATGCAGTGTTAATGTATCTGCGTGTGCCATCTTGTGCATGTGTGTGTTTCCCTGTATGGTTGTGATTTCCCTGTCATCTTGGCCTTGTGTTCGTGGTGTTTTTTTGGGCTGGGTGAGTCTCTGTGATGGGCATGCTGTGGTGATGGGTGTCCATGCAGGTCTGTGATGGGTGTCCAAGCATTGGTGTAACATGCAGGGCTTGGTATTGGGGTGGGTGGGTTGTGATAGTGGGGTATATGTGAGGTGGTGGGGTGATGGGGGAGAGGGTAGGGGAAGGAGTTTGTGATGGCATGCAGGTGGGGTGGGGGGTGTTAAAGTAGTTAAGATTTGACTTACCAGAGTCCAGTCCTCCTGCTACTCCTGCGAGGCCTCAGGATGCATGATCGCCAAGACTTGCTCCTTCCATGTTGTTAGTTGTGGGGGAGGAGGTGGTGGTCCACCGCCAGTCCTCTGTACAGCTACATGGTGTCTAGCAACCACGGAACGCATCTTCCCCCGTAGTTCGTTCCACCTCTTCCTGATGTCATCCCTTGTTCTTGGGTGCTGTCCCACGGTGTTGACCATTTCCACGATCCTCACCATAGCTCCATCTTCCTAGCAATGGACGTCTGCTGAACCTGTGATCCGAATAGCTGTGGCTCCACCTGGATGATTTCCTCCACCTGCCTTGTTTCTCAGTTCGCAATATTTTGTTTTTTGCATTGAAAGGGTTGTGGGTAATGTGAGTGTGTGTTTTATAGTGGTGTGAGTGTGTGGGTGTGGTGTGTGTATGTGTGTCAGATGTGTGTGGTTTGAATTGTCTAATGTGGTGTAGTTTTGTAAATGTGTGTGTATTTTGAGCACGGCGGTGTGTACCGCCGATGTTTACCGCGGTTGAAAGACCGCCGCTGTGATTTGTGGGTCTTGACACTGTGGGCATATTCCTGTTAGTGTAATGGTGTGGGCTTTGCTATCGCCAGTTTATCAAGGACCTTTGGTGTGGAGTACTTGGATGGGTGTCTGTATAGTGGCGGATTTCTATGTGCGGGTCATAATACCCGTAGCGGGTTACCGCTGCGGTCACGGTATGTTGGCAGCCATCCACACGGCGGTAAGCGGCATTTACCGCTGGGGTTGTAATGAGGGCCTAAGTCTGTAACATTCCATCTACTTCGAACCAAGAGCACTGTTTGTGCCACTTGATTCACACAGGGTTGCAGGGTAGAGTGTACCAAGGCCTTATTAGTGGACGTTGTGTAAGCTAGTACCCCAGTTTGCAGCCACTAATCAAACAACACCCAATAAAAAATTGTCCAGCAAGTTCTTTTACATATAAAAAAGGAAAAAAGTACTTTATTAGACACTCGCTTCTCAACGCTACACATGACAAATACATGATGACAGGTGGAAATACCTACGATGATACCCTCCTAACAATTTGCATTCATAGCGGGCGCTGAAGCCTAAGACCATGGTACCCTTCAGACAGACTGGACAGGAAAGGATATATTTTTCAAACTCATAAAAGCATAATTATGTCATTATATACCAATGCCACACCCTTAAAATCACTAAGGGTATGATACTCTTAAAATGACATCTATTAATGCCTGTTATGATTTACTAAATAAATGGGGAACGTTGTGTTTTGCTTATGGTGGTGCTCCCCAGCCACCAGGAGCGTTTCGTCAAGCCTCCTAGCCTCTAAATATACTCCTTTCCCTTCTCACACAGGAACTGTCTCATGTCTACGTGCCTGGTACTTCTCCTGGAACCAGGGCATTCCTCAGCAGCACCTTGAGAATCCCAAAGTAGAGTGTCATCTTTGCCTACACACGCCATGTCCCATGGCCTTCTCTGACCAATTGCAGGCCCATCACTCTACTGTCCCCCAAATGGTGCAGTGGGCCAGCGCCAATAGCCATTGAGGAACGAGTCCTAGCTCCTGGGTACCACCTGAAATCCAAAGTCCTTTTTCACTTCCTGCATGTCATTTCTTTGCTGTCATTTTCACCGGGTCTAAACTGTTCAATGTCTCTCCCTCGTGCAGGGGTTTTTAAGTGGGGTGTGGAATATTCCAAAAGGATGTCACTCTGCCCAATCCTAGGGTGACACATCATCACTCCACCCCGAACCAAGCATTCTGCACAGCATTTTGAAAATTTCCATGATGGCTCCATCAAGTGGTCTATTAAAAGACCTTCTCTGAACCCTAAGCCTTTTTCCTAATTGTCACAGTTGCCAAAACGTCAAAGAGCAGCCCCTCTTGTAACTGGCTCCAGAGGTCAGTCTACCCTGTTTTGTTTCTGTAGAGTTGATCCGCCCCATGACAAGTGCAGTTTGAAAATGAATTAGCACATGAAGACTCCATCCCCACCTTCTCCTCTACCAGGAGCAGGCCTACGCCCAGACAAATTGTGTAAGGAAGCCTTAGAGCCCCTAGCTGACTAGTATTTACTTTGGCCTGGCAGAGGGATTCAAAAGCAAGAATCTAAGTAAGAGTCAAAGAAAAACGATAAAGCGTGAAGGGCTACAAGGAGGGAAAATATGGGAAAATGAATGCCAGATCTGCGTGAGCTATTCTGATTTCCCTTAAATCAACCGAGCCTCTAGGCCTAACTATGGCAAAACGTAGCTTGGTGCAGAAATTGCCCATAGTGTATAACACAGTAAAGCACTCAACATGCATCACTGAAGCATTCCTGATGTAAGTACTCACACTATTAATGCTAACTCCTACCATGGACAATACCAATTCATCAAGGGTCCCTTCTGCAACAAACTACCTCTGTGCAGACGCTGGGCTGAGTTGAATGGTATTCTCAAGCTCAGGCCATACGCATGTGCACACACGTGTATGCACATGTTTACATGCAACGAACTCAGAGTCTCTTTCATTAATTGTGCAGCAGTGGACTTTATCCTCAAAGGCAGAAATAGGGAGTTAGCACTCCCAAACAATTATAACAAAGCTTAAAGTGTGTGAGACTCGGGGAGTAGGGCTCACTTATGGCACAAGTCCATGAAGTAGGTAGTCCAAAAAAATTACAATTCCAGGAGGATAAAATTGGTGGAACCCATTGCCAATTGCTTGTCACCAAAAAGTAGAATGGTTGCAAAGCTCAGCATTTTAAGAATGGTGGAAAGAGCTTAATGAATCTTGTGAAATGGAATGGCAGATTGTTGTTAGTAGCGTCTTCCTGCTTCATTTCAACCGCAGATGGAGGTTATACGCTTCTTTTTAAAAAGCTGGACTATGTTATATTTTTGTTCGGTCTTTTTTTCTTTCTTTCTCGGAGTGCAAGCTAAATGCCATCTGTTGCCAACAAAATTAAATAAAAAAGGGTGATTGCACAAAGCCTCTGTACATTGTTCAGTATCGCCTAAAATTATTCAAAGTGTGTTATTTATTTTTGTATTAACTTTAGACACCGACTATTTATTTTACCTGCACTCTTTCTTATGTTGAAAGGTATTTAAGTGACACTGTAAAATTTTAGCTACGTGCTTCCTGACTGCTTGTTTATTCTTGTCTCCTTCACAAATAATGATAACAAAAAAGTGTGGTGCAACTGAAAGTCTTGTTGTTTCAAAAACCTGTTCTACCTTTAGACTCTGAGGATCAGGCAGAAGCAACCCTTGCCATGGTAAGAAGTGGTACCTTCCAGCTGATGCCTATGTTCAAGAAAAAGAGTCTTGTGAGTTCCAATGGATTAACCTGTGAGCAAAGTCCTGCCCACCTTTCTGCCTAACTTGCAGCAATCAGAAACAACAAATGTACGATTTAAGATCATTACATCCAAAGAACAGCTAGAAATGGAGGATGAGATGCTGTTTTACCTCCTCAGTGATCTATCTGCGACAACCACAAAATCTATGAGTCAGGTTCAGAAGGAACCATAATTAGATTTCCCTTTTAAACTCTTTCTTCTTCCTTTGTTCAGGAATGTTGAAGGACACGTTTAGATGCATATGTTTTCATTTTCGCTTTACTTTTTTACCTTTTTCATTCTTATTTGTTGATTCTTTCCCCCTCTTTTCTCCATTTCCACAGATTTCTGTTTTTTATTAATGTATTGTAAACTGAATATCGTGCGAAGGCGACAATGCTGAAGGGATGTTAAATACATTCAGCATAAAACAGCTGCATCACTGTTTTTTACATTTCAATTTTTGATTGCAAGCATAAAGCAGCAATATTTAGGGTATAACATATTTTCTTTTTTTCCTTTTTATTTTTCTGGTAAATGTTTGCCATAAAAAATAAAATAAATAACCACTTCACCAGCTTACCAAGCCAAGATATTTTCACTTTGCCAATGTTTGCTCTGAATGAAAAAAATCAGGTTTTTTTCGGAGAAGGTCGAGGAAGCATGTTTTCATTACTTTTCCTCTCATGACCAGCAGAGGATCTGGGTGTCCTAATAACTGAACTGAAGTGCCCTGTCATTCTCTGGGAGGAACACAGAGGTAAACACAACTCCATTGTTAAGCAGTTCAAGCCACTTGGAAGACATCCTGCATGTCAGAGATGCATTTAAATGTTCTCTGTCATTTGTGGATAGATGCAGATGTTTAGACCTCTGAGTTGGAAATAAATGATCTGATTTCCAGAATTCAATTGACCTGTGAAGATAAAATGGCAACGTACTTTTGACATCCAAACAAAACACTAACTATTCTTTATCAGAAGAAGGAGAGGCACAGTAAGTAGGAACAAGCATTTGCAATGCAATGGGTCTCGCGTTTGCTCGAGTTAGAGCTATTAGCGTTGTAAGTTCCTAACTGGACTTTTCTTGCTACATAAATTGAAAATGAAAAGTAAAACAGTTGACAGAAGCAAGTCAATTCAAAGCGCCACAGCCACCATGAACGTGAGCGCGAGAGTTATTGGCTCCCTGCGTGAATTTCTAGAAAGGATCATGGCTGCGATGAAAGGTAAACTGAAACCGGAGGAGGGGCCATCACACACCATAACAAGAGGAAGTGTGGCGTAGTGTGATTGCCAACAAAAATGTTCACTTAGTGAAATCGCCTAGAAGGGAATTCCGCACACAAAGGAGGGCCATCTCACAAAATGCACCAATAAAAAAGCGTTTAAGACAACCACAACAAAGAATAAATAGCAAGATTGGGCTTGGCTAAAAGCCCACAGAGAGATTACAACAGGCCATAGCGCTTGCAACCCTAAAAATTATCTTCTCAGAAGAATAAAAGGAAGAGTTAAACTTTAGAAAATAGGAAGAATCAGGCCTCAAAATACTCCATTCTCTATGAATCTGAAAGAGAGAAAAATTAAGATGGAGCCCATGCCACAGGAATTGAACAATAGGTGGTGATGACGCAATACACTAATCACCATTTAGAGTACAGAAGACAGACAGGATCCTTGTTATGCTGTGACCACCTCTCCCCACGCGCATGTCCCTTTTATGTCATTTATGTTGTAGGGATAAGGTTCAAGTGTTAGGTCATCCTTTTCTGAACCTTTTGACCTCAAAAGTGCTATATCTACAGGTTTACTGGTGTTCAGCTTCCTCCTCAACAGGAGCTCCGTGGGGGTTGGGGGCTTGCCAGTGGTGCCATGAAGAGTATCTTTAAAGTGCCTCAGAGTCTTCACCCTCATTATTATCAAACGATAAATCACTATGTGATGAAAGCTTCTTTTGCCTCCATTTCTAGAGACCTGGGCACAAGCTCTAATAAAATGGGCGATGGTTGAGGCATAGCCCTGCACCACCAGGGGTAGGCCAGGGGCCTGGGTCACCACCCTATAGCTCACAATTGGGAATGGCCACTATCCCACTCGAATGACTCACTGTATCCCACTAACTCCTCATCCGAAGCAACTAGCCCCACATCACCCTCCTCTTCAGGGAGCACTAATCTGCTGCATTAGGGAGATGGAAGAGAAAAGGTTGATCCTATCTCGGCCCTAACCAGTTCACTCACACTCATCTATCCTCCCTTGGCAACCAAATTTTCTCATAACAACCCCGGGATTT
This sequence comes from Pleurodeles waltl, assembly GCF_031143425.1. Classification (NCBI taxonomy): domain Eukaryota; kingdom Metazoa; phylum Chordata; class Amphibia; order Caudata; family Salamandridae; genus Pleurodeles; species Pleurodeles waltl. Next base: position 1,504,588,239 of record NC_090445.1, on the reverse strand, counting down.
TGAATCATCGGTGACAACCCAACCCCCTCCTCCCATCACCCCACCCTGAGCCAAACTGTCCCTTCCCCTCAGTCACCCTCCCCGTTCCGACTCAACTGTTTGGTGCATACTTCACCCCTGTTTGATGTTTGAGTCCTGAAGGCCCCCATGATTTCAACCTGTACCACTTCACCTTCTCAGGTGACGATTCAGTAGTACCAGGTTTACTGGACCCCCACACTTATCTACACTGTGCTCCCCTGGGTAAAATACTACCCCGACCCACGCCCGGCTGCTGGGTGCACCGGCCACAATTATTTCATAGTTTGAGGAAACTATGGTATATCATTGTTATTGTGATTGTCCGGTTTCACTATGTTTGTATTTTGAAAACTCAATACAATTGTCAAAAAAAAGTTCCTTAGAACCTAACATAGTGCTTCAGAAATTAGAGACTTTTTCAGATTGCCAATCTGTATGATCTTTTTTATAGTAGCTAAGAAACGTTCAACCATACTATTTGTTTGAGGCCACAATGACAACATTTTGCAATGACACATCCCCTTGTACTCTCTGAAATCCCTGAAGTCTTTGCCTTTGAATAAAAAGGTGTTGTCTGACTTCACAATTTGTGGTATGCCACACATCAAAAAACTCACTTAATTGCAAGAGTAACCACACCAGTACCCACAACAGCAGTTCAGCTATGCTGACACTGCTTCAGGAAATCTGGAATACTTTTCCTTCATAACCAGGAGAAGTTGGTCTGAAGTCAATAGGCTCATAGATGTCAATGAACAAGTTTCCCAGGTCTCATCACACAAGTGTGAGGTTTGAGGCGGTCAGAGAGAATTGTTCCGAACAAGACTAACACATGACAGTCATCAGACGTTTGAATCCGTTTCCAGCTATTTTCTTGTCGCTACAATACCTCAATGACCTTCAGGTGCCGAATCAGTCACCTTTTCTGGGGGTCTTGAGGGTGATCAGTTGGGTGCTTTATATGAGTAAGTCTTTCTGACAACCTGAAAGCTTTGTGTGAGTATTGTGAAAAGATCTGCATTTTTGAGCTCACTGTGCTTTTGCATTTTCACAATGCATTTCATATCTCGTCATTGCTGTTTTTGGTTCAGAACCTTCGTCTTTTGTAAAGAAACGATCCTGTGTGAGTTGAAGACGAGCTAAATCCAGATTCAAAAACAAGAGAGCAGTTTTTGATTTGTAAATCCTCTTGAAATATTTACACGTGTCTTCCCCTTTGGATGGCCAGATTGGGTTGTATCATGTCCTTTGGGGGTACCAGGGAGATGGCTCTAAGTCATGCTCAACAAGGTCTAGTTGCAGAAGATTCCGAATATCAGCCTCAACTTGGTTCTGTATGTCAAACAGAATGCCCATGAATTGTTGCACAACAGGCTTAATTAATATTCAATTTAGTGGCATATTTGTCAATTCTTGATCTTCCCTAGATCCAGTGGCGGAACAAAACATGAGAGGGGCCCCCTGCACAGTACATGGAGGGCCACCCCCCGGACTCATGCAGGAGCTCCGAGGCCGGAATACTATGCTGAAGGAGGCTCTTCAAACCCGGGGCACCCCGCCCCGTGGGGGGCTGCGGGGGCCTTTGTTAGGCCACTGCCAAGATTTTGTAACAGCTTAGGAATTACACTGACAATGCCTACGTTTTCCAATGTCACTATCTTGGCAATCAATTGATAGATTACCTGTAGCAGACTGAGCTTGTCCATCACATCGATGTGAAAGTCATCACCCTACACTTTTGAGATAGAGATGACCAGAGTAGATTTTGGAGGACCGAGACTATTGGAGCATTTGCATAATTATGTTCATGGGTTTTAAATAAATATTCCTGAACTACCTAGGGAAAATAAGCGTCTGTCTTGAAAAAGCAGAATTTTTTGTTTCCAAGCCTTACTGGTAATGCTTTATTATAAACAAGCCAATGTTCATGTCTGTCTTAACATGAACTGATATGTTTAACTCTAATACGATTGCCAAAGTTCGTGTATTTCTGAGATCCAGAAGCACTTTTTGTCAATGTTGTACAATTGCACATGTTCTGCTCTGTGGAGTAATCAGAGCCTCATTTTGAAGACTGGCTTCACGAGGGGTTAATTTTAGAAAATAGTGGAGTCAGTGCTTATTTCTAATTCTTTATGCAGTTTTAAACTACTTCTAACATTCCTTCTTGAGAGTAGATCCTGAAATGTGCTTATTCGTTAATTTCAGGCTAGCAACAGTTCAGTCAGGTTGACTTTTATTGAGAAAAAACTGCATAAATGCATGCTTAAATTGTATGAGTTTTAGCAATATATGCTACATCTGGATTTCAGGGACGCTCTAGTCCATTGAAACAACAATTGTTGCACACTATTTTGCTTGCATGCTGACTACTTTTGCATTAAACAAGTCAGGCGTCCTCAGAGACAAATGGGTTAATGGAGGTACCCGTGTCTAGTAAGCAAGAAATGGCCTGCCCTATATATTAATGTCCCTTTCAAGAAGTGCAACATCGTCATCTGTCTTCATGCCACTGTTGAGAGTGGAGTGCACTTCAACCTTCCACAAAGTTGTGAGAGCAGGCAACACTGAAGAGTCAATTGTGGATTTCCTGTGAAATGTAATTTGCTGAGCGTTGTGTAACAACATGCGAGTGCTGCTTCTGGATGTTGTGGAATGCTCTGTGGAGCCTGCAGGAAGGAGTGAGCCTTCACAGCCTCTCTGGATTTCCACACATTTAGAAAATGACCTCTCTTGCTGCAGGCATTGCAGTCACTTCCACATGCAAGGCATTCACCAACATGCAGGAGTCCATATCCACAGTAGTTACACTCCCTCCCCATGGTCGCGGATTAAGAATGTGTGTGCGTTTGCTTAACATGTTCGACCTTTGACGAATCAGTGGTGACTAATGGGTTTCACCTGCACGTCAGCAAAGTGCACTAGATGAACCATGGCTACAGTGTCCTTCAATTACATATCTTTCTACAACAGTTTCTTCTAGAAAGCAGAAGACTCACAACCTGCAATGATCCGGAATGTCAACACTTCTTTTGCATAGTAATGATCAAAATCACAGTCATTTGCAAGGTCTTTTCAGGGTGTAAAAATGCTTCCATCAGTTCTCCAAAGCGCTGCCTCATGGAGTGAAGTACATCTCACAGCCCACATTCTTCTGAGGCTAAATGTAGATCATGATTCTGCCTTTGGGGCCTTCATAACTGTCAGTTTCTGAAGCAGAAAAGTCAGATACAACGGTGTTTGCAGCACAAGATTGCATCGTCAAGAGCAATTAGCCTGTGCATCCAATGCCTCAATAATAGCTCACAATTTGTTCTATGACTAGGTAGTGAATCTCATGTCGATATTGGTTTGCTTAAAATATCCAGGTTTCCTGAATAATTGCATAGTCAACATAACAAGGAAAAAGTCTGTCAGCACACCCCAAGTGTTTATGGCAAATCTCACGTGCCAGTTTTTACAGATTAAATATATTTTACAAGCTTGTCCACAATTCTTTCGAAGATCCGTTTCTTGAGTCAGGGGATGTATTCTTCAATTTTGTACACCCATGTCTCATATTTTATATTTCCAACAACCCTTTATAAAATATCGTTTCATTTTCCTGCCAGCATGTTTCGTTCCAGATTCTACAATTCACTGCATTTCATCTGAGCTGAAAGTTAGTAAAACCCTATGAGCACCATTCTTATTTATCTTATTTTTTTCTTTAAATCGCCTTAAACTCCATGAAGAGAGAAAATGTCAATGGATACTTGCATAATAAACTTCTCGGGAAAATTATTGTCACCTGCCATTATTTCAAGAAACAGACCTTTGAAAGAAGTGTGGACCATTGTGTAAACTATGTTTCATCTCTAACAACAGGCATGTCGAATTTCCCACAGGCACTCGGGGTGTTAAAATACTTTTTCAAAATGCCTCTTCTGTTTGGCCACTACAGTGCAGCAGGATTCAACTCTGCAGCCCATAATCTTTAATGCCCAGGGCCGTGATGTGGATATTAAAACTTATGATCCACCTGGTCCACCACAGGCCTAAACTTTCACAGCCAATAATCTCAAACCTGAGAGGCACGCTCAGTGTCACAGTGTCAAACAAGACAAGCAGACTGGCAGCATCACATGTCTGCTTCTTCACACCTCTATCGATGTGCTTGGCGATACAGGTTCCTTCTGGGACGAGGACCTTCTTCAGAGCCATCCAAGAAGATAACCTCCACACTTAATAACTAGTTACGTAATGTATGGGGTAAAATGGTCTAAGTGCACCTACTGGAAGTGCTAGCCTCTCACACCTAGATTTACGCCTACAGTCAAGGCGTATGTTAATAAATAAAAGACTGCTTTAGCCTTGGTGCTTGCAGTTCTGGAGACAGAGCACCAAACAATCAATGTCACTTTCGTCCTCCACCAGAAGTGCCTATGTGAAAGGCCTACCTTAGCCAGCACAACACAGTACTGGCTATGGAAGATGGTCCCTTTCAGCTCCTATGATCCACCGTGCCACCGTGCCCTCATAAACAGACATGTGCGCTGCCCAGCCTGGCTGTCTATCACCAGTAACATTTCTTCTACTACCTCTAGTCTGTGCTACATTCATTGTGGCTCATCCCAGTGTTGACTGACCAGCTTAGATATCTCCCCAACTGCTCAGCAGGATGTGTTTCTCAAGTGTAGTTGCATCACTGTTCCTGCATGTTTGCATGGATCAGTGCCTTAGGCCCCATTGTGGCAGGTCTCTGTATGCTACAGGCATAATTTTGATCCCATCACACTGATCTCTGCTCCACAGTTTGATCCAGGATCATTTGATTTAGAGTGTAAGGTATGTGCATAATTTAAGTGTCGCCAGTGGTTGCAGCTTCAACACCTAGCATCAGAAATGGCAAAATCAGTCCCTGGAACACAGTGGCACGTCATCCTTAGAGACATCAGTTAGGACTCCACTCTCCTTGTTTTCTGTCATTTTTTCATTACACTAGTAAATACAATTTGATTTTCGACTCAATGGAGTACAATTAGCTAGAATGTAACCTTCCATGGCAACTGAAGAAAGTTAAAAAATGATTTAAAGTGTATTTTGTGTGCTTGCTTGTGGGTAGGAGAGGGTTTATATGAGAGGGAGGGTGTGTGTATGTCTGTATGTGGGCCTATGTGTAAGCATGTGTGTGTGAGTGAAGGTCAAATGGCGAGTGATGTCACTTCCGCTACCCCTTGGAATTTTGGTGAACCGATGTCCATAAGATGAGGATGCTTTCTTGTGATCGCTTGCTCCATTCGCTTTCCAGTTTGTTCCTTCACCTCCCCTGTCTGATGTCGATGAGCTTCTCAAAAGGAATTCCTTGTAGAAAAAAGTAAAGTATTTGGATTATTGTTGACAAACAGTACCATCTCTCTGATGTTTTCTTAGTGATATTAAGGTCTCTGCAGTTCATAACAAAAAAGGGAAAGCATCATGGCTTGTATACCCTAAATGAGACCATTTCTACTGATCATGTCCGCTCTTGGAATTTTGCATTGAATCCTTGACATTTTATGAGCAAGTCAAAAGATCTATGGTCCTTCATCTTGTTGCCAATGCTTTCTTCAAACTACTCAGATGCATTCATGGAGCTGGCCCATCCTACATCAAAGCAGCTGCAATTACAGCTTTGAATGCCAATTTTACCCAGATAGGCATGTTTATGCTGCTATAAACTGCAAAGGAACCAGAGCTCACAGTAATATAAGATTTTTTTACAGCTTTTCTATTGCAACAATAACGTAAAGGTGGCACAGATATCATCTGCACTAGTTATCATGGATAGCGTGGGAGCGAAATCCATCTTGGGAAATATATTATACTAGCCTCATATTGCATCAATGTGCCAAATGAAGTGAACAAGTCTGATCCTTGCTAAGATGATTTGAGGGCGATGGGTTGGCCCCAAGAACTGGTCTAAAAATGGCTTAACGATGCGGGAGGGCACAAAGCCTCAAGATTATGATGTGGGTATGTGAGAGGGTTATAAAGGACTGCTTCCTGCTTTGGTAGGGTGGTGTATGGTAAGGAGAAAACACTCAAGGAAATCAAGGTTAAAGCCATGCAGCAGTGAATGTACCCAGCTCCAGAAAAAGAGGTGAAAAGCACCCTTATGGGGTGAGCTGTTAACCCAACCCATGCGTAAACCCATTTAGGTTTGGGTTGGAATTAAGAGTTGGTAGGTATTTAACGCTTCCAAGATGTTTTAAACAACTCAACCTTCGTTACATTTCGGCAGGTCAAACCTGTGAAATTTAACAGGGAAAACATATAGGGTATTTTCGGAATCATGCGGAATCATCCCCAACAACTCATAATAGGTGGTATTTATCACACTCCATAAATAATGTACCCTTTGGTATTATTAGATATCAAGTGCGATAAATACCACCTATACTCATAATCAAAGCCTAAGGATGAGTAGCTCATTGCTTCTAACCTGTAAATACAAACCTTTATATATGAGAGGATCCGGTATCATCGCAGACAGCAAGGGGTCTATTAAAGAAGCTCTGTTACTGTCCTGAAAATCTTCCTGTTCTGTGTGTTGTGCGTCTTGTTTACATCAAAAGTATGGCAAAGGCTTGAATATTATTCATATTTAAAAGTATGTCTCTTTCTCTGACCTCCCTTTGGTTTTCGCTCTTCAAAGCAATACTGCTTTTTTGAGTGTTAAGGCAAGCCTGTCACTGGGCGAGTTAGTATTTGCTCTTCATGTGGTCTCACCACTACAGCTTGCTGGCTCTTTTGCATAATTGTAAAATGTGTGAAACGTATGATTAAAAAATATGTATATGCAGGAACATCACACCCACCTAGCATCCTTGAAGAGTCATGGAAAAAGTTAGCCATGGTTTATTCAGGAAGCTATAACAGTCTGCCAAGCATACATTGATTTGTGTTAACTGTAGGGACTTTTCAGGAGTGCTTGGGCAATAAGTGCTTACTCAATTCAAATTGTACAAATGAGAGCCTTTTAAAACTGGCATGCTGGGGCTTAACCTTAGGTTTGAACACAAAAGTGAGCACCAAGTACACCTCTTTAGCACTTGTACACCTCTTTAGCACTTGCCCCTTAGGGTAGGAAGGTAAAGTAGTCCACGGCACTCACTCAGGGAGATGATGTTGGTTAAAACTCCAGAAGTCAAGGACACATAGAATGTGAGTGAGTAAATCAGAGCCCAGTCATTGCTTTTGCTTAAATGAAAAGTACTGTACTTTCAACACACAAAGTAACACTGACCATAAGCATCACAGGGCAACAACATGGTACACCCCTATCAGCACAAGAATCACTACGAGAGGAGTATTGGCTTAGGCTGTCCCTGCTGGTAAGGGATTGTGTATTGCAATCGATGCAAGTTAGGGCACATTGCCCTCTTGGGGAAAAAAGGTGGATAATGATCTTGTGACAAACCCGAGTCCTCGTCTACCCTTCCAAACTGATTTCTGCGTAAGTAGAGCAAGAATTACAAAGCTACAGTACTCAATATGTTCCACCCGTGCTACAGTACCTTTCAATCATTCCAGGCTTAGGCTGTTACTTCAGATTGATGGGGGAGGCTGCACCGCTCCTAGGGATGTTTTGAACTACTTGGCCCACTGGGAAGTGATCACTCTGACCCTGCCAGGTTGATGCTACAATAGACTTTTGTCTCCGCAGCTGGTGCTCACCCACCCGCTTCTGATTGACAAATGCAGGCGCAGAGTGAGCACTGATGAAGGAGAGGCCCGATCTGCTTGTCCTCTAGTGGATCTTCTTGAGGATTTCCTCGGGACCCAACCAAATCCCACCAGCCAAACCCAGTAAATTGCCAACCTGACATCTCAGCAGCGATCAAAAAATCGGAGGTAGAAGCAACTGCAGACTGCGGTGCACAATGTGGAGATAACACCCACCTTCCTAAGTTGCAATGGTTTCTTCTGATGAGGCTGCCAATAACAGTCGCAATTTCCTTCATGCCGGGCCGCCACAGGCATTTTGTCTTCCTTCAGAAAAACCAGAATATGTTATTGCAATTTCAAATTATCACATGCATTCTTGCTTCTTGGCACACCGCAGGAGTAGCAAGGTCTGAAGGCCTCACCACATGGCCTGGTATGCAGACCTTTCCATGGGATGCAGTGAGTTGCTTTTTTCCCACCTCCAGCTCCTCGCAGAACTCCTTTTTTAGGCAGCCTCTTCTATGTTCAAGGCTACCTCCAGCACCCTTTCTCATCTGCCAGTCTGCTTCTTTCTTTAAGTCTGGGTCAATGGAGCTATTCTGCCAGTCTTTGGCAAAGGGCAGATTGTAGGCAACGGCCCCAGCCCTGGAACACAGACGTTTCGCAATCTTTACAGCAGTGGGACCCACGGATTCTGGTTGATAAGAATAATCTTGGCACAAGACTGGATATTTCCGCCCCACACCACTTTGCTGGGCTGTGTATACTAGAACTGAGGAGATGTTACCTCTTCAAATCCACTTGCATCAATAAGGTGGTAATGTATCCCCCACTCAGGATCTAAGATTAGTTAGTGATAGCCAGAATTGATACCAGCCCTGAAACAAGAGTGAGAATCATTCACGTTAGCCGCAAGGTCATTCACAGTCGGAGCTATGTGTTGTTCTTGGTACATTGCTGGATAAAGTAGACCTTTATCCACACATATATACTGCACTTCATTTGGCAGTATTATTTTTTGAGTAATTACTGTCAGAGCCCCATGTTGTGGACCCTTCAACTCTCTCAGGTATGGCCCGCTTTTCATAGTTTGAGAAGTTTGTTTTCAACTTTTTGGTACATATTAAACAAACCCTACTATGATACAAGGCAACTGGACAGAGAGTTTGTGTCTATGAAGTTGGGTGATTTTCCCTTTTCTGCAGCCTCTCCCACAGAAAGGCCCACTAATACACTCAGATGTGTCATCCAACCACAAATGTGGGTACAGTGGGTGAACAGAATGGAGGGCCGTGACTCTGCTGTGCGGCAACTGATTAGGCTCTCCAAAAATGACTCAATGACAAAGGCTTTGGATCCCATGGAAAGTTAGTCATGAGAAATGTCAGCGATGAAGACTCCACAGAGTTGAAGAGGAAAGGAATTGTCATTTGCAAAAAAGCAACCAGTGGTGGGATAAAGAATTGTTGGGGTGAAGAACAGGAACTGAGACTTTGGTATTCTTTGATGAACGCTCTAATGTCTATTTGTTCCATGATAGACTGGCTTTAAGCCTAGCACTATTCCTGCAGGCTGAGTGCAGTGGAGGGATTCAAACAATTTATCTGCACAGAGAACATGTACTCTCACAGCTCCATAAGCACCTTCTATGTTCTCAGAATCCAGTGTGGATGTTGCTGGTGTCACCGACCTCACCTCTTGATTAGGAGTGGTGGTTGGGCAAGGTGAGCGGGAGGCACCGGTGTGACACACTTTCGCAGAATGATCTACTTTTCTGCATGATTTCTGCGCAGTCACAATGACAACACGTGAAACAAGGGTTGGAGCAGGCGCTGACATAGGTTTAGCATTCACTTTTGCTTCTTAATTGACCTGGATGGTAGTTAGAAGGTATTAATGCATGATCCACATGCGTTGGATAGTTCAAGTAAACTCCCTACTTTGAGTATGCTGGACAGGGTCAAACCTAGCTTCCTCAAGATTTGCTGTTCAGGCTTTATTCTCCCAAAATGCTACCCATACTCCAACTCGGTCCCATATCAGTTGGCCTTCATTGACACATTGACATTCACATTTAACAAAAACAGTTCATTCTTTTAACGACCCACCCGTACAGATCCTCTCCACCCAATCATCTGTCACATCTATTCAGCTTTCAGCATCCGTCAAGGGTTGTGATACCTGGACATTTAGCATTCTTCCACCATCCATTTGTTACTCACTATCCATCCACCATCTATCATTCATTCATTCACAGTCCAATACTCACCCCAATTCACCAAGAACCATTGGTCAAGCATTCACCTGTCCTCCCCCGTTCATCATCTACAAATTTACAATCCATCAGCCATTTTATCTACTCACCCATACACATTCTCTCCAACAATCATGTGTACCATCCATTCACTCATCAGCATCCGTCAAGGATTAAGTGCCCTTTCCACTTGGCATCCATCCACCATCCATTTAACTTTCATCATCCGTTCACCATTCCTTCACTTGCCACCCACTGTTCAGCATCCATTCATAATGAGTCATCCATTCGACATCATTGTCCATTCATTGACCCCTTAGCTCCCATTTACCATTCACCATCAAATCCATCATCTATGAATCATTCATTCACAGTCAAGCATGTACTACAATCCACCATGCACTATCGATCTACCATTCACCTCTCACCCTCTGTTTATGATCCACCAACCCGCAAGCTTTCATCCACCCATTCACAATCCATCAGCTGTTAATAAACCATGCACGATGCATCTATTCACGGTCTAACCACTTACCATCAGTCATCCTTTCATTCACCATCATATCACCATTCAGCATCCATTCAGCATTCACCTTTTGTTCATGTGCAATCCGTTCACCATTCCGGATACATACATTATTCCACTTCGTACCTTTTTTAGCTCCATATTCATAATCCATTATCCATTTATTCACTACTCCACAAGGGACTCGACGTAATTGACATTGTGCCAGGTGGATCTTCAAATGTCTTCTCTAGAACACACCAGTAGTGGCTCCCAGGACAAAACACCGAACTCCAGATTAAATTCCCAGGAAGAGGGCATAACATGACAGAGGTGGTCTTTTGACTTGACACAACAATCAAGATGATGCCTCCAGCACCGGACACTCTAAAAAAGATGGACTCCAGATTGGGACACTATATGGCAGATGGAGTACCTTATGGAACGCATCGAGAACAAGACTTGTCTTCAGGTACTTAACCAACCATTCAAGATGAGGCTGGCAGAACAGGGCAGCACGTGCCAAATGTGGTTTCTAAATTGGGACAGTATGTTCCCTTCTAGTAATACTGTAGCTGAGCTGTCGAGATCTAGACACAGTACCCCTTCAAGCGCATATCCTCTTTACTATCACATGGTTACCCACTGTGCATGTGTGTGGTGGGGGAGAGGAGAAGAGAGAGAGTGAGAGAGAGATGTGAAGCCTGTACTCACCACTTACTGCACCTGCTGCAGAAATCTTTGAGTTCCCAGTAAATCTCAGCGAGTAATAATGGTTACATCACACTAGAGGTTTACGCATTTGCTGGAGAGATCTGTGTTTTGTCTAGTCAAGTTTTGAATAAATATATCATACAGGATTAAAGTATCTCCTGCTAAGCACATCATGTAACATGCAGAGGGGAGTTTTGTATTTTATGTAGTTAGGTAAGGGGGTTACTGCTTTTAACACACAGATCCGTTACTTACTTCCAGTTTATAAATTGTAATCCTTCTAACATGGCACGGTGGGCTATGAAGGACATGTGACTCCTACCCCTTGTAACACTCACTGTCTTATGTAACACATCCTGTACATTTATTTACACACATATGATTTATGGTTAATGTATGATGTGTACAACTGATGTAAAGTGCTCTGACCCCCTGCATTGGGATGATTAGCGCTATAGAAGAAATAAAACAAAATAGTGGTATTTAGACTTGTTATTTGAGCAAATACTGGAACAGTCCAACACATCTGACATGACATTCTTACAGTGCATGCAAATCTTTTATATACAGGGACTTAAAGTCAAAACCATGTCTCTCTTAAGTACTTGTGAAGCAATAACAAGCTGTATGCTTTTGGTGATAGGTCCCAACCAGGATACTGGGACTAAACAAGGCCTAATTCCCCTTAATTTCTGCCTTTTTTCGGGGAATTTAAAATAGCAAAGTCCCCTCACCACTTGCACACTGTTTTCAGGCTCCGTGTTAGGCAAGAAGTTTTTGTAGACTCATGAATTTTCTGAAAACTGAACTGTTCAGGATAGCATTCAACTAGACCCTCCTACAGAGGAAGTTAGAGAAGAATACCAGACAATAGATCTTCAAGCATCCAGTTTAACTAGTCTCCTTCATCTGATTTCACTCATGACCTGAAGGTGACATTGTTAAGTTTGTAATGTAGTGCTGCAGTAGTACTACTTACTTGCTAAAATATGCAGTTCATAAACTTATTGTGTGTCTGAAAATTACACTGTGATGAGTTCAGAATATTTTATTGGGGCCCAATTTCTTGGCACGGTGAACAGCATGCACCCTTTGAAAATAGTGGGTGGACCCATTCTACACGCATGTACCCTGACTTGTGCACTGCCTGTGTTGCTGCTGCATGTGCTGTAACTGTATGTGGGGGATGCTAGTTCTGCTGATGTACCTGATATGAGTGTGAAAATGGCAATGCTGCTACCTTTGCTACACCTATATTGTGTACATGAAAGATGTTTGCACGGCTGTTTCTGCCCCATTTCTGATACCTGCTTTGTAGTGTCGAGCCTGCGAGATCATGTGCTAGTGAATGCGTCTCGCTTGCAAGGCACTGTTGTGAACAAAAAGGACTTGGAATCTGCCCATTGTTTACAAATTTGTTGGCTTGCCAATTGAACATTTGGCAGATCGGTAGGCAATTCAGACCCCTGAGGTCTGCATTAATATGGTCCTATTTTCAGAGATTTAGGAGAAGTAGACCTGCAGCATTCTGCACCAACTGGAGTCTCTTGAAGTTGGTACGCCGGAAGGCCCCAGTACAGTGTATTGGCATAATCCAGCTGTAAGGTCATGAGCATGTGAATTACAGTTTTCTGGCATTGTGAAGGGAGCAGAAATAAAAGATTTTTCAGGGATCCTAGGAGGCCGAAGCAAACTACTACCTCACTGCCCACCTGGGATCTAAAGGATAGTTTACTGTCAAATTGTACTGCCAGGTTCTGTGCAACTCTGACAGGGGTAGGGGGGAGAAGGAGCAGAGCTGGGCCAGAAGTCATCACCCCAAGGAGGAGGGGGGTACTGAAGACTAATACTTCGGTCTTACTGGTGCTGCATTGAAGACTGCTCTGTCCAATCCACTGAAATACCACTGACAGACACGCTACAAATCTATCCTGCATTTTGGGGGTGTTACTATCCCAAGTGAGGAGGATTTCCATGTTATCAGCATAAGACAAAACCTGTACCCTAAACAATTCTACCAGAACTGCCAGGAGAGTCATGTACACAGTAAACAGCATAGGGCTCAGGGTAGAGCCATGAGGTTTAGGGTCAGAAGCAAAAGGTGGTATCCAAACTGATTCTCTCAGATAGAAAAGACCCAAACCATGCCAAAGTGGTCCTGGCCCCACCTATCCCGATGTTACTCAGTTGCTGAAGAAGATGAATAGGATGGGAGACCTTATTGAATGCTGTAGATATATCCAAAAGTAGGAGGGCCACCTGCTTTCCCTGGTCCACTGCTTGCTTCATGGTATTGGAAACATTAAACAAAGTTACTTCTATACTGTGCCCAGGCAGAGGCCCGATTGAGATGGATGTAGCTGGTTGGAGTCCAAATATTTAGACAGCTAGGTGTTTATCAGTTTCTCCAAAATGTTAGATAAGGCTGGCAAAACATTAAATAGGCCAGCAGTTGGCTAAGATGGACTAGTTGGCTGTACACTTTTTCAAGAGTGGAATAGGCCTTGCTCATTTTCCAGCCGCTGGGCACAGTCATTTAGAGTAGGAGGGCATTTAATTGCGAATTAAGAATGGGGTTGATGGCTTCCTGATTGCCCATCAGAATATGAGGACGGTAAGCATCAACTTCGAGAGCCAGATTTGCAGGATTTTAGGGATTTGGCAGAGTCCTCCAAAGGGATGGTGGCAAAATTAAGCAAGGGGTAAGAACGTATGGTAGTATCACCCAATGACATTCTCTCTGGCCACTTAGCATCTGAGATATTGACCAGGACGGAAACATTTAAGGCCTCAATTATAACTTAATTGGAATATTTTAGGAGGTACTAGCATAGACAGTCATCAAGTGAGGATAAAAATTCACCTGCGTTCCGTGGAATGTGGTATATTAAAGCACCTGCCACTGTTTTACTTGCTGAAGGGGAAAGGCAAAAGCCCAGGCATTCAACGCCCCAAGTTTGGTAATTTCAAAGGAGATACACTTGAGGTTTTGTCTGAAAATCAGGGCTACACCTCACCTCTTTTTCCCACTCTGTCACAGCGAGAGATAGAATAACCTTCTGACATTGCTAATGGAATATCTGGCAATTCATCACTGCAAGCCTAAAATCATTCCATTCCTCTCTCTGGAGCATGGACCAAGCACTGTTTGATCCAACCTAGTCAGTGCCCGTCCAGCTACTATTTTGTTCTTTTTCATTTCTAGTACCATGCAAACAGAAGGCGTGTGACTGGTGAAAACATGCCCAGCAGGACAAACAAAACTGCAAAGTTAAATTTTCTAAAGTTAACTTTCTTTTATTTTGCCAAGTGTTCTTTTCTCACTTTGCATTTATATTTTGTTTAGTTTTTACTAGTGGGTGCTGTTCTCAAAATCTGAGGATTATCTTGTTCTAAGTATTGCACAGTAAGATTGTTTCTTTCTTATGTGTAATTTCTGAAATTATGCTTTAACATGTATTTGGGCAGTACACCTTAATCCACCGAATTCCAATCCAATCTTCCCCACTCCAATCCACACCAATCCACCCCACCTCATCCCACACCAATCCACCCCACTCAATCCAAACCACTCATCCAATCCAATCCAATCCAATCCACCATACTCCAATCCTCCCAACATCACCCCACTCCAATTCAAAACAGTCTGCCCCACTCCAATTCAAAACATACCACCTCACTCCAATTCAAAGCAATCTGCCCACTCCAATGTGCCCTAAAACAATTGTCCCTACTCTGACTTGCCCATTCCAGTCTGCCCCCTCCAATCCAAAACAATTCGCCTCACTCCAATCTGCCCCACTTTCATCCAAAACAATTGTCCCTACTCCGATCTGCCCACTCCAATCTGTCCCACTGCATTATGCCTCACTCCAATCCAAAACAATCTGCCCCACACCAGTCTGCCCCACTCCAGTCCAAAACAATCTGTCCCACTCCAATTCAAAACAACGCCCCCATTCTATTCCAAACTTTCTGCCACACTCCAATCTATCCCACTCAAATCCAAAACAATTAGGCTCCACTCAGATATGCCCATTCCAGTCTGCCTCACTCCAATCCGCCCCACTCCAATCTGCCACACTCCAATCCAAAACAATCTGCCCCATGCCAAGCTGTCCCACTCCAATCAACCCCCTCAACTCACCCCACTGCAATTCGCCCCACTCCAATCTAAAACAATCTGCCCTGCTCTAGTCTGCTGCACTCTCATCTAGCCTCTCCAGTCCAAACAATCTGCCATATTCTAATCTGCACCACTCCTATCCATCCCACTCTAATGTGCCCCACTCCAATCCAAAAGAATCTCTCTTCTCTAATCTGTCCCACTCCAATCCAATCAACCTCACCCCAATCCATTCCACCCACTCAATCCCAAATCACCAAACTCTGGTCCACCACATACCAGTCCACTCCTCCCACTAATCCAATCCATCCCATTCCAGACCAATCCAACCCATCCCACACCCCACACCAATTCACCCCATTCCACCCCAATCCACTTCAACCCAATCCAGCACAATCTATGCCGAACCCAATCCAAAGCCACCTGCTGCGCTACAGTCTTCCCCAATCCAGTTCAAAACTGTCTCTCCGCTCCAAAGTGCTGAATTCCAACCCCACTGTAATCTGACCCACTTCAATCTGGTCCACTCCAATCCAAAACAATCTGCCCGCCTCCAATCTAAACCATTATGCCCCACTCCAATCTGACCCACTCAATACAAAACAATCTGCCCCATTCCAGTACAAAACAATCTAGCCAACTTCAACCCAAAACAATCTGACCCACTGTAATCTGCCCGACTCAAGTCCAATCCCCTTTACCCCAATCCAATCCACAGACTCCATCCAAATTTACCCACTCAGTCTGATCCACCCCACACCAATCCAACCCACCCACTCATCTGATCCTCTCCAATTCAGCCCAACCCAATCCACCCCAGACACCCCAATTCATCACAGTCTAGCCCCAAACCAGTTCATTCCAATCCAATCCACCACAGTACAAAACAATCTGCTCCACTCCAATCAAAAACAACATACCCCACTCCAATGTGCCCCACTCCAATCCAAAACAATATGCCCCATGCCAATCTGCCCCATGACGATCCGTCCTAATTCAATCTGCTCCACTCCAAACCAAGACAATCTGCCCCACTCCAATCTACCTCACTCCAATCAGCCCCACTCCAATCCACCCCTTCCAATCCAAAACATTCTGCCCCACTCCATTCTGCCCTTCTCCAATCCAAAATAATCTGCTTCACTCCAATCCTAACCAATCTGCACCACTCCAACTTGCACACTCCAATGCAAAATAATTGGCCCCACTCTGCTATGCTCACTCCAGTCTACCCCACTCCAATCTGCCCCACACCAATCTAAAACAATCTGTACTATGCCAATCTGCCCGTGCCAATCTGCCGCAAGCCAATCTGCCCCACTCCAATCCGACCCACCCCAAACCAAAACAATATGCCCCACTCCAATACAAAACAATATGCCCCACTCCAGTCTTACCCTCTCCAATCTGCACCATGCAAATCCGCCCCACTCCAATCCACCCCACTCAATCTGTCCCACTCCAATCCAGAACTATCTGCACCACT
The DNA here is from genome assembly GCF_031143425.1 of Pleurodeles waltl. Taxonomy (NCBI): domain Eukaryota; kingdom Metazoa; phylum Chordata; class Amphibia; order Caudata; family Salamandridae; genus Pleurodeles; species Pleurodeles waltl. Next base: position 1,504,571,444 of record NC_090445.1, on the reverse strand, counting down.
CTTTTTACCACCACTCCAATCTCCCCTTCCAATCTGCCCACTCTAATCCAAAACAATCTGCCTCACTCGAATCTGCCCCACTTTCATCCAAAACAATTGTCCCCACTCCGATCTGCCCACTCCAATCTGTCCCACCATAATTCACCTCATTCCAATCCAGAACAATCTGCCCCACTTGAATCTGCCCCATGCCAGTCCAAAACAATCTTCACCACACCAATCTGCCCCACCCAGTCCAAAACAATCTGTCCCACTCCAATTCAAAACAACCTGCCTCATTCTAATCCAAAACCATATTCCACACTTCAATCTGCCCCACTCAAATCCAAAACAATTGGTCACACTCAGATATGCCCACTCCATTCTGCCTGACTCCAATCTGAACCACTCCAATCTTCCCCACTCCAATCCAAAACAATCTGCCCCGTGCCAATCTGTCCCAACCCAATCAATCCCACTCCAACTCACCCCATTCTATTCCACTCCAATTCAAAACAACAGCCCCATTCTATTCCAAAACTTTCTGGCACACTCCAATCTATCCCACTCAAATCCAAAACAATTAGCCTCCACTCAGATATGCCCACTCCAGTCTACCTCACTCCAATCCGCCCCACTCCAATCCAAAACAATCTGCCCTGTGCCAATCTGTCCCAACCCAATCAACCCCACTCCAACTCACCCACCTTAATTTGCCCACTCCAATCCAAAACAATCTGCTCTGCTCCAAACTGCTCTATTCTAATCTGGCCCACTCTAATCCAAACAATCTGCCATATTCCTATCTACCCCACTCCAATCTGTCCCACTTCAATGTGCCCCACTTCAAACCGCCACACACCAATCCAAAACAATCTCCCCTCTCGAATCTGCCCCACTCCAATCCAGTCAACCTCAACCCAATCCATTTCACCCACTCCATCCCAATTACCTCACTCCAATCCATTCCACTACACACAAGTCCAGTCCACCCGTCAATCCAATCCATCCCATTCCAGCCCAATCCGATCCATCCCACAACAATCCACCCCGATCCACTTCAATCCAATCCAGCATAATCCATCCCACCCCAATCCAAAACAATCTGCCCAGCTCCAGTCTGCCCCACTCCAATCCAAAACTGTCTCCACACTCCAACGTGCTGCATTCCAACCCACTGCCCCACTGTAAAATGACCCACTCCAATCTTCCCCATGCCAATCCAAAACAATCTGCCCCACTCCAAACCAAACCAATATGCCCCACTCCAATCTGACCCACTCTAATCCAAAACAATCTGCCCCACTCCAATCCAACGTAAACTGCCCCACTCTAATTGGCCCACTCCAATCAACCCCACTCTATTCCAAAACACTCTGCCCCACTCCAATTCAATCCATATTACCCCAATCCAATCCACCAACTGCTTTCCAATTCACCACATGCAATCTGATCCACCCCACACCAATCCAACCCACCCATCAATCCAATCCAACACAATCCAATCCACCCCATTCCACCACAATCCACTCCGCCCCAGCACAATCCACCCCACCCCAATCCAAAAAAATCTGTCCCACTCCAATCCCAAACAGTCTGCCCACTGTAATCAGCCCTACTCCAATCGGCCCCACTCCAATCCAAAACAATCTGACTCACTCAAATCTGCCCCACTCCCATCCAAAACAATCAGCCCCACTGCAATCTGCCACAATCCACTCTGCCTCACTCCAGTTCAATCCACCTCACCCCAATCCACCCACTCCATCCCAATTCATCCCACCCCAGTCCAATCCACCGCACACCAAATCAATCCAGTCCACCCACCAATCCAATCCACCCCAATCCAGCCAACAATCCACCCCATTCTGCCCCAATCCTCTCTACTCCAATGCAGTCCAGTAAAATCCACCCCACCCCACACCATTGCAAAACAATCTACCCCACTCCAATCCAAAACAATCTGCCCCACTTCAATCTGCCCCACTCCAATCCAAAACAATCTGTCCCAGTCCAGTCCAAAACAATCTGCCCAACTCCAATCCAAAACAAACTGCCCCACTCCAGTCTGCTACACTCCAGTCTGCCGCACTCCACTCTGCCTCACTCCAATCGGCCCTACTCAAATCTAAAACAATCTGCCCATACCGATCTGCCCCATGCCGATCTGCCTCTTGCCAATCTGCCCCTCACCAATCTTCCCCATGCCAGTCCATATCACCTCAATACGCACCATGCCAGTCTGCCCCACTCTAATCTGCCCCACTTCAATCTAAAACTATCTGCTACACTCCAATTTACCCTACTTCAATCCACCCCACCCCATTCTACCCCACCCCAATCCAAAACAATCTGCCCCACTGCAATCTGCTTCCCTCCAATCTGCCCCATTCCAATCCAATGCACCTCACCCCGACCCAATCCACCCACTCCATCCCAAGTCACCTGCCTCCAATCCACCGCACACCAATCCAGTGCACCCACAAATCCAATCCACCCCACACCACCCCAATCCACCTCATTCCACCCCAATCTGCTCCACTCCAATCGGCTCCAGCACAATCCACACCAACCCAATCCAAAACAATCTGCCCACTGCAATCTGCCCCACTCCAATCCAAAACAATCTACCCCACTCCAATCCAAAACAATCTGACTCACTCCAATCTGCCTCTGCTCCAATCTGTCCCACTCCAATCCAAAACAATGTGCCACGCTCCAATCTGCCCCGCTTCAATCGGCCCCACTCCAATCGGCCCCACTCTAATCTGCTCCAGTCCAATCCAAAACAATTTGTCCCTGTCCAATCTGCCCCACTCCCATCCAAAACATTCAGCCGCACTGCAATCTGCCTCAATCCAATCTGCCCCACTCAAATCCAATCCACCTCACCTCACCCCAATACAATCCATCCACTCATTCCCACTACACCCCATGCCAACCCAATCCACCACACACCAATGAGCCCTATGCCGATCTGCCCCACGCCAATCCAGCCCCCACCAATCTGCCCCACTCCTGTCTGCCCCATTACAATCTGCCCCACTCTAATCCAAAACAATCTGTCCCACTCCAATCTGCCCCTCTCCTATCTAAAACAATGTGCCCCACTCCAATTTGCCACACTCCCACCCAAAACAATCAGCCTCATTGCAATCTGCATCAATACAATCTGCCCCACTCTAACCCAGTCCACCACACTCCATCCATATTCACCCCCACCCAATCCAATCCACTGCACACCAATCCAGTCCACCCAGCAATCAAATCCATCCCAATGCAGCTCAATCCAATCCACCTCATTCCACCCCAACCCACGCCAAACCGCTCTACTCCAATCCAGTCCAGCACAATCCACCCCACCCCAGTGTAAAACAATCTGCCCCACTTCAATCCAAAACAATCTGCCCCACTCCAATCCAAAACAATCCGTCCCACTACAATCCACAACAATCTGCCCAACTCTAATCCATAACAAACTGCCCCACTCCAGTCTGCCCAGATGCAATTCAAACCAATTGGCCCCACTTCGATATGACCACTCCAGTCTGCGCCACTTCAATATGCCCCACTCCAGTCTGCCCCACTCCTATCTGCTCGCTCCAATCCAAAATAATCTGTCACACTCCAATCTGCTCCACTGCAATCCAATTCGCCTCACCCTAATCCAATCAACCCACGCCATCCCAATTCTCCAATCCGATCCACCCCACATCAAACAATCCACCCACCAATCCAATCCAGTCCATTGATCCCAAATCCAGCCCAAACCAATCGACTGCCCCTCATTTCAGTCCACTCCATTCCAATCCAATTTACCAAAATCCACCCCACTCTAGTCCAAAACAATGTCTTACTCAAATCTGCCCCCTCCAATCCAAAACAATCTTCCCAACCAGAATCTTCCCAACTCCAATCTGCCCCACTCCAATCCAAAAGAACCTGCCTCACTCCAATCTGCCCCTCTTCAGTCCAAAACAATCTGACCCTTTTCAATCCAAAACAATCTGCCCCACTCCAATTTGCCCCACTCACATCCAAAACAATCCGCCCACTCATTCCAAAACAATTTTCCCAACTTCAGTCTGCCCCACTCCAATCCAAAACAATCTGACCAATCCAATCCACCCCATTCCAATCCAAATCCACCTCACCCCAATCCAGTCCACCCACTCAATCCCAGCTCACCAGTGGCGGCTCCTCTGCCTGGGAAGAGGAGAGTCGCCCCCGCCAGCAGCAGAAGCTGCAAACCTTTCACAAGGAAGGGACAATAAACTATGTTTATTGTCCCTTCCTTGTGAAAGGGGCAGCCCATGGGGTGACAAGCAGTGAGGGGAGTGCACAGCTGCCCTCACTGCGAATGTATGTTTGGCCGGCTGTCTTCGGCTAGCCAAATATACATGTGCAGTAGGCTGTCTCCAGCCCGACAAGAGAGCCTGTACAGGCTCCCAGTCTGCCTAGGAGCACCCAAGCTGGGCGCAGCTTCAGGATTGGCCGCAGGGCAGGCTGGAAGCCTGTGCCTGCATGCAGCATCGACGTGGGAGAGAGGAGCGGCATGGAGGTAAGTTTATTTGTTATTTTTTATTTAAATTCCTTTAACCCCTGACACCCTCCCAGCCCCCACAGCATGCTACTCTTCCCCACCACCTGTAAACCTTGTGAGCCGTGACTGCAGTTTACTCCAATCCACCCCACACCAATTCTATCCACCCACCAATCCAATCCAGTCCACCACAGTTCACACCACTCAAATCCAAAACAATCTGACCCACTCCAATCCAAAACCATCTGACCCAATATAATCTTCCCTACTGCAATCCAAAACAATTTGCTCCATTCCAATCCAAAACCATCCACCCCAGTCCAATCTGCTTCAGCCCAATCCACCACACTCCAACCTGCCCCACTCCAATCTGCCCCTCTCAATCCCAGTTCAGACCACTTTAATCCACCCCACACCAATCCAACTCAATCCACCCCAATCCAATCTACCCCACTCTAATCCAATCCACCTCACCCAAATCCAATCCGCCCACTCTACCCCAATCCAGTCCACCACAATCCACCCCACTCCAATCCAATCAACCCCACCCCAGTCTAATCCACACCACTCCATTCCACCTCACTTTAATCAACCTCACTCCAGTCCAATCTACCTCACTCCAATCCAACCCACCCCCTTCCAACCCAATCCACCCACTCCAATTCACCCCATTCCAATTCAAACCACCCTATACAATCCAATCTAACCCACCCCACTCCAATTTAATTCAATCCAATCGACCCTCTCAAATCCATTCCACCCCATTCCAGTCCAACCCACCACACTTTAATCTGATCCACTGCAATACAATCCTCTCCAAACCACCTTAAACCCCCACTCCAATTCACCCCACTCTATTACACTCCACTCCAATCCACCATAACCCACCATAATCCAACCTACTCAAATCAAATCCGCTCAACTCCAGTCTATCCATTCCAATCCAATCCACCCCAAACCAATCCACTTTACCTCATTTCAATACACCAACTCCAATCCAATTCATCCCATCCAATCCACCAATCTCCACTCAATCCACCCCACTATACCCCAATCTAAACAACCCTGCTCTACTCCAATCCAATCCACCCCACTACCTCAATTCACTCCAACACACTCCACCCTATTCCACCCCACTCCACTTTGCCCTACTCCACTCTACTGCACTCTCTGCTATTGAACTCTACTCCTCATACTCCATTCTACAACACTCTACTCCAACAAATCTAGTCTACAACACTCTACTACCCCACACCACTCTGCAACACTTCACCACTAACTTTTAGCCATGCTGAACAGCAGCCACACAAGTGTATAGCATTACAAAAACACATTTCCAAAGTCAATAGTTCTTGTATATAGGCGAGACCTATTGGCCTTGCCAACACTTGTTTAAATTGTGAAGGTTTGTCAAATTTCTATATATAGTCTGCTGCGATCTATGCTGCACCCGAACGCGTGTGTGCAGGGCCTGTCCTTAGCATGTGCGAACTGGGCCCACGCCCAGGGTGCAGACCTCTAAAGGGGGGTTGAAGGTCCCTGCAGCATTGTTCCTCCGCCTCTTCCTTAGGCCCAAAGAAAAGGAGCTTAAACTATTTCGCTTTTTATGGCATTCCTTCGTGTTGCACCCCTCACCGTCCTCCTACTCTCCTCGAACGTTCAATACATAAGCTATTAAAGAGATGGAGGGGCGCCAGATTTGTATTCGTTCAGGGCGCTTGCTGAGCAAAGGCCAGCGGCTGCGTGAAGCTCAGTTAAATCGTATTACCCGTCCTTAGGACAAACCATTAGCATGGTACAGCAGTGCCACCTAGTGGCGACATGTTTGACACGTTCCCCAACAACAAATTCGCAACAATTATCACAGAGGACACTGGAATGGAATACCTCTACCTGCCATTGCATAAAAGTACCCATAAGTGGCAGATAAAGTCATACTATAACGGTTGCCATCAAGTGCATATTTTATACATTGTAGGTCCAAGTTTTATCATTGGTTGTAAAATTTCCACGGGAGGTAAAGGAGTAAGTTATCAATAGTTCATACATCCAGACACACTTCTCTTTTGTCTAAAATACTCAATCTTTATTTATTCAATCTTCGTGAAGAATAAAACTGGTTTGATAGAGTTCCAACCAGTGCTTGAAATGGAAAAATATAAGTGCTTCTGAGAAGTCCCGGTACTCCCTAATGAAAAGTATTACGTTTTTCTTGAGACTCTACCTCTCAAAATAAAAAAGTGCCGGTAATCAGTACATTACAGTACCGGCCCATTTAAAGCACTGGTTCCAACAGATACAGCCAGCACATGCTCCGGGGACCACCCCTTCATCAAGGCCAATTGTCTGTCCCTTCAAAATATATGAGTTTTTATTCATTTAATTTATGTACACTATTCCTCTTCAGGAGAATATGTATATGTAAGTCTTATTATCCATAGTCCAGATTTGAAAAACTTTTTCACTCTTGACTTAACAGTCAATTAATGCTTTCTAAACGAAACATATCTCATCCATCATTTAAAAGTTCCCCACATGAAGTGGTATCAGGAACTCCCGGTTTCCCTATGACCATTCAGGGTGGACGCTTGCACACCTGATGGTCCCCAAAACACATGTTGGCTAGATGTATCTGTTGGAAATCTATGAAACCAGTGTTATTCTTGATGAAGCTGCAATAAATAAAGATTGAATTATTAGTTCAAAAAGAGGAGTGCGACTGGAAATATGAACTATTGATGGCTAATTGCTTTACCTTCTGTGGAACATTTATATACAAGAGTGCACCGGTGGGGTGATGGGGTCTGGAGGTTGTGGTGCCGGGCTATTAATTCCTTTTTCCCCAAAGTAGTGATTTGTCATTGGTTATTTCTTTTTGTCCCAGAGAAAGATACCGGATGTTGAAGAAATAGAAAGACAAAGCAATATTTTCCTTTGGACCCAACTATTCCCTTTGACCTTGAAATGTTGACATGCACACCCATCAATACACAAAAGTATGAGGGCAGCACCAGAATAGGAAAGTTCTGTCATTGCTTCTTTCTGGCTGTGTTCAATATTTAAGTGCCCAGTTTCTATATATTCATTCAGGCAGGTGACCTATTTCTAGTTGTTATCAATTTCAATGGATGGATGGCAGATATGTGGATAAAAGAATAGATGGGTGGAAAGTAAATAATAAACATATATTTGGTGTATGCCTAAGAAAGTGCTAATACTGTGCCTGGTTTGGGGGTATGCAATCCACAGATTGACCTCTGCCGCAACTATAAGCAGGTGTAAAACTGTGGCTGTGCCTCTTGCGTAAGATCCATATGTTAAAGTTTATGCAAAGTATAGACGAAGACAACAGTCACATACAGTTGCAGCAACTATGGATGGAAAAACTAATGGACAACTCTCAGTGAATACATTACTGAGAAGTACGTCCTTCAGTGCAACACTAGGTATGAGCTTTTCTTTAACGTCATGTGGGGAAAAAAATCAATGTATGAACAAACTACAGTAGGCATAATACAGTTTGCAGGCACACAACCAAAACACTGCATATTTCGTGAGAAAAAAATAAAAATAAATATGTTAAAGAAATAAATTATATTTAATTTTTCTAACTCTAAAATAATTATAAGTTTTTAAATGTAAATCAGCTAATGTATTTTAACATTATTTTCTATGGGGTTCTATTTCGAGTCCCTACCTCCATTATTTTCTATGGGAGGGTGTTGAAGTAACTTGGAGTGGCCATGGGTGGTGTGGTACAAACTCTGGCTCCGAGCTGGAGTTCATTTTATGACTGTTGTGCAACCTTTTTGGCTGTGTTATCTTTAGAAGTGCTGTTTGAGAACAGTAAGGGGCTTACTCTTTAGTGGGTGAATGCATGACCCTCCCCAAACCCTTTCATAGCTCTTCGTTAAACTGCTCTTACAACCCCTCCCCTTTAGTCGTAAATATTTCCCATTTCCAGCCACTTTCTGCTTCTCCTCTCACATTTACTACACAAATGTATATCTACCAGTCCAGGCAGAGATCTAAGAACATAAAATATAGTACAGTTGGAGGCACTGACCAACGCATGTAGGTTTGTGAAAAGCGTTTTGTAGTACGTTAGTAGTACTATTGCAGGACGACTAACATACTACAAAATGCAGTTTGTGAAGAGTCCAAGAGGCCATTAATTGAGTTGCTAGAACATCAGGGACATTTAGATCCTGGTGAGAGGCAGTGCAGCCCACATGCGCAGTGAACGCCCGGAACATTGGTGGAGGACCCTGATTGCCTCCAACCGTGGAGTTCCATGCCCATCTGACAGGGATCACTGTCCCTTAAGTGCATCCTCCAGCGAGGAGGATGCACTATAGGCACTGCTGAAAGCAAAGCAGATGGTATGTTTTTTTTTAACTCACTTGGCATTCTTAATGATTTAAAAAACTTCCAAAGTGGGAGTTTGTTAAAATAAAATGAATGGCCTTCATACACCTGTGTGTCATTGTTTTTATTATGATCCTGGGTGCCCTGTGTTATGCATGAGGGACCCAAGCAGGGAAAATCGTGACGCTTGCCCTGTCCTAAATAGGGACAGGCTACTTGGGGCCCAGCAGACCTTTGGGGGATTGACCACTTTGTCAGGAGCTTCGCATGGGGGAGCCAGCAGAGGCTCCACCATTGAAAAACTGGTCTATCTGCTTCATCGGGCGGGAGAACTGTGAGTCGGACTGGGACTGGGTCGGAGCTACGCTAATAAATGGAAGAATTCTCACCTCAATCAAGCTGGAAATTGTCCCCTAGGTTAAGGGTCTCCAATTAGTAGCTCGTGAGCTACTAATAGCTCTCGAGCTACCCATAAATAGCTCTCTAGTGTATAGCCCAGCCTACAAAAACTGAAAAGTTTATATTTATAACAAACATGTAAATTTGTCTGATGTGGTCAGTATTAAAACTCTAATCATATCAGTAGCTCTGGATGATTTTCATCAACATAAGTAGCTTTTACCACAAAAAAGGTTGGAGACCCCTGAAAGAGTCTTTATGGCCCTTGGGAAAATGTATTTCCCATAATGCCATGCTTCTAAGAATATGTGAGACAATGTTTTTGCCTAAAAAAATAATTTGACTGCACCAACTTCCCGCTCAGGTTTTATTATCTTATGACATTCAAAAACACTATGGCCCATATTTATACTCTTTTAGCGTCGCATTTGCGTCATTTATCGACGCAAAATCGGCGCAAACTTCCAAAATACAATTGTATTTTGGAAGTTTGCACTGAGTTTGCGTCAAAAAAAGACGCAAAAGCGGCGCTAAAAAAGTATAAATATGGGCCTATGTTTCAAAAACGTGGTCTGATATTTATTTCCTATATTGGATTCTATCTGAAAAGCCTGTACAGAAGAGGAGGATTTTCCAAAAGATTCTCATTGGCCAGTAGGATGAGAAATGGGAAACAGAGGACTCTTTTAGAGCTGTGTGTAAGGAGGAATAATGAGCTATACTGCCTCACAAACAGCCCACAAAACAGTGCTGGATTACCAAATAGGGAAAGTAGGCACCAGCCTATGGGCCCTACTTCTTTTAGGGACTACGCAACGCTGAATCAAAATAATATTGATTTGATCTTGAAAGAAAATTATACTCAAGCTTTCTTAAATTGTTTCCAAAAGATAGAAAAAAAAAAGAATCAACTCAAAGAAACGAAAACTTTACATTAAAGACTCTATAGAGAAAATACCGTATTAATGTAATGTACCCATTCACAACTTAAAGTACATAAACTATAGACATCTGATTCACATAACAGTTTGTCTCTTAAAAGCTCATCTTTTGACAGCAGTCAGTTTGTAAAAATAATTGGTGCAAACTACATACGTGTAATGTGTAGTTCTGTGTAATAAAATTGATTCATTAAAATTGTTAGTTGGTAAAATTAAAAATGTATTAGGAGATAACTTGCGAGGGAAGCCTTGAAATTTCGACTGCCTAGGTGCCTCCACAGAGTTTAATCCGGCACTGCCACAAAAACACACAGTCAGTTTTCTCGCTGACACATATATAACTCCCACTCTGCCCACAAATTCTTCTGGGGACCAATGGACTCACCCTCTGCTCTAATGTTTTACAGATGATATCAGCGGCGGCTCCTCCATTATGGCGGATGAGCGTTCCCTTCCACTGAAAGCCAGCAAAGGGAAAGTGAAAAATAAAATGATAATAAATCGGTTTTATTAGCATTTTATTTTTCGTTAGGCAATAGAGGCCACTGAGATTATGGCAAGGCGGTGCCATAATGGCAGAAGGTGTAGTTGTGCGCATAGTAAGTGTGCATGCCGGTTTGGCTGGCATGTGCATTTAGATCTCTCCACCCAGCTGTGCTGCAACAGCTGGTTGGACAAGAGGCACAGGCTCCCAGACCCTGGGCAAGCATTAAACCAGCCAGCTCAGGCCAATCACAGAACTGCTTATATGCAGCAGTGTCTTGATTGGCAGCTAGGAGCCTACGCAGTGTGCAGCAGCCCGTGCAGAATCGGGACAGGAGCAGAGGATGGACGGCAGCCAGCACGCAAGTAAAATTATATTTTATTCACCCCCATGTCTCCACTCTCTGCCCCCCCCCCACTTATAATCAATAGCAGCTGCCGCTGGATGATATGGGGCTGGAGCGAACCCATTTCCAGGGCTGCTTTTAGCTCCCTATCGAATGAATGAATGTGTTCACGAGAGCCCTACTGCTCTAGTCACATGGTCCGAATCTATCTTTGCTTAAAAGATTGCTCTACACTACTGAGCAAACATGTTGCTTGATTATGTATATATTTTAGATGCATTTTAAATAGTTTCCGCCTATAGCACCAGGTGTCAGATTACATTATTGCATTCAGAGGATGAGTAACGTTGGACTGGTGACTGAGCAATTTTGCACTACAATGTGCAATAACACATTCAAAATATATTTTTTAATGAACTCAAAGGTTCTTTACTGCATGGTCACTACAAAGGTCAGGCTAAAATTGTCAACTCGCTGGTGCAACACAAGTAATCCAGCCCCACAGTATTCAACATCTTTACAGCATCTAAACTCATTAATCAATGGAGCACCTAAAACTGCTTTAGTTCTGGCACAAAAAGCTCCAATTCTGTTGGCAGTTATTAGTTTATATACTTACCTATTATACTCACTGTAAGGAAATGCTTCTTTTGCATGACCACCCCCAAAGTTTTGGACTGATGCTGCTATTTTTTCAACTCACAGTGCACAGAAGCCGGCTAACCAGACATCAATCCCAGTGCTCTATCATAGTGCCAGTGGTCTAACCCTTAAAAGTGTGTGTTTGATTGGCTATACCACATTGGTATGAGCTGATTTACTTGTAAGTCCCTAGTATAATAAGGCTTGTAAGTTAAGCTGGTTTTCCTGGTTGCAGCACTTACAGTACCACCATTGGTGTGAAAAAGTGAAACTTCTCATCCAGCCCATCACTTTAGACTGGTAGAGAAGTAAGCAGAATTTGACTTTGCCATTTAAAATACTGAAAAAGTCCAGATTGTCCTTTTAAGAATATATATGACACCCCTATAGCAGGCCTCTCGGGTGATGTATATTGAAAAGTATATTTTTATATTTTCTAACATTAAAACACCCAAATTGTTGTTTTTGCTGTGAAAATGGTAGTAGCCCCATTGCCAAGTACAGGGTTACACGTTGACAACTGAGCTGGGGTAACTCCCGAGTAAGACTACCCAAAACAGTTGCCAAATGAATTTCCTATGGGTGTGTAGCCCTCAGGTAGCCACACCGCTAGAGAGGGCTACCAAACTCCACACACCAAGAAAAGGGGCCTGCCATCTTGGGAGTTGGAAGTATGTTGCACTCTGGGATAGCTAGATGCCATACATCGCAGGCAGTCACCACTTGGCAGGAAGGGATCTAGTAGCCCACTGGCGAGTAAAGGTAGTATACCCAAGGGCACTTTATGGGCGTAAATATGGCACCCCTGGCACCCAGACCTCGGATCAGGTCTGTACTGGACAGAGAACTGAAGAAATAACTGCTCTGTTGTTTTCTGGACCTCACAAACAGAGGCTGCACCAAAGAAGGACTACTTCTGCTGCCCCTGGGGTAGTAAAGAAAGGACTGTGCCTGTGGTGCCCTGCTAGGGGAAAAGTTGAGCCCTGAGCCTCAGACAGAAGAGGTTAACTTCAAGACTCAGTTGGCTGTTACAGCACCAGGGCTACAAAAGTGGAAGAAGCCTGCCTTGGCAAGTCAGAAGCTACAGTTGCTTGACCACCACTGACCACCAACATGAGACTGAGTCCCAACACTTAAAATGTGTACCTGTGCTGAACTTGGGAAAGTTGTAGGTGTGCAGTTTGGTCATGTAAGAAAGACACTACTACCCTTCACCAAAGGGAACCTCTAGGGTTGTTGTGACTGGAGACCAGTAGTCCAGTGGCAATTGGATGTTTGCTGAACCCACCAGGACTTCGAGGGACACTACCCCTGTGGCCAAAGTCATCCCACCCAGACTGTGGATGGGGTAGTTTCCCCATGAAAGGCCCCTTAGAGAGCACAGCATCCTTAGCATCTTACAGCATTGCTTATGGCAGTTCATCCATGGAGGCTGATGTCACTCACACCTGAAAGGCAGACTTGGTCAAAATGATAAATAAAAGGGGTTTGAGACTGCTCGGAGTCCTTACCTGCTTTGGATAAGTAATGGTCTGTCTCGTCTATTCATTGAGTAACTAACGGTCTGTGTCCCATCTGTCCAGCGTGGCACACGCACATGAGGTCATGTGAGGGGCCACTACACTGATAAGGATCCGACAACTGGGCACGTGCTAGCGGGACCCAATGCCCTTTGCCACAACTGCTGCCGAAACCCCGCTGCCCTGCTCCCTGCAGCTACCCACCAGAAATACAGCTGGTGGCCTGCCAACTTGCCAGACACTTGAATTGCAGCATGCTGGCGTCCTGCTGCGTCGCCCATGTCTAGTGCTAGGCATGGGCAGTGTGGGCAGTTGCCCAGGGCCCCGCTCGTGCTCACAAATAAGGGGCCTCGCACTGTCAAAAATCCTCTGTGGTATGAGGCCCCGGGAGTAGTAGTGGTGCAGTCTTGCGTGGCCAAGGAGGGGGGCCTTCGTCCCCTGGCCTCGCAGCCATGGTCTAAAAGGGCTTCAGATATCCAAGTACTGAATCTGCATAATAACAGCGATTAGATGGGTACTTGAAGCGCCCTCACGTGTGAAGTGAGCCCGGCGCCTGCCTGCATGTAAAGCGGGGTGTCCTGCATGCCTCAAAACAAAAGGAAGAATCATGTCCCATCACCTAAGATGGAGGAAAGACGGACAGGTGTCATCAAAGTTCAACAAATGGAACATGGTATGTTTATTTCTCTTCTCTAAAAGTCAAGATCCTTGTGCCCTCAATCATGTTTAACATACTACTGACTCTCAGCCTTTGGTGCTATCTGTCAGTTGCTTACTGCATATCCATCTCACGTTTAAACAAAAATGTTAATTTGCAGTAATTTAGATATCAGGTTAGGAAAATGCAATCTATGCAAAAACCATTTATCAAATATACTTTGCCTTGGTATGCTCAGAGTTTTGTGGCCTTTGATTCATGATCTCATTTGAGCCTAATTAAACTAAACTGGCTTAAAGAGATGCCCCCTTCTGTTAAAGCCTTTTTTACTCTTCTGCTACAGAGCCGGTTACCTTTCACAACCCTGGACAGTCTTCTGTATCCCAGCTGTTTTTCATTCCTTAAATAGTAATCTGAAATTCTGTCCCAGCTACATAGAACTACAACTCTCAGAGCACAGTCATTTGTTAAATGACAGTCTTGTACACGTAATATATCTACTCGTGATATATCTACTCTACGCTTAGTGTTGGGGCATCTGAGTATCGCGTGCACCCAATACCTCGCACCAAGAGGCTGATCAATTCCTGGACAATGACTGAATCCAATGTCACACCCAGTGCAGAGCCTCTCCACCCCCCCCTTTAAGAAAAAGAGACCCTCTTGACTTGAATCAATGTGCCGCTTAATTGCATCGAGTGTTTAAGGAGTCAGTACTGCGATACCAGCTGTCCTAAGAACGCAGCAGACACCTTGGATTGGGCACTAGGCCTTTCAAGGAAGCAGGGAAACATGGCGTAACCCTCATAAACAGATACTTGTAAATGTGGCCTTCAATAGATGACACTGTGAATACAAATGTGGACGTTTTGATTCAGCATGTTTGGGTTCACTTTTGTATTATACTAACAATGAAAAACAAGAAAAAAAAGTCATATAGAGGGAGCAGCGGGACATGTGAGTGGGAGGAGGGAAGAAATAGTACCTCATTCTTGTCGAGAGCAGTGGATGAGAAAGTGATTATGTTGAATCAATCTGTGATTGATCCATGCTCCATAGCAAGCATAGTAAGTGACGTTTCAGCTGGACTAGGCAACAGGCTGGGTATTTTTGGTATTTTTTACATAGCAAGAACATTGGTCATGGACATAAGAGCGCTTCACAACAAATACAGATTACAGTCATTTTTTTTCCAGCACAGAGATTTGCTTGGATTCAAGGGATACTGAGACAAGACCATGATGGAAACCTGTCTCTCCTTGATGCATGATGGGCAGCTGTAGCCACAAGGCCACATCACCTCCTGTGAAAGCTCAGCTCATTTTGGGCTCGAGGTTCCAAGAGGATCATGAGCTGAGCACAGCCAGTCATATGGCTCGAGTTTTTAGTTGTTTTCCCACCCATAATAGCATTTCAAACAAGAGTAATTTTAGGAGGGGCAGAATCCATGGAAAATGTAAAAATGTTTGGAGAAGGTGAGTCTGGAAGGGGAGAGATGGATGTAAAGGAAAAGAAAAGGTGAAGTAAGGTAACAGGCTAGGGAGAGAAAAGTGGTAAAGAGCAGCACATGGAGATGTGGATGTAAGGGCGGTAGAACCAGCAAGAAGAGGCTGAAGAAAAGGGAGAGATTGATGTAAAGAGGACAGAACCAGAAAAAAATGTTGAGGCAAGAGAAGCTTGAAAACAGGTTGGAAAGGTGAGAGGAATGGCCAAGGTACCAAGCCGCCAGGTTGCAGGCACCGGAGACAGGTGCGGGCTGGATCGGACCGGTCAGGAGCGGTGGCCGACAGTGGTCACCTTTTGAATTTCCCTCTCTCCTACAGTGAGCAACCATTGGTTGTTCCCATCGGTGGCGAGGTCGCCTGGGCGGTCGTCAGGGGCGGCAGAGCATGTTAAGTAGCGGGCAAGGTTGCCCAGATTACACATCGCTGCCTGGGTCTCCCCTGACGGTCGTTGATGCCGCCCTTTGGCCTGCTCGAGCACTGGAGTGCTGAACTGACGGGGAAAAATTGATGTAAGAGTATCAGAATCAAGGAGAGAAGGTAACATGATTGAAAAGAGATAGGTGAACAGGAGATAATGCAGGGATGAAGTGGATACAAGAGGAGGATGAAGCAGCAAGAGTAGGTAATAGGCTGGGCAACAGAGGAGGTGAAAGTAGAGCATGGAGGGGTTAGGAGGATGTAGGTGGGCAGAATCAGCAAAACAAGTAAGAGACTAGTGAAGATAAAATTGTTGTTTAACCAGTGCATGGTCCTAAGTCCATTGAGCCTTCTTTCAAAGTTTGAAATTCCCTATCTCTTTATTTTCCTGTTCAAAATGTAAAAAAAGGTCTTACTGGCTAATTATGAGTTTGGCAGTCTGACCACCTGAACTCCAATACTGCGGTGGGGAGGCAGCCATCAAGCCGGTTATCTCCCCACTGTCGTATTAACTGTGGCTAACTGGTGGCGACTGTTACTAGGTAATATATATATATATATATATATATATATATATATATATATATAGATATAGATATATATATATATATATCTATATATATCTATAGTAACCAGCTTTCTTGCATTTTGTCAACCTCTGTGCTAATCTCCCACTTGGGGTCTATCGAACTACACTAATAATTTTCACCTCTTTGTTCATGAATCTGAAAGGTGTGCTCTTGTAGTCATTACCCAGCAGGAGGGCAGGCACAAACTAAATATATATATATATATCTATAAATATATATATCTATAGATATATATAGATATCTATATATATATATATCTATATATATCTATAGATATATATATATCTATAGATATATAT
This sequence comes from Pleurodeles waltl, assembly GCF_031143425.1. Lineage (NCBI taxonomy): Eukaryota > Metazoa > Chordata > Amphibia > Caudata > Salamandridae > Pleurodeles > Pleurodeles waltl. The sequence continues at coordinate 1,504,554,753 of NC_090445.1, read as the reverse complement.
AGATATATTTATATATCTATAGATATATATATATAGATAGATATATATCTATAGATATATAGATATATAGATATATATTTAGTTTGTGCCTACCCTCTTGCTGGGTAAGGACTGCAAGAGCACACCTTTCAGACTCATGAACACAGAGGTGAAAATTATTAGTGTAGTTCGATAGACCCCAAGTGGGAGATTAGCACAGAGGTTGACAAAATGCAAGAAAGCTGGTTACATGATCTGATGTCCACAACCGTAGCACAGGTGTGTCCTTGCAGGTAAGAGTTAGCAATACTTTTGGCAATAAGAGAAATTTAGGACTCCAACATATTGTTTTCATGTGTCTTAAATCAAAATATATCCACCCTTTCAACAAGAGGTCACCATACACAATTATTGAAGAGTATCCATATCAATACTGTTATTGTCATAACTTCCACTTCAATTTCCTTTCTAACCATTTCTTACTGGTCAGGATGGCCACTGTTCTAGGTTGGGGGCACAAGGGTGGGAGGATCAATGAACACATATTTATCCTTCCTCACTATTGCTAATCTGTCAGCTCCTCTAGAAGATACCTCACCACTGGCCAGACAACCACAATACATTTGCAACAAACACCTATATTCAGTGGTATCAAAATTTGATTTAGTTATCCATTTTAAAAACTCCTCTATCCCAGTTGTATCAAAGTCCTACTCAAAATCACCCTCAAGATAGTTGTCTATAGTCCTTCTCTAGTCCTACTTATACTATCCAATAATTCTTCCTCTAGCTGTGTGTTTCGAGGTATTAATACTTCTAGCCCCCAATCCTAGAAGGGGGTGCAGGTTTGTTGATTTATGTTGTCCAGAGATCTAGAGGTAATGTACAATCAATACATAGGTGTTCAAGGATCTCTCCCATTAATTTATTATTAGATAGTGCTGGTACTGGTGCTCTGCTGGGGTCAGTGCCTTTGGAGAAGGCAACAATTTGTTTGTTATAAGGATGGATCATTAATTCAGCGATCTTCTGTGATTGCTCACTCGCTGACTGTTGAGACATTTGCATAGCTCAGTCAGTCTTTACAATTGCCTTAAAACAAAACAATGATACCTTCACCAGACCCGAAGTTATCAAAGAAATCTTTTCAAAAGTAAGTCTTCAGTCCTTAAAGGGTTCTGATACTTGTGCTCATGTCTTCTATGTTGATGTCTAATTGTGATACCGCTATGGATGGTGGTATTCTCTTCAGATGGGATAATGTAACCGATCCTGATTGTTAGTGCATCTAATGTCTGTTTGTATGGTGAGCATAATTTGTTCTAGTCTCTTATACCTTAAAACGTATCCAAAAAGCTTTTTGTGTAGTTTCATCAGAAGTGTTTTATTTTGGCTCAATCAAATTGATGCCTTGATATTTCTTGCAGATGTGACGCGACTGCCGCACCCACACTTACCATATCATGCCCCAAGGGTATGTTGGAGTGCTCCCCAGCAGACGGACAGAAAACTTCCAGGTCAGAATGAGCCCTCTGGCATGGATTAAAAGCCAAGGAGAAGAGAGCGACATGGATTTTATGGAGAAGTACTGCAGGGAGAACCGAACCACAGGAGAAGACGTAGACCCGAACCAAGCATTGCAGGACGAGAACATGTAGGGCGCAAACCAAGCATAGGAGGAGGAGAAGACACGGGACCCGAATCAAGCGTCAGAGGAGGAGAAGAAGCAGGACCCGGACAAAGTAGCAGAGAAGGATACGCCGGACAACGAGAAGGAGAAGCAGAGTCCAGAGAGCTAGCAGAGCTGCCTATGGTTGGAGACTCACCATGGGGTCTCAACCAGACTGAAGGGGAACATCAAGAGCAGCAGGACCACACCTGTGCCCGCATCGTTCCAGGAGGAACATGGCTAACCAAGGGAAGGTCAATTGTATTCAGGGTAAAAGTCAGCCCAATGAAGAGCTAAACAAGGGAGGACTGGAATGTTGAGAGGAAATGGGGAGGGGAAGAGAAGCTGAGAAAACGAGACGAAAGTGTGGCTAAAATAAAAGATTACCATCAATAGTAAAAATTGGAGCACCCAGCATACTTTTGGATACCAAAGATTTATTTCAATGCAGGAGGGTGATTCACATCTCCCTTTCCTCCCACACGTGCATTCCTCTCCCTTGCCCTTATGTATACCCTGAACCTTACCTGATTCCAAATCTCTTCTTCTGTTCTAAGCCTCTCCTGGGACAATACGAGGAAAATAAATGATGAAACCTAAGGGAATGTAGGAAGGCACAACGAATTGAAGAATTAACTCAAACCACAAGCACAAAGAACACTGGAAAATGCAGCATTTGACTTTAGTAGTCTCTCTATCCCAATATCTAATAAAAAGTGATTGTGTTACTTTATAATTCAGAGAGAAGTCACCATGTTTTATAGTAGACACATACAGAATGGTGCATTTTTTATACAGTTGTATTCATTGGCAGGGAAACATTCTGCTTGACATTAAGACTTGCTGGGGTGATATGAATTTTGCCTCCATTGTTTTAGTGTTAACCCATACTCTATATAACCCTCATTACTGCCCCAGAGAATCCTTGTGCACCCATTGATCTATTAGCGATTGGAGGGTCTCCCTCTCTAATACACAATCTAGTTACTTCTAGATCTACAAGGAATGCATACCTTTTGTCATTGATAGCTGCTGTCACAGTGAGTTCCTTATCTGGCCTGTGCATTATTTACAATACTGAACACATAGAAATACTATGAGGGCACTCTCATTGTGTATATCCTCCTACATGATTCATCTGGAAGGATTTCCTCCCCTAAAAATTACACTTCCCTGTTCACTTTGAGGTGAAGTGACTGTTGGGGTGTGTTGATAGTTTTGCTGAGGCGGCACCTGTTGTGCTTGAGGCATTACTGGTGGCTGCACATTTTGTGATGGCGCCTGAGGTAGATATATGATTTGCGGATTTGGTTGTTACTGTACAGCTGTACTCTCTGGCTGATTATAAACTCCTGCCCTTCCATGTTGCTTATTCCATCTCTTAGTTCTGTGGTCTCTAATAAAATGTCCATTCCCCTGACCATAATGACATACCTAATCCAGTCTTTGAGGACCTATCCTACCTCTTCCTTCTCTGATACTTGCCTGTGCTCTGTAATTTCTGTGTATTCTTGTTATTTGTTAAAAAGTGTTTTTAGTCCTACCCTTGCCTGTTTATATAGGCTCCCTGTGTTTCAGCAAACTCTGTGCTTTTATACTGCTGTTTTTCAGCAATGACTGTTTAAAATGTCCATCCTAGTTTTTCCACAAAGACTGTTGTGGTTGGTTGCCAGGGCTAGGGTTGTGCTTAGTATTAGGGTAGGGCTATTGGTCTAAGGTTTTAGGGTTACTGTTGTGAGTGGCTGGCATGGCTAGGGTTGTGCTTGGTATTAGGGCTAAGGTTCCTACTGGTCTAAGGTCTTAGGGTCACTGTTGTGATTGGCTGTCGGGGCTGTGATTGATACTAGTGCTAGGGTTCCTATTGGACTAAGGTTTTAGGGTTACTGTTGTGATTGGCTATCAGGGCTAAAGTTGTAATTGGTTAATAGGGCCAGGTCTTCCATTGGCTCTAAGGTTTAGGGTTAGAAATCTGATTGGTTAGAGTTAGGGCTGTAATTGGGCAATAGGGCTATTTAACCTTAGGGCTCAGGTCGTCTCAGCCCGGACGTCAAGGCGGAGGGCAGAGAGGACAAGGGCAGTTACCTGTTTGGGCCTGTTCGGGTCAGGCCTAGGGCAAAAGATGCTGCCCAATTGTCCATCCCTAAGAAAGGACCTTGATCCCTCCACATCCTCCAACATCCAGACACAAAATCAGCAAAGGCATCCAACTCATGCACCACAAACAAACCTCATACATATTTCAATGTCTCAACAAGAACCACAAAACCCCACATACCACACCTATACACATAACTACTACAACTACAACATTAAGACACCTTCATTCTCACACCAAACACTGTCCATTACCACTACCACATCCACACATCACCCACAGAACAAAGCCACATTTTCTATAACTTTCATCTATCCAGACACAAACTTCCTGTTCATACGAAACTCCAGCACTATCCTCTGTTCACTCCTCCAAGCCCCATTTTATCAAGACAAAACCTATACTCAGCCTTCCATCACACCATCCACCAACACCCTCCGCATCTTTTTACCAATTTCACAGAACCATACAATCCTTACACACAACCATACAAATTACCTTTGCCAGTGCTCAAATCTAACACATAGACTCTAAACTCTTGTCCATCTCCTCTTTCACACCTCATATACTCTTCTCCAAAACACATCACCGCCCCCTGTACTATCCAAGCACCACTCACCAGCAGTAACTCACATGCAAATCCTTCACAGGAAACCACTACATCGATATCTCCTCCCACTAATCCACAAAATCTAAACAAACAACACACAAGAGCAAATGAAAATATCACAAACTTTCGTATTACTTTCCGTCACACCCACTCCCACCCTCATTACTGCATATACAAATAATACAAATCCTGACCAATCTTTACTCCAAAATTCTCACTCTTCACCAACATCTACCACATACATCCCAAACCAGCAACATTCATTCACCTGTCTCTCATCCATTGCACATTTTAGAACCTTAAATTATGATCCACGTGCACCTCCACCACCCCTAACCCATATTCCTTCTACCCTAAACAGACCCAAACAAAATAAACAGCATTTCATTCTTAACAACTTTGCATCCCTCTGTCTATTACACAACAAGGCTACTCTACAAAAAGAAGTAAACTCATCAGGTCACTCTCAGCCACCAAGTCCACCACCAACACTCACAGACCCAATAAAATGCCTCCTAAGTCTGCTGGACGAGGAACACAATACAGAAAAACAACATTATTATTATATTATCATATAGTTATCACAACTAATAACACACCTGCTACAAGCTCAAAATATACTGCTCACCCTTCTCCAAAACAAAATGACCCCACCACCAAAACACATTTTCTCATCTGCTTGCTCATAAATGCTTGATCACTCTAAAAAAACAAGCACCACATCTACGACCTGCTCACTGACACACAACCTGACTTACTATTCATAACAGAATCATGGTTCGGAGATGGCATGGTCCCAGTGTTTCATGAAGCCTTCCCTCCAGGCTATCACACCATCACACAAAACCGTACAGGCAAAAGAGGACGTGGACTAGCTATTATATTCAAACAGCAATAACTCTCAGCAAAACAGAAAACATTTCCATACAAGATTGCAAGGCACTCATCACCAGATGCAACCCAACACCAACTTCCTCCTGTAACTATTTCCTCTTTTACAGACCCCGCCTAACAATTCAACATGTCCAGATATATTTCTAGACACATTTTCAAACCTTATAATGTTATACTCCAACCTCTGCATTCTTGGGGACCTAAACATTTGGTTTCACAAACTAAATATGCCACATCCAAAAACTATCACAACTGTTCTAGTCACATTGAACCTACATCAGATTGTACACAACCCCACACACATCACTGGACACACCCTCAGTGTCATTTTTGCAAACCCATAATTAGTTACTGTTCAAAGAATCATGCCAGTCACATGGTCAGACCACCATTTGGTAACTTTTCAACCTAAAACACCACACATCAACACACCCAGTACCACCTTACATGCATCCATCTATCGACCATGGAACAAACCCAATTTTGAAGACTTCGAAATACAACTAACAGCCAACACTGATGTTGGGCACGTTAAATATGTTCCAAAACTTTATGAGTGACTACATGAAGCTTTCAATATTCTAATACCACTCAAGAAAACTAAACAGGACAAAAGAAAACCAATGCCTTAGAGAAATATAGAACTAAAAAGCTAAAACAATAAATCAAAAGGCTGCAACGAATCTGGCTCAAAACAAACAACATTCAAGACAAACTTCACCTACACAAACTTAACAGAATATACAAATTATTAATCAAAAATGCTAAATAAGGTACTACTCAGACAGAATTCACAATGCTAAATCTGCAAATAAAGAAGCCCATCAAATTCTCAAAGAATTTTGAAAAGCTAAATGCATGGAAGGAACTCATCCCATTACTCAAGAATTCACAGACAAACTGGCAAATCATTACACAACTAAGGCAGACACATTGGACTCCTTTTTAAAACAAAGGAAAACCACAAGCACCAACCCGTTTCCTAAAATCCCCTCCAAGAGTAATCCAACCCACCCTCTGCATTCCTTCAAACAAATATCAGAAAGTGAATTTATGGATTTGGTCAAAGCAAGCAGGCCTTCCGACCCTTGTCCAGCACACATCTTCAAGGACATTATTTTCTCTCCTTCCGCTGCCACACCAGTAAGAAGAATCATCAATGATTCTTTAACTACAGGAACCTTTCCTGAAGACCTTAAAAAGGCATATATACACCTGTTGATAAAGAAAACAAACCTGGACCCACATGACCCCAACAACTACAGACCGATTACAAATGGACCTTTCCTGGGCAAGGAGAGAGAAAGAGCTGCATACGCCCAGATGTCATAATTCTTTGAAGGTAACTCCATACTTTCAGACTACCAAACTGGATTCCACCCAGGAAAAGGCACTGAATCTGCACTCATCACAATCTGAGATGATCTTAAGAACACAGTCAAAAGCAATGGAGTTGCTGCACTACTTCTCTTGGACCTTTGAGCTGCCTTTGACACTGTTGACCATGACACCCACATTCAAAGACTCCACAGAGCCGGCATAGAGGGGACTGCTCTCGACTGTATCACATCCTACCTTCAAAACAGAACAAATGTCATCTATTCTCCCCCTTTCTCGTCCAAACCCTAGTTCACAATAGCAGGGGTCCCTCAAGGATCAATCATCTCACCTATGTTTTTCAACAGCCACATGATGTCATTACAGGAATTGATCAATGAATTTCAACTTACATGCTACAACTATGCAGATGACACACACATACTCCTTAAATTGGAATGCCCCAAAGACGTTGGAAACTCGCAAATCTTCAGTTGCCTCAGAGTTGTTGATCAGTGGATGACTTGGAGCCATCTCAAACTGAATGTTTCCAAAACAGAAATACTCACATGTGGCGACTGGAAAAATTATGACCCGCTGTGCTCCTGACCTGACAATCTGGGACCACCTTCTCAAGTATCTAGGGAAGTTAGAAAACTTGGAATTACCATGGACTCCAAGTTAACAATGAATGTCTAAGTGGACAAATTAGCACGATCAAGCTTCATCACTTTGAAAACTCTGTGACACATCTTCCCCCACCTCGGATTTCCCACAAGGTCCAGGCTACTATCGCTCTTTTACTATCTAATCTAGATCACGCCATGGATCATCTCTTTCTACTATGAAAAAACTACAATACATTCAGAACTCGGCTGCCTAACTACTACTACATTTAAAGCCACAAGCCCACATCTCCCCTACCTTGAGGTATATTGGTTACCGGTTGCTAGAAGATCCACCTTCCAGCTGCTTTGTATCACCTACAAAGCAATATATGGAACAGGACCACTTTTCATCAGGAATAAAATCACCAAATACATTAAACAAAGAAACCTCCACTCAAGATTGGCACCCCGCCTTAAAAAAACACCATACAAGAAAAAGACTATAGGTGGTACATCCTTCTCTGTTCAAGTGGCCAACCTATGGAATTCATTACCCCAAGTCTAAGATCCACGGATAACTATATTGTCTTCAGAAGACTACTCAAGAGTTGGCTCTTTTCTTCATAACCACCATATCCAAACAGCAGTGGACTGCATATGCCTGTGTTGGTAAACATTTATAATCTGATTATGTGTATATATCTAGATATGTGTATTTCTTTAGGAAATATGTATACTATTTCATAATAATAAAATATATGCATACTCTTTAACAAATATATGTTTACTCATGGTTAAATGTATATATGTGTGTGTGTGTGCATATATATGTGTGCATATATGTATATACAAGTATGTATACTATGTATGTATGTGTACATGTGTGTGTGTATATAAATATATATCTTATATCATTCTATACTTAACACATTCATAGGTCATTGCATAGTTCCCAGATAAATTGTTAGATTAGATACTTATGAAGATCTGCTTTCATTTTTATCTATCACAATGAGCAAATGTTATCTTTACTACTTTTTTCAGCAAACATTTCGCTATTGAAAATAAAGGAAAGATAAAATAATGTTAGAAAAGTACACAAATAAATTAACTTCAAATATTGCAAATCTTAAAAGTCTGTGTTTATACAACACAACTTTAAATCTCAAAATATTAAATCCATTATTATATTCCTCATACATATAATTGCTTGCTATGTATTTATGTATCTATTTATTACTTTAGTCCTACTGTACAAGACAGAAAAATTAATAAATAATTACTCTCTCATAAGCTTTACTCTGACTCCCCATCACCCAACACCTCTATCAATCTATCCTCCAACCACACTCTCTGACTCCTCCCAAATCCATTCTACTACTATGATCTCCAAAATAACCCTGTCTACGTTCTTCCCTCCTCTATCTCTCCTGGCTCACCTCATACCTCCGTTCACGACTATGATCTCCCAAACAACCATACTAAATTCTCCCTCACTTATGTCACCATTGACTCATCCAAAACCCCTTCTACTACTGTGATCTCCCTAACCCATTTCTACAGATTCTTCTCTCCTCTATCTCTCCATTTCTTATCCCGAACCTCATCCTATTACTATAAACTTCCATTTAACACTTCTGGATTCTTCCCTCCTCTATCCCTTCAATATTCTATTCAAACCTACTAACGAACTCACATATCCTCTGCTCAAATTAACTAGTACCAATTCTGTACTCATATTTCCGTACAGTAATCTACCTCTAATCCTTTTGGATTCCGGAGTGGCATGCTACTCTCTGAAAATAGTTTTGATGCCTTATCAGGGGTAGTAAGCGCTGCATAAATTAAATTACGAAGTTTCTGCCGGGTTGACCAGTGGAAACATTGTGATGGCATTGGCCTCAGCTCTTAGAGAGAGCTGAGGCCAATGCCGCCTCACACAGCATGCTTGGAATGCACGCTGTCTGTCATGGTAGACACTGCGCATTCCAAGGGTGCTGACAGGGATGCCCCTGCAGTGCCCACAACATGGTAGTGAGCAGTGAAGGGACCCCCCGTGTGGCCCCAACTCTGCCTTGCCACCAGCTGTTTCATGGCGGGGACCTCACCATGAAAAGGCTGCTGGAAAGGAAAGTCCTAATCAGCACGGGGTGCGTGACTGACCGCGACTTTCACCATCGCCAGCCCGTTTGGATCCCTGTTCCTTGTGGCAGTCCCCTGGCGGTCCGACCTCCAGGATCGTAAAGTGGCAGTTGGACTGCCAAGGTTGCGACGGTGCGACCGCCACTGTGAGTACTGCCGTCCATGGACCACTGTACTCGTAATTAGGCCATTCAATTTGAGATGCATGTGTCTTCCTTCACAAAAGTTTGTGATCTTGAACCATCCTGCTGAAATGCAGCTACTCTCTGTGTATTTTACTACCCCTCTTGACCTTTCTATTAAATCACTTTAAGTGGGACCCTTACCTGGCTATATACTGACTGGAGATCTACAGATCATAGCTCCTGTGCTGAACTCCTTTTGCAATATCTTACTAGCTTTAACATACATCCCTACCAATGTAAAAACTAAACAAGCTGTGGTTGTTTCTTTGTTCAAAGAAACTTGAGCAGGCTGAAAACTTCTCTGCCATCATCTCCTGACATCATGTTGCTACCTTTTTCTCAAATGTCCCACAATATTTTTCTGTGAAAGGAAAAAAGCTGAAATATTTTGTGAGACCTTTTCTTTGGGTCGGGGGCAATAGGTGATTAATGGTACCCAATAAGCCCCTTTTCCAGCCAGCCTAGCTATGTCTTTTAAAAGGGGTTGATTTAGATCAGGTGGTAATGGAATGAAACAACAAAAAGTGTGTTCTGTGACTAATAGTCCCCCAACAAACATCTTACAATATCTCTGACTGCACAAGGTATCCTGTAAAGTAATAATGGACAGTAGTCCACCCTGCAAGACTGAAGCGCTGCGAGGCCCAAAGAAGGGGCTAGATTTGAGTAGTAGAGACAGAGAATCCACAGCTGACTGACGGGCTTGTGGCTGGGCCACTTGGTGAGATGATTGTTTTCATTACTGTGGATAAACTGGACTCCTTGCTTGGGCTTGCTTGTCCGCTGGTGCACAACCCAACAGGATGTTGGAAAGCACAGAGTTAGTCAGACTAAACTTGCATAGCCAGTCAATCCATTGTCATGTACAGAATGAAAATAGGCTGGCCTGGGCAAGCAAAGTATAATGTGCTCTTCCTCCCACAACAAATAATTCCAAACTCGTGGAGTGACAGTGAGGCCTGGTGAAATGACTGCTTTTCAGGTGCACAGTTAGAATTGGCCTCCTGTGGGTGGTAAGGGGTAAAAGTGTGTGTACAGGAAGTTGGGGTTATGGGGAAGAATGGCAGGTGAAAAGTGAGGGGGCATTCAATAAAGCACATCAAGTGATCTGCCAAAACCTAAGCCTATGTGAGTAATTAGCCAGTAGGTTCAGAGAGGCAGATCTTGCATTGGAGGTCGGTAGACAAAAATGGGTTTGGTTAGGTACCTGGGGAGTCATTTGTGAATGATGGAAATGGTCTTGCACGGGTCTTGCATTCAATTATTTCTTTAAGCAAGATCCATGGGTTTACCTGAAGGCAGACCAGTGCTTAATTTGTGCTTGTTGTTTCCGGTGCACTTATTTTTGAGGGCCGGCGCTGAGTCTTCTGCCTCAAGCATTTGCTGCGAACAAAATACACGTTTGGGAAAAACAGAGGAAGAGAAAAACGAAAATGCGTCACAAAGGTAGAAAGCAGAAAGCTGCAGGTGTGAGCTGAAGGGGCAGGGAGGGGCTTTACATGGATTGAAGTGGCCCGAGGTGCCTTCAGGATTACGCTGCCTCAGTATTCCGTGTTCACTATTTTATTTGCAGCAGCCGCGTGTTTAAGAGGAAGGCTTGGACACTGGCACCTTTTTATTTACAAATTAAGCACTGAGGCAGACACAATATGGTTATTTCTTTTTAAGCTAAATATGAGCTGAGTCGCTTGGTTCTAGTTCCTTTGCAATTTGGTAGGTGTGTTTTCAGATATTAAGAACGCGACTTCATTGTTTTTAAACTACACGTCTTTGGTATTACTTTAGTGATATTTGCAAGCCCCATCTCCCCCAGCGTACCTATTGGACATCGTTACATTTCCTTTCCATAGAGCTGTATTCTGCAAAAATTCTACTACACTAAGTTCTTTTTATGTTTTTACTTTAAATGTATCTCTTTCGTGACTGGCTCCCAGTATAACTTTTGCACACAAACAGTTTTCCCTTGAAGTCATCTCTTCTGCATATCTTTGTTAGTTTCAGCTCTTTGCATCTCTTAAAAATTGAGTTTGAGACTAATTGTTGTGTTTAGGTGCTCTGTGTGCATGCATGGCCAGCCTATACTGCTTCTTCCTTCCAATATATTAGCCACCTCACCTGTGTATGACATTTGTGGGGTCTCCTCTTATTATTTTTTGGAATGTGAGCTTTTTGTTGTGTGCTGCAGCTCTTCCAAGTCATTCACCTGATTAAGCATGTATCTGTTTATGTGGATCCCCCATGCCTGTCGAAACCCAAATACCTTATTCACTAGCTTAAAGGAAAGGCTGAGGAGTCACTTGTGTAGTTCTGGGACAACTTGACTTGGAATTTTAATCATGACCAAATATATATACATTTATGTATATTTATTTTGTTAGGATTATTATTCATATTTTTAGCCATTTTAGTGATATCCACACTAAGTAAGTAGTTTGTTCCAAAGTTGTTTCAACAATTCCAGAACATTAATGTTCAATTGATGTCCATTCCTGTGATGGCACATCCTAAAGGGACCTCACATGTTCCTATTCTGTCGGGCCCACAAACCTTATGACACCCCCTGACTTCGCCCATTCTGCAGGACAAAAATCATCCAAGAAATCAGTGCTCCTGTGTGGCATCATAGTCAATCAAAAGTGGAACACATCCACATCTACAGTGGCACCAATTGCAGAACGCACGGCACTACAACTCGCCAATTAAAACCAGCATGATTAGTGCTGCAGTGCCACCTGGTGGTGAACACCTGTCATTACATTCCACCCAAACAGAACAGGGCAAATGGTATACACAGCAAAATACTTGCTGCACCGTGACACGCTATCACAGAGAAATTGGAAAAATACCAAACACAGTATGTGTGAGGGAATGTGAAGCATCCACTCTAGGGCCCAGCTATAAGAATCTGGCCACTATCAGGAAACATGCCATATTGCTAAACTCTGTCCACTCACTCGATGGTACCCAGAATAGAGCATACGGCCAACACTTCCCTTGGACATGCCAGACGGCCACCTACCAGGGAACTACACTGCATCCAGCCAGAATGCTGGTGCCACAACCAGGTTCTGGGACAATGCTCAGGGCACAAGCAACTGACTCTAGAAAGCCACTCATTAAACAGCCCTACCAAGTACCACGCATTAGAGGTTAAACTATCGCATTTTAGTGCTGTGTCAGCACCACTGCACAAAAATGCATTCACCATGTATTAAAGCCCTTTTAATTTGTGATTACGAAGCACTAGTACAAGAGTAACAAGCAGCCCAGGTGCAATGTTTCGCAGCTTGCAGTGCTACTGCAAATTCCATGCAATGAGTTTACTTAGCCATTGTCTCCCTGGATTGCTCTGGTGACTGGTGTTACATTGCTGCAGCAGTGCGAGGCTGAAATAAATCTGCCAGATTGGGCGTCTTGGAACACATCACATGGATCCAGGAGGTGCTATCAATCACTGACAGAAGCCAGCTTGTGCTTTGTAAAAATACTGCTGGGCACAGCCAGCCGTATGTAGATCTGGTGGCTCCTTCTGTAGTTTTCCAGACATGCTACATGCTACATTTCATTGGTTTACTATGCGCTTCTATTTATGTTTTTTACCTTCTCCCTTGCCCGCCCAGATACACAGTGTTACACGCAATTCCACAGTTACTTCACGTGTTATGGAGGTAGAGGTGGGAGTGGGCAGTGCATGAAGTTGTTTGATTCTGAGAGACCTAGAACTCTGTCCAGCCGGAGCCAAGCTCACCAATAAAAGCCCCCAAGGACCTGCCAGCTATGTCAGCTATTTTAAATTAGGCCTGGACAGAGTTCACGGAGTTCCAGTCTGCGGAATTCCATGGAGTTGATCAAAAACTCTGTGGAATACCACGGAGGCTGAGATCCGTGACCCGCAGAGTCCTGAATGAGCCCAATCTCAGAAGCACTAAACAGGGTCGGGCCTGGTTAGCCAGGCCTGACACTACTTAGAACTTCTGAGTTCGGGTGCATTCAGGAGAGGGCTGTAGGATGTAATGTCCTACCAAAATAGTGGACTGTAATACGTTGCTTATTAGCCCACCATATTGTGTCTGCCCCTGCCCTGTCTGTCATCCCTGTGTGTTGGGGTGCACACGGCTTTTGGAATGTTTAGAAGTCGCTCAGCGTTATGATGGCTGAGCCCCCATACTGTGTGGAGAGACAAAGAAATAAAGATGCTTTACACTTGGCTCCGTTTGCCTTCGTAATACATACCTGAAATTGGCAACGAGCGCGGAGAAACCATTGAAGAGGTCACCACTTCACTTCAAAATTCTTTAGCTGAAAGCCGCACTGTATCCACAGCTTCCAAAAAACTTTGTGATTCAATTACCAGCTTGTCAAGGTGAGAGGAGTATCTAATACTAAAAATAACTCTAATAAACACACCCACTTAATCCTCAAACGGTTCCTACTGGCAAGAAAGATCACTTGGCCCCACCTTGAGCAGCCCCTGAGAGGAGTTCATCCACAGAGCTGTAAGAATGAACCCATTACATACAATGAACTCAATAATATGTTATACACTAAATAACCACTGGAGGTAGTCAGATCCTTAAAGATAAAATTAAAAGCTCTAACTAAAAGAATACTACAAGAATAAGAAGTACATTTAAATGACTATTGAAAATAATATATTTTAAGTGTCATCCCAGTAAATTAGAACTAAAATGGCTGGCATAATGAATGTTGTGGCAATGCCTAGTACCTTTTAAGAAGTGCCAGGACCACCTGCAGAAAGTTGGACACAGTGGATAAAATGTTTTGAAAAACACTTAGAGGCTATAGATGGAACTAAGTATGAGCCAGCCAGAAAACAAGCCATGATGTATAATTGTCTGGGAGTTGAAGGAAGAAGATTATTTGGCAACATAAACCCATTTGAGAAGGAGGAAGAGGAAGACCAAGAATTGGATGTATTCATTGAAGCAAAAACTAGAATGAAAAACTATTTTTATACAATAATGAGTGTCATTATGTAAAGATACAACTTTCACTACAGCTACCAAGCGTATGGAGAATCAATTGAATCTCATGTTGCAACACTAAGGATGTTGGCCACAACATGCTCATTCAAAGACATAGACTAAAAGATCCGCGATTAAGTAGTAATGCGCACCACTTGTGTTAAAGCACAGGAAAAGCTATTATGTCATCGTAATCCTAGTTTGGAGAAGGTGATATCAACTGTGAAGAGTATTGAAAGGTCTGCAAAGGGAGTGAAATTGCTGCGCAAATCTGATAGCCACCATACGGATGTCAACCTAATTCACAAAGAAGAAGAAGCATCTATGAATCAATCAAAAAAATACAACAGAAAGAGTGGTTCAAATCCAAGCAACATAAAATTATCATGCTATCGCTGCGGATTGAGTTCCCACTTGGCGTCAAGCAAGAGGTATCCTGCTATTGGAAAAATTCGCAAAGGATGTGGAAAGTCTGGACATTTCCTAAAAGTTTGCGAGACATCTCGCATACAGAAAGTCTTCAAAGTAGAAGAATCTAAATCAGAGGCAGACTCAGATGACAGTGAAATGATGGGAAATTTAGGGTTATTAGTGGCTATCGCCAACAAGGAAGACTTTCAGAACCAACCCAAGTGCAGTGTGCATGTGAATGGGGAAAGTGTGGAGATGCTAGTTGACACTGGATCCAGAATCACAATTTTATCAAAAGACACTTACAAAATCCTAAAATGCAAAGCACCATTACATGCTAGCAGGATCATTCTGGGAGTCTATGGAGGTCACAAAATAAAGCTGGAAGGAGTGTTTAACGCCAAGTTGATGTTCAATGAAAAAAGTGCATCATCAAAAGTATTTGTAGTAGACTACAATGTCAACATCCTTGGTTGGTTGGAGCAACAGAAACTGAAGATGATAATTAATCCATGTCCACTTTCTTATGTGTTCAGTATCCAGGAAAACAATTTAGAAGCTATCCTCGAAGAGTACAAGAAGGTGTTCACTGGAAAACTTGGATGCTTAAAGAACTTTAAAGTTAAACTAATTCTAAAAAAGAATACACAACCTGTCAAACAACGTGTAAGAAATATACACTTGTTAGTCCGCTCCGAGGTCAAAGATATTTTAAAGAATTGTTGTGACAATGGAGTAATAGAACCTGTCAAGCATCGGAGTGGTTATCACCTGTGGTCATAGCTAAAAAAAAAATGGATCAATCCATTTATGCATTGACCTTCGCCAACTCAACCACCATGTGGTAACTGATTGTCAACCATTGCCTCTAATAAATGAAATGGTGATGACCTTGGAGAAAGCGAAGATCTTCACAACTCTTGACTTCAGTGCGCTTACCACCAAGTACAATTGGAGGAGGGCTCAAAAGGTTATACAGCATTCGTTAATCCTGAAGGAGCTTACCAATTTTACAGACTACCATTTGGGCTATGTTTGGCATCGGCAGTCTTACAGCGCATAATGAACCAACTTTTCTCTGACATGAAAGGCGTAAGGTAATTTCAAGGTGACATACTAATTTACAGCTATACAGAAGAAGAGCGCGTGTCTATTTTGCGGAATGTTCTACAAAGAATCAAAGACAGTGGTCTAATGTTACAAAAGACAAATGTAAATTTTTCAAAGGAATGGTAGAGTACCCCGGACACCTCATTGATGAACATGGAGTTTGACCAAAGACATCCTTGATATCTGCAATTTCAAAGTCGCCAACCCCGAATAACAAGGAAGAAGTTGCATCATTTTTGGGCATGTGTGAAGTTCACTCTATATTCATACAGAATTATGCAATAAAAGTTGAACCACTGCAAACATTTATAAAAAAAGGATGCAGAATTTATATGGGATGAAACAAGTAAACAGAGCATGAAGGATATAAAAGAAGAATTTGAGCTGGCGCCATCCCTGCAGTCCTTCAAAGAAAAATTACAAAGCATAGTAACCACTGATGCTAGCCAGGTGGGGTTGGGGCGGTGCTCAGCCAGAGAACAGTTAAAAGAGAAAAAGCATCACCTTTGCATTACGAAAACTCAGAGCATTTTGCATATTGTGAAGCGATGATGTGTGTCAGGCTAAGCATACTTCCACATCACCCCTTCCTTGTAGACTGGTAGGTATGGCAGCCTAATATAACCCCACAGTGCATTTTCGTTTTGAAATACAAAGCTTCTGTGTTCATAAAGTAAAAACCTTTCTAGAAAGCAGTATGAAAACAGAGAATTGACTTCTACCATTAAAAAATCCTATGTGCACATGTATTGATTGTAGTGCTGTGCCTTAATTGCAATGAATGATCATCTGTGTGGCAATTTCGAGCTCCATTAGAGTACGATACTTTTAGAAAGAAGCAGTAGGTTAGCCACCTTCCATTTCAGGTACTGGGCAGCATCGTAAGGTCTTTTTAGGGCTTCTCATTGTTGATAATGGCATACTTCTGATGTTTCTGTTTTTTCATGGACTTAATTGCTAGGTGTTATTCATGGGAAAGTGTCACTCATTTGGCAGTTAAACATCACTCATAAAATTACTAAAACCATTGAAATGTCACACATAAGCAACCTCCAAACTTGGCAGCTATGATTAACCACCTCTTTGAGCACGATCCTGCCGTTTAGTGAGCTGGTAGACCCAGCTAGCTGCCCCACCATGGAAGACAGGGTGCATTGCCTCAACAACTACTTTTACAACACAAAAGAGACCCAGCTAATAGTAAAGCAGTCACTGCTGCTCCTCTTCACAGGAGAAGAAATATATTAAGTATCTGAAAATCTTCACAACAGAGGGGCCAACCATGACTACGATGCGGCCACTGTTGCACCCAAAACACACTTAGACCCATAAACTACCCCTGACTATGAGCTTTTTAAACTGCTCAAAACGAAACACAGAGAGGGCAAGATAACAGATGGTGTCTACATGCGCCTGCATGAAATGGCCAGCACATGCACTGAACTGACGACCGAGCAAAGGAGGTGCAGGACTATATATCCTAGGAATATAAATTGTCAGTAGTCTGCAGGCTAATCCGACATGAGCCTGGGTTATAACTGGAGGATATGCTTATACTAGCCTCATTGCACATGCAAGAGTAGAGCAGAACAAATTGACAAATGGAGGTAGCACTGCTATGGGTTTCCCTAAAGTCACAGACTGACACATTGCCCAAAATAAAAGAAGACATAGTCAATGCCATGCAGAGAAGAGGGTTTCCATGAAATACAACCCAACACTCTGAACCACAAACACCTGCAGCAACTTTACATTGAAAGTACATCCACGGGCCAGATGTCCTGTGGAAGGCAAAACGTGCTCCAGGTGTGGTCCAACAAACCACTCTTTGAGTGTGCCTGAGCCGAGGCAGAGAAAGGAAACCTCAAAGGTGGAAAAACTCCACCACACCAATCCACACCATAACAACCATGGAGGAACATGGGGCACAACTTTCAAGAAACAATGCCACAAAATATCTCTGGTGAAGAGGAAGAAGTGTTTCTGATCTCTTGCACAGGAAAAGATGCAAAGCAGAGGAGACCACAACCATGTGCGAAGCTGATGTAATGGGAATGCCAATCACTGACCTGGTACACACGGGCATCAGTGAAAATGATGGACTACAACTAGTTCTAAGCTCTTAGCCTCAGCTCAACAATGAGGACGACCAATAAGGTATATGCCTATGGCGGTCAAAAGCCACAGCCCTAGTGAGAACCTTCAGCAGTAGAGTGAAACAGAGTGGAGGTAAAATTCCATGTAAACACAGAAGGAAGAGGGACACTATTAAGCTGTCAAACCAATGAAGATCTGTGGCTAGTCTTCTTCGCATCCCTCATATAAAATTGCAAGGTGGAAAGCATCCTAAAAGAATCTGTACATCTTTTTCCAAGCCTGGTGTGCCTGCAGCCTGTCACCCGCGGACAAAGGTGAGTACAGTTCCACCTGTGACCTCCGTCTGTGTATCCCACATTGAAATCATGTCGAAGTCCAAACAACTTTGTGCGGTGCACCTGAACATTAACATAAGGCTCCCCAATTGGGCAATCAAAAGGGAGAGACATCACAGCCAAAATGGATGAAATAACAATTGATCTAAATGGAGCGCAATGAATCTCCAAAGTGGACCTCAATGCCAGCTGCCAGAGGATACTCCTAGACCTTACGAATCACTACATTCTTAGCCCACTTGGGGCTCAGAAGATATGAGAGGTTTAACTATGTCATAGGCTCTGCAACGAAAGTCTTTCAAAATATAAACCATGTCAGGATACAAAAAGTGCCTAATATAAATAATGACATATTAATCTTCTCAAAACCTATAGAGGACCACCACTGAGATCAACACAAAGGGGGTCATTCTGACTCCCGCCGGCCGCGGTAACCGCGGTGCCAGCGGGAGCCACCAGAATACAGCTGCGCGGTCAGAAGACCGCCGCGGTTATTCTGTGTTTCCCGCTGGGCTGGCGGGCGACCGCCAGAAGGCCGCCCGCCAGCCCAGCGGGAAACACCTTCCCACAAGGAAGCCGGTTCCGAATGGAGCCGGCGGAGTGGGAAGGGTGCGACGGGTGCAGTAGCACCCGTCGCGATTTTCAGTGTCTGCATGGCAGACACTGAAAATCTTTTAGGGGCCCTCTTACGGGGGCCCCTGCAGTGCCCATGCCATTGGCATGGGCACTGCAGGGGCCCCCAGGGGCCCCATGACACCCCTCACCGCCATCCTGTTCCTGGCGGTCACAACCGCCAGGAACAGGATGGCGGTGAGGGGGTCGGAATCCCCATGGCGGCGCAGCAAGCTGCGCCGCCATGGAGGATTCCTCAGGGCAGCGGAAAACCGGCGGGAGACTGCCGGTTTTCCGTTTGAATACCCTTGGGAGCACCGCCAGCCTGTTGGCGTTGCTCCCGCGGTCGTTGACCCTGGCGGTCAATGACCGCCAGGGTCAGAATGACCCCCAAAATGCCAACCGAATTGGGTATGGGGAGACACCCAGGAAGACACGTTCAGAAAAGTGAAGGAAGCACTTCTATATGACACCACAATGGTGTACATCATTCCAAAGAGCAATACAGAATTGTTGGTTGATATTAGTCCAGTGGGGCTGGAAGAACTGGCTTTATCACTGGTGGCGTCCAGTGCGTCAGTCTTTTTTGCCCCCCCCTCCCAGGACCTCCTTCTCCACAGATACTCTCACTAACCCCTCCCAACAGTGCCCCTAATCTCGCCATAGTCCCTTTCCGAAATACATTGCATTTTTTACAGCCCTATTCATACCAATGTAGGGTATGAGAGCACTTTACATCACACATAATCTATACAGAGACAATGAATCACATGTGTAAATCAGTCTGCAGGAAATGTTACATAAGACAGTAAGGATTACAAGGTGTAGGAATCACGTAATCCATAACAGGAGGCAGTATATTTTAAGAGTGTTTAGTCTGAAAAAGCACATTCTTTGGTTTTAAAACATACCACCATGGTTGCCTTTGGCTTTAAAAAAAAAGAATGTATTTTTATCCAGTCTAAACCTTTTTTAACAACATTGGGGTAATGAAAAGCTGGGAAAAACATAATGTTCTAACCTATATTATGCAGTTTGAATGCAGCTCTTTGATAACTGTCCACAGGTCATTGTGCTCTATTAGGATTGTAACCTATGAACTGTAAGCAACAAGATCTGTGTGACACAAACAGTAACCCACTGAGCTAGCCAGAAAAATACAGTTCTGTAGTCTGCATGGTACACGTTCTTTGGAGCACGAATATTAACCCTCTGCACTACCTTATGATGAGCCAAAATTGCCACTAGAGAAAACACTGATCTCTCTCCAGCAGGAACATTAATTAATCAATAGAGTTATCTTGACATCTTTATTGTTGCCGGACACCTGCTGGACACGCAAGGAACGCACTAATTTAAAAGTACCTGCTGCAAAGTTATTTCCTTTCACAGAGCTCTACCCCTCCCCCCGAACTCAGGCCCTCAAACTCAGCACCAGGTGCAGCTGCACCGCTCGCACCACCCTAAAGCCAGCACTGAGGACTGGAATTGCTCTAGTGCAAGAAAAAGGGCACAACAGATGGGCCCTCGTGACATTCACCAGAGAAACGTTAAACATGGAATCATGCTATGCACAGATCGAAAAGGAAGCCCTTGTAATTAAATTGGGATATGCCCGCTTTTACTACTACATATATTGTTGAAGCTTCAAAGTCATCGCGAACCACAAGCCACTAGTCAAACTGTTTCAATGGACCATGAATCATAAAAAACATAGTGCTTCTCAGCCAGCGTTGAAAATCCACTTAACTACCTATTCAGGCACTCCAACAAAGCGCAAACACTGACCCCCCCAGACAAGTTGAAAAATGAAAACAAAATGTATGACTCATCATCGAAGCAAAATGCCCAAGAGCCTTGGATCCTGAAGACATCGCTGGAGCTACCTCGTCAGGTGACAGGCTGCAAAATATTAAAGAAACACTGCAGAAGAACATCTGGAAGGCATTCCTAACAGGACTCTATAAACACAATGCCTGGATTAGCAGTATCCTCATGCAACACTGGAGGGCACAAAATGGACTAAGTGCCATATCAGATGAATTTGTTCTGAAAGGCTGTGGCTGTATAGTGGTTCCTTTAGGTCTGCAACACATAATGGTAACACTCGCTCATCAAGGACCCTAGGGGGCTTGTTAGAAAAGGGGCCTCTGCTTGGCAGTGGTTTGCATGCTATCCAAAGAGGGACCCTCACTCTAGTCAGGGTAAGGGTGTCACACAGCTTAGCTAACCCCTGCTCATCTTACCTTTGTAGCTTGGCTCAAGCAGTCAGGCTTATCTCAGAGGCAATGTGTAAAGTTTTTGCTCACACATACACAAACAAAGTAAAAACACTACAAAAGTACGCCACAAGAGTTTAGAAAAATAGGCAATATTTATCTGAGTAAAACAAGACCAAAACAACAAAAATCCAACATACATAAGCAAAGATGCACATTTTTAAAGATTAAATCTGAGTAAAGCACTTAGAAGCACAATAGTTCCTACTGGGGCTATCATGATATCTGGACTGAGTCATTCTCAACAGTCCGACACCACTCGCAAAGGAGTGAGGCCAGTCACGGAGTCGCATGGACCCCAGGTACAGTACCTTCGGAAAACTAGTGAACAAAGAGGTGGCACAGAGTCGGGGAGGTGAGGCATCGTAGGAGCCGATATGGCATCAGTTCGTTACTTCTACCGGGGAGGTGAGGCGTCAGTTCCTTACTGCGAGGCAGGGGAGGTAACACATGGGTTCCAGCAGTAGGCCAGCACAGCAAAGCAACAGGCAGAGTAGCAGTCCCTCCTACATCATCTAGCTCTTCTTCCTGGCAGAATGTCCTCAATGTTTTAAAGTTGTAGTCTCAGAAGTACAGTACGTATACTCATTCCTGCCTTTGAAGTACGCAAACGTCAAAGGAAAGTCTTTGTAGTGCACAAGACCCTGCCTTTCCTGCCCTGGTCCCAGACACACTCCGGGGGTTTGGAGACTGCTTTGTGTGAGGACATACATAATCATAATCAGGTACAAGTGTCAGCTCCTCCCACCACTCTAGCTCAGGAAGGCCCATCAGCCTCATGATGGGCCATCCGGATACGCTGGGTACACCTCAGTTCCCTTTGTGTGACTGTCTAAGGTGAATACACAAACAGCCCAACTGTCAGCGTGTATTCAGCAGACAGGCAGAGGCACAGAATGGTTAAGCAAGAAAATGCCCACTTTATAAAAGTGGCATTTTCAAACTTACAATTCAAAAACCAACTTCACCAAAAGATGTATTTTTAAATTGTGAGTTTGGAGACCCCAAACTTCATTACTCTATCTGCTCCCTCCAAATAGAAAATTACACTTAAAAGGTATTGCCCAGCACTCATCATGTTACCCTGTGGAAGAGACAGGCCGTGCAATAGTGAAAACCAAATTTAGCAGTATTTCACTATCAGGACACACACCTGTACATACTTTACCTTTTAAATACACTGCACCCTGCCCTTGGGGCTACCTTAGGCCTACCATAGGCGTGACTTACATGTAGTAAAAGGGAAGGTTTGGGCCTGGCAAGTGGGTGCACTTACCAGTTAAAAATGGTAGTTTAAAACTGCACACAAACACACTGCAGTGGCATGTCTGAGATATGTTTACAGGGCTACTCATGTGGGTGGCACAATAAGTACTGCAGGCCCACTAGTAGCATTTGATTTACAGGCCCTGGGCACACATAGTGCATGTTACTAGGGTCTAACTGGTAAATCAAATATGGCAATCATGGATAAACCATTCACCAATACCATTTAGACAGAGAGTGCGTGCACTTTAGCACTGGTCAGCAAAGGTAAAGTGCCCAGAGACCTAAAGCCAGCAAAACGAAATTCAACACAGGATCAAGACCAGATGGTCAGAAGCAAAAAAGACAGGGGGAACTACACCAAGAGCTGATAAGTCTAACACGCTTGGGATACCCAAGGGATTGCTCATTACTAAGGCAGAAGAATGTGGACAGACTATCAGCATTGGCGTGTTCTGTGCCAGGGCAGTGTTCCATTGTAAAGTCCATTCCCTGTAGGGAGATGGACCACCTCAACAGTTTAGGATTCTCACCCCTCATCTGCATTAGCCATCTGAGGGGCTGTGGTCTGTCTGAACCTGGAAGTGAATCTAAAACAAGTAGGGTCTTAGCTTTTTCAGTGCCCAGGCGACAGCTAAGGGTTCCCTTTTTATTGCGCTCACTCTCTGTTCCGGGTAAAGTAACCTTCTACTAATGAAAGCTACCGGTTGGTTTAGGCCCTCTTCATTTAACTGTGAGAGCACAGCTGTCACACCATGATCTGAAGCATCTGTCTGCATCACAAACTCTTTGGAGAAGTCTTAAGCCTTGAGCACTGGTGCTGTGCACATGGCCTCCTTCAGGGTGTCTGTGGTAATACAGCAATACTAGGCCGTAGTTGATAGATGTAGTATTTATTCCAATAACAAGGATCAGCGCCTCCCTCTTGCCGGCTCCCCGTAACTGCCGCCGCAACACGAACTGGTCTCCGTGGCAACCCGGCATCGGAACCGTCAAGAGCTTGCACTCCTCCAGAGCTCGCGCTCCTCCAGAGCTCGCGCGATTTACAACATAACAATTACAACATATCTTCTTCCTTTCATTGTTTAAGCAGAATTATTACAATATTGAATATTAAAACTTAATGAATTAACACATAAACAGTAACTCACTGAAACCAGATACTATCTTAACCATACTTGAAAGTAGAATAGAATACATTTTTTACTTTATATAATCAGCCAAATACGCTGGTGCTTTCTTAACTCTATGTGGTCTCTCCCTCACAACTTCATTCCTGAATTCACGAAACTCTTGTTGTCTCATCCCACCATCTTCCATAAAACCAGGCAGCACATCACTTGTACCACTAGAATGCTGTGCAACAGGTTTCATTACAAAATCATCAAACATACATCCACTGCATCCATCACTAATCTTATCTTCTGCAATCATATTTTTTGTATAATTACACTTTGCCACTCTCCTGAGATTCCATCTCTCACCAGTGCTCAAAATCACATACAAAGGATGAACTTCCTTGACTTGAAATGGCCCTTTGAATTTATTCAACCCTCTAACAATTCTCCCAGACTTGACTTTCACCCAATCACCCGGCCAAATTTTGTTCTTATTTTTACCACCATCTGCAGAATCCCCACATTTATTCTCACTCTCAAATATTCCTATATTATTGCTAGCAAATTCTCCCAACCAAAACGGAGTCAATTTAGAATTCGTCTTCTACCCCGCATCATAAAAAACGGTGAACATCCAGTAACACCATTAACAGTGGTGCGATATGCCCACACAACATCTGCAACCATACCTTCTACATCCATGCCACTAGCCAGTGCTTGTTGTATAGCCCCCTTAACCATCCTGTTGGCTCTTTCCACCATTCCATTTCCTTGCGGATTATATAGTGCAGTCCTTGAATGTTTAACACCCATTAATAATAAAAACTCTCTCATTTCATGAGAAGTGAGTTGTGTACCATTATCCGTCACAAACATACCGGGCATCCTTCTTCCTTAAATATTTCAGACAAAACTCTTACTGTGGATGCTGTGGTTATCTCTGACATAAATTTCACTATAATCCATTTCGAATGAACATCTATCAAAACAAATGCAAACCTAGACATGTGTTTAACTCCACCTAAAGGACCAATGAAGTCTCCACATACAGCATGCCATGCTTGACCAGGATCCTCAATGTGACCCATCAAGGATTGTTTGCCTACTTTCAGACCCTTTTCACTGCGTACACACACATCACATCTCTCCACCCAGTGTACAATGTCATCATCCATCCCTGGCCACCAGAAATTTTCTCTGAGTCTCCTCTTCATCAACGTTTGCCCTAAATGTCCCTCATGTGCAATATTAAAAATTTTCCTCCTCACACCTACAGGAGGAACAAACTTTTCACCACGAACAACAATATATTCACCCACACATGAGAGTTCATCTAATATCTTACCATACGTCCATAAGTTTTTTGGCAGTGTACTCTCTCTACGTCTACCACTCACTATCATATTGATCACTTCCCTCATCTCCTCATCACATGCCATAGCCTGACACCATTCCTCTTAACTTAATGCTCCTGATGACCATTGCACTACATCTCCGACACTTGCAACTAGATCCTCACACGCTTGAATACTACCATACTCTTCATCCAACATTTCCCAGTCTTGTGATACACGTGAAAGACAGTCAGCTTGTACATTTCTCCAACCCGGTATATACTCTACAGTATAATTGTACTCCTGAGATCTCGCAGCAAGTCTTATCAGTCTAGAAGAACCTTTTTCAGCTCCACCTGGGGTCAACACCTTCACCAGAGGTTTGTGATCGGTTCGCAACTTGAATCGTTTTCCCCAAATGTACATTCTGAAATGTTCCATGCTCCAAGTTGCAGCTAATGCCTCCTTCTCTATTACCGAGTAGTTGCGCTCTGTCGGTGTCAAAGAACGTGATGCAAACGCAATTGTTCTTTCCTTTGAACCATGTTTTTGTGATAAGATAGCACCAATCCCTGTGGCGCTAGCGTCTACTGTAACGATCGATTCTTTTTCCCCATCAAAAGGCACTAGAATGTCAGCTTCACAAATTTCCTTCTTGATTGATTCAAAACACCATTCTAGTGCTGTGCCCCAATCAAAAACCACACCTTTTCGCAATAATTTTTTAAGTTCCTCCGTCTTCGAAGCAAAATTCTCCACGAACTTGGAGTAGTACTCCACTAAACCCAAAAACGACTTCAACTGGTCTTTATTCACAGGACATGGTGCCAATTTGATGGCTCTCAATAAATCTCTCTTTGGCTTCACCCCATCTTGCGACAATCTGTGACCCAGATATTCCACTTCCTTGGCTAAGAATATGCACTTCTCTTTTCTCAGTGTTAAGCCTGATTTTAAAATTTTATCTAGAACCAGCCTCAGAGTCAAATTATGATTTTCCACTGTATCTCCAAAAATTAGTATGTCATCCTGAAAGTATATGACATTCGGAATTTCTTTGAGTAAGTCATTCTTCACTCTCTGAAAGACACTTGCGGCTGAGCACAAACCAAAAGGCATTCTGGTAAACTGAAACGTGCCCTCCATTGTGATAAATGTTGTCAAGATTTTTGACTCAGGATGTAATTTTACTTGATGATACGCATGCTTTAAGTCCAGTTTTGAAAAGAACTTTCCTCCTTTCAGCATCAAAACAAGTTCATTGATGTTAGGTAGAGGAAAACTGTCCATCACCACATTCTGATTCAAGCTTCTCAAATCAACCCAAAAACTAAGCTTTCCATCAGACTTCCTCGTTATCACGACTGGAGATACCCAATTTGATGCCTCGACAGGCTCAATGACTCCACAACACAGCATTTCTCTTATCAAGTCTTTGACCTGTCCTCTAGCTAATATTGGTATTCTCCTGACTTTATGTCGTACAGGAATTGCACCGTCTTTGAGGTTAATTTTGTGACAATACCCTTTTAGTTGCCCCATTTCCTCTCGAAAAACATCATTCGCCTCTCTGAGAATATCTTGTAACGTTACTTCTTCTACAACCAATATTTGTGTTTTAGCTCGAGGATTGATGATGATATGAAGATCATATTGATGGATCCATCCCAGGATTGGTGGACCCGATTCGGCTACATACACTTTCCCTTTAGTGCTTCTTCCTCCAAATTTGATATCAGCCATCATATAACCAATAAGATCTATCTTCTCGCCTTGATATCCCCCAGGACTTATATCTCTAGGCAATAATCTTACTTGTGGCCATTCAGAAGTGAACAAACTTCTTGGAATAATGGTATATAAGGATCCGGAATCCACCATCAACTCAACTGGTTTTCCTCGAATCACAAATTGTGCCTTGGGTCTTTGTTTTTTCCATCCTTCATCCCCAACAGCCAATATTCTGTCTGAACTTATATTTGTCTCACACAGGCTATCATCCACCTCTTCTTGCAAGAGTGTTGCCACGTTCTTATTTCTCCTCAAACCCTGACACATTCTTGCAAAGTGACCCCTGAGCCCACACTTCCTACACTCCTTCCCAATAGCAAAACAAAACTTTGCTTCCGACGTGTGATTGAAACTTCCACATTTGTTACATCTTTTGCTCTCTGCTTCTCTTATAGGTTTACTGTTGCCAATTCTGACTTTGCTTGAAAAAATCTCCTGTCGCTTGCTTATAGCTGCTACCTCATCCTTTGTCTCCCGTTTCTCCATTGCTCTCATACAATATTCCGATTCTTCTACAACTTTGGCCAAGTCAACTGCATCCTTCAAAGTAGGATTCCTTGCTGCCCATAACCTCTCTTGTATCTTCCTGCTTCTACATTGAACGATCAATTGATCACGAATCATTTCATCTTCCATCTGACCAAATTGACACTCGACCGCTAACTCTCTCAACCTAGATATAAAATCATCTATCCATTCTCCATCTCTTTGAGGTTGAGTATAAAATTTGTGTCGCCTCATCACAACATTTTGAGCCTTAGCAAATCTTAAATCTAATT
This sequence comes from Pleurodeles waltl, assembly GCF_031143425.1. NCBI lineage: Eukaryota > Metazoa > Chordata > Amphibia > Caudata > Salamandridae > Pleurodeles > Pleurodeles waltl. The sequence goes on along the minus strand of NC_090445.1, from coordinate 1,504,527,137 downwards.
TTTTCCTGGCATCTGCGTACACATCCACTTCCACTTCGTCACCCTGAAGTTGTAAGTCTGGAAGGTATTTATAAATGTGTTGACCTTCTTTTCCTAAAGCATTTAATAAAATAGCTTTCTTCCTACTAGGGCGGAATCTTTGTCCATCCAAAGCTTCTAAGTAATTATCAAAAATGTCCAGCCATTCTTCCCATTCTATTGCTGGCCGCCCTGGTATTGACAAGAATGGAGGAGGTGCAGTGATTGTCGGCATATCCATATTACTTAGATCACTGTACAGTTTGCACCTTTAATCGCCTTAAAATAATTAAATGGGTGAAACCCAAATGTTCAAGACATTCAATTTTCCTCCTTATTACTTTCTTCTAATATCTCTCTGGAGTTTTCCTTTTATGGTCCTTTTATCCTTTCACTAGAGAAGTACTTCACTAGGTACTTCCCTCTAAAATTAGCTCTTATCTGAAAAGATCGAAGCAGTCGAGATATCTTCAGCAACTAGCACAGGTAATGAACGCAGCCTTCGTTACCTTTCAAATGAGAGCAACGCCGTCAATGAGCTACAACACGCGTAGTTCACATCTGCTGATGCCTTGCCACTGGTTTCCAGAACTGGCAACTCGTCGCCAAAATGTGGTAATACAGCAATACTAGGCCGTAGTTGATAGATGTAGTATTTATTCCAATAACAAGGATCAGCGCCTCCCTCTTGCCGGCTCCCCGTAACTGCCGCCGCAACACGGACTGGTCTCCGTGGCAACCCGGCATCGGAACCGTCAAGAGCTTGCGCTCCTCCAGAGCTCGCGTGCTTTACAACATAACAATTACAACAGTGTCCAAGGCAGTCTGGAATGCATTTATCCAGTACACCTAATGGGGCTGCTTCCTGGAAGTCAGCTCTGTCAAGGGGGCAACAATGGTGCCATACCCCTTAACAAATCTCCTGTAGTACCGGGTGAGACCTAGAAAGGCTCTTGCCTCTGTCTGGGTCTTGGGGAGTGTCCAAGCAAGAACAGCATCAATATCGGCTTGAAGGGGCAACACCTGGCCGCTCCTTACCTGGTGTCCCAAATAAAACCACAGACGTCTGCTCTATTTGGCACTTACTGGCCTTGATAGTGAGACCTGCACTTTGCAGAGCCCTCAACACTTCCTGGAGATGGTACAAGTAATCCTCTCAGCTAGAGATGAAGACTACAATGTTGTCCAGGAAGAAGGCACTGGAGTTCTCCAACCCAGCCAGGAACTGGCTGACCAGCCTCTGTAAGGTGGCAGGGGAGTTCTTCAATCCAAAGGGCATAAGATGGAACTGGTAATGCCCCTCTGACGTTGGGAACACTGACCTCTCCTTGGCCCCTTCAGTTAAGACAACCTGCCAGTACCCAGGTGTTAGATCAAACTTGCTGAGGAACTTGACAGCTCCCATCTGGCCGATGAGCTCATCAGCTCAGGGGATGGGGTGTGTGTCAGCCTTAGTGACGGCACTGGGCCCCAGGTAGTCAACACAAACCTCAGTTCAGATGTGAAACCGGGTGGAGCAGCCTTGGGAACCAGCACCACTGGGATGCACCTCTAACTCCAGCATCTTAGAGACTTCCTCTTTGATGCTGTTACTCACTCTTTCAGTCATCCTGTAAGGCCTGTCCTTAGCAGGTAGGCTGTCCCATTGTCAATGTCTTGAGTACGCCATTGGGTGACTCCAAGGGTAAGTGTTAACACAGAGGCAAACTGTCCCAGTAACTGGTGACAGTACCTCTGCTGTTATAGGATCAGAGTAGGAGAGAGGTTCACACCCTCCACTGGCCCATCCTGCTTCTTGGAAGACAGGAGGTTAGGGAGAGGTTCACTCTCCTTTTCCACCCCATCATCTGTGACCAAGAGTATGGTCAACTCAGACCTGTCGAAGTGCGGGTTGAGGTACTTCATGTGCAGAACCCTCAAAGGGTTCCTAGGAGTCTGCATGTCCACCAAATAGGTGACATTGTTCTTGCGCTCCCTCTCCTCAAAAGGCCCAGACCAACGGTCTTGGAGAGCACGAGGCTCTACCAGGGCCATCACCCACACCTTCTGGCCAGGCTGACACTCAACTGGAGTGGTGTTCTGGTTGTACCAGTGCTTCATGTCCTCTTGGATAGCTTCCAGATTCTCCTGAGTGACCTTCCAGAAGCAGGCTGTCTGGTTCCTGAAGGCTAGCATATAACTTAAAACATCCTGGGGTGGCTTCTTAGGAGCTTGCTCCCAGCCCTCCTTCACCAGACTAAAAGGCCCTCTCACCAGGTGCCCATACAGAAGTTTAACAGGGCTGAAGTCAACCCCCTTCTGCAGTATCTCCCGGTAGTCAAACAACAGGCATGGTAACAGGACATCCCACTTATGCCTCATGGGTTATGAGAAACCCATAATCATGCCCTTCAGGGTATGGTTGAACCTTTCAACCAACCCATTGCTTCAGGGGTGGTAAGGCACGGTGAACTTGTAGGTAACACCACATGCCTTACACCTGGCTTTCATGTGCAACAACATGGAATTGGCACCCTGGTCAGGTACCACCTCCTTGGGGAAACCCACATGGGTAAAGATCCCCATAAGTGCCCTGGCCACTGTGGGCACAGTCACTGTTCTCAGGGGGATAGTTTCCGGATACCAGGTGGCATGGTCCACAAAGATGGACCAGGATAAACCTATTGCCTATGAATGTCTTGGGATTTAAAGGTCCCACAATGTTAATGTCCACCCACTCAAAAGTGGTGCTTACGACAGGAAACGGTTGAAGAGGAGCCTTGCACTCTTCCCAGATTCTCAGAAGGCTCTGAACCACTAGGGTACCAGCAGCACATGGGTTGCCCCAGGCTCTGCAACCTTAGGCGCACTCTACAGAAGATCATTCTCCCAGTAAATCCGGTGAGATCCAGAGGCGTTAACAGCTGCCTGGGCCTCGGCCTGTCTCCAAATACACTCAAGAGTGGAGCACATTTTCTGTGCTGCGCATAACTCCTCCCTGCCAATGGATCAGATCAGGTAGGTCTCTCAGTTCAACAACTTCTTCCCCTGTAGGTTCTGTGGCACCCACCTCAGGTTCAGCACCCTCCCAGACATGGCAATCTCAGGAGCAGGTTTCCCCCGCCTCTCTTCCTCCTGGCAGGCACCTGGGCCACGGTTTCAGGCTCGAGGTCCTTCTAATCACCCTCTCTGGCATGTATGAAGCTGGCCTTGTGTGTGGTGGACACCAATGGTGTTGGCACCTTATACCAAGCCAAGACCTATTTAGGAGACATGCAAAGTTTATGCAATACCACAATAGTCACACAGTAACACATCACACATGAAAAGAACCACACAGTGTCACAAAAATAAAGATACTGTATTATAGTAACACTACACCACATTACTTATAGACAGTCCCCCCAACCGGAGGTCAATCAATCAATCGAAAAATTTCTTAAGCACACTACACACCCTTTAGGGTCTCAAGGCGCTGTGGGCGGGGGGGAGGGTGGTTGCCGTTTACTGCTCAAAAAGCCATGTCTTGAGTTGCTTTCTGAAAGTTAGGAGGTCCTGGGTCTTGCATAGGTTGGTGGGGAGGGAGTTCCAGGTCTTGGCGGCAAGGTGGGAGAAGGATATGCCACCAGAGGTGGGGCGTTGGATGTGGGGGACTGTGGCGAAGGCGAGGTCAGCAGAGCGGAGATGTCGAGTTGGCATGTGGAAGTTTATTTGTTCGTTGCGGTAGGCCGGTCCAGTGTTGTGGAGGGATTTGTGAGCGTGGATGAGGACTTTGAAGATGATCCTTTTGCTGATGGGCAGCCAGTGTAGGGAGCTGAGGCTAGCGGAGATGTGTTCATGGCGGGGGAAGTTGATGAAGGAACGTGCGGCTGCGTTATGGATTCGCTGGAGTTTTTTCTGAAGCTTGGCTGTGGTCCCAGCGTAGAGGGCGTTGTCGTAATCCAGTCTGCTGCTGATGAGGGCATGGGTGACCGTTTTTCTTGTTTCTAAAGGAATCCATTTGAAAGTCTTGCGTAGCATGCGAAGGGTGTTGAAGCAGGAGGACGATATGATGTTGATTTGCTGGGCCATGGAGGGAGATGAGTCTAGGAGGATGCTAAGGTTGCGTGCGTGGGTGGTGGGTGTTGGGGGTGGTCCGAGGGTAGTGGGCCACCAGAAGTCGTCCCATGCTGTCTGGTTGGGGCCGAAGATGATGATTTCTGTTTTGTTGGAGTTAAGTTTGAGGTGGCTTGCTGTCATCCATTTGGCAATGTCGAGGAGTCCGGCGTGCAGGTTTGTCTTGGCGGTGGCTGGGTTCCTGGTGAGGGAGATGATGAGCTGTGTGTCGTCAGTGTTAAGAGATTATGGTGATTCCGTGGGGGCAGAGGATGTTGGCGAGGGGGGCCATGTATATGTTGAAGAGGGTGGGGCTGAAAGAAGATCCTCGGGGACCCCGCAGATGATGCTGGTGGCTGGAGACCGGAAGGGAGGGAGGCGAACTCTTTGGGTTCTTTCGGCGAGGAAGGAGGTGAGCCAGTCTAGGGCCTTGTGTCAGAGTCCTGCGTCAAAAAGGGATGCATGGAGGGTTTGGTGGCAATGTCGAAGGCTGCGGAGAGGTCTAGGAGGATGAGGTAGGCGGTCTCGCCCTTGTTCGCTCTGGTCCTGATGTTGTCTGTGCAGGCTATGAGGGTGGTCTCAGTGCTGTGGTTCTTGCGGAATACAGACTGGGAGGCGTCAAGGGTGTTGTTTTCTTCTAAGAAGTGAGACAGTTGGGCGTTCACTATCTTCTCAGCGACCTTTGCGGGGAAGGGGAGAAGAGAGATGGGATTATAGTTTGTGAGGTCTTACGGGTCTGCTTTGGGTTTTTTGATGAGCGCGTTGACTTCGGTGTGCTTCCAGACGTCTGGGAAGGTTGCGGTGTCGAGGGAGCTGTTGAATACGGCGCGGAGCTGGGGAGCAATGATTTGGCTAGCCTTGTTGAAAATGTGGTGGTGGCAGGGGTCAGTAAGGAGGTAAGTATACACTATATATATATATATATATATATCAATCAGAAATTATCATAGAAACAACAAGCATTGGCAAAATATGGAGAAAATAATGAGGGCCCTAGGCAGGGGTGTGGAACTTAATAAAATATCTACTTGTTGTTGGGACAGGTTGCTTCTTAAATCTACATGTTCGATAAAAAATTCTACTTGTCCCTTTGGTGCCATGTAGTTCTGCGACAAATTATGGCATCCATCTCATTATGTAAGAACTCTGATAATAGCCCTGATTATGCCAGGGCTACTACTATAGTAGGGCTTGAATACTTGCAATTTCAATCCCTACTATAGCAATTTCCTTATGTCCCACCTTTCTGCAGATCTACTTTCTTGGGCTGGAGAAAGCAGTAAGCAAAATTCCAGGACTGGAATGCCTTTGAGTCTGCAAACCTACTAACTTGCATGTTTTGAGGATTTTCACCAGCTCTTCTCTAATCTTTTCCCATAATGAGAGAGGTTGGAAATTCACTCCTGACAAGGGCAGAAGTAGAAGTTCTTCCAGGGTTGGGAAAAGTGGTTCGAGGGAAAGTGAACTTGTAATGCTCAATAGATCGCCACATGAGCAAATCTACACATGCATATTTGCTTGTGCTAAAATAGAGTACACAACTACTTTCTAGGAGTACGATTTCCTGGTCTACTTCTGTAAGTCCTTGTGAATTCATGAATGCTACTAATTCAAAGACATATACCATGGGTGCACTTTTGTGACTTTACTGTGAGTGATCACATTCTGCTCTTCGACAAGGAGCATACTAGTACACAAAGTAGTTTTGTTTAGTGTCAGGAACCAATCACTGTGGCAGTCAGTGGTGTGACAAAACTGGAGCCCCCCCACCCCACAAAGAACATTGAGGGCCCCCCTCCAGACTCAATCAGGGCAGGTGCTCTGCTGAGGGGGCCCTCTGAAAGGGGGGCTGCAGGGCCTTTGTTACACCACTGGTGGCAATGTGTCCTTTTTGAGACCAAAAACCTTTTTTTCTTTTTGCCAGTGTTTGTTACAATGGTGAGGGCCTGGCAGCTCCCACAACAAGATACGCATTGACGAAACCAAAAGACTCACAAAAAATGTCGATTGGTTGGCTTTGCCAGTGCTAGCTTATTTTCAGGCTTCCCATAATCTTGTTGAAAATGGCTACACTGATTTTCCATTAGGAATATTTTTTGGAAATACTATAATGCATCAACGCATTTTACTAAATGACGCTTCAAAGAAATAGCAACTAAAATTTCATACTAGCGAAACGTTTTTTTTTTCCTGCTTGCATTTTTTCTGAACATTTTATTTTGAAATCAAAGAATCATCACTCTTGCTTACAAGCTTCTGCAAACATTTGCATCTAATCAGCGAGCATTCTGGGAGCATTATACTTAGTCTCATATTGTTAAACTTTTCAAACATGTGTGTACACTTTTTTAGTGAAACTACTGTCAGTAGTGCAGTTTGACCTTAAAACATTTATTTACAGCACTCACCCTAATAATGAAGGCTGTTAATTAATGAACCATGAATACAAGTTTGAATAGCATTAACACATGAACACATATATTACCTCAAATGCAGACAGTTCCCTTCTCTGTAAACTGTCAGCCAAAGGGTTTGTGCTGCAGGGTGTTGGGCCTACTTGTCACAAGGACAAAATAATCATGAAAACCTGTTGCCCTTGACCCCAAACAATATGAACCAGTGCCGGGCGATAGGAATTCCACATCCCTGTCTAGGGGAGGGCAAACCATATACTAAATTGGTGGAATGCAAAGTAAAGTCCCAAGGACAAGAGAGTTTAGAAAATGGATTGTGCACACAAGTGTCACTTGATGGCACTTTTGGACCTGAGGACCGACGGGCCTGTCGAGGTCTACACATCATGCTAAGAGAGCGAGGTGAGCGGGGCCCACAACTTGGCACGGGGTGGACCCCGGACCTTTCGCTCGGCACCCGGCCAGAAAAAGAAGCGTGTCAGCTCCGGTTTTGCTGATAGGAAGATGCCCCCAGCAAGATCAGGGAAAGTGGGTGGTTGGACCAGCAGGCTCCATGGGCTGGGTCTGAGCCGCCGCAGAGATCTGGGTGCCAACAGCCTTCCCAGGGCCAAAAATGGAGCGCCAGGGGTCCCACCCAGCGCTGGTCCCCTCCGGTGACACAATGGAACTGTAACTACTACTAGGGTGGGCTTTCATTAAGGCATAACTTCAGGGAAGATGATGAGGCATGACTTGCAACTGACTCCCCGGGCTGCTTGCCGGGTTCAATCTAACACCTGGGAAGAGGGCAGCAGAGACTCCTGCAACAAGAACCATGAGCAAGTTTGTGCCCTCCTCCTAAGCTAGAGCACAGCTTCCCACCCCTCTCCCCATTCTGGAACTCAAAGGGGTTACCTTGTTGTGCTGGGGCAGACAATGACAACCTCAACTGCAAAGTAGGCCTGGGACCCTCCAAATGGCACTTCTCACTGCGGTACAGTGCCGTGACAAAGAATCCAATGCCCATTAACCATAAATACTGGCCCAATTCGACAAACATTCTCCCCGCAAACCTCACAAAAGGAATGGAGAGCCGGATAGTGTGGCCCCAGGCTGGGTCTCTAACAAGCATTCAGCACCTGCCAGGAACATGAGGGGTCAGCTGAGCCAGGGATACTCGAATGGCGCCCTTCATGGTGGTGCATACGCATTTAAAAGACACTGGGTGTCTATGCCCCAGCTCTTAAAAATCGAACAAGTGCGGAGAAGAGCAAAGACAAGATTGCCCAGTTCAATGCCTCCAATTCTATACCGCAATATACTACCCCATGGCATCCTACCCAAAGGATCACACGCCAGTCGGGTGAGTCAGGAATCAAAGACCAACTGGCAGAGACGGAGGACCCCTTTAGGGCAGAGCTGCTAGCGTCTATCCATGGAGCCTGCTCAGCTCCTGAACACCCCACAGAGGCTGTGGCCAGACATCAACCTCCTCTGGGTGGACCTCAGAAAGGTGGCAGATAAAGTCACAACAGCTGAGATCAACATCTCTGAGCTCCAGAATGAAGTGAAATCCATGAAAGGACAAATGGCCTAGATGAAAGCGGAAATAGTGGAGCGCGGAGCTGAGAACGCAGTGGGCCGCTTGCAGCATAATAATATCAGCTGCCTGTGTTTCTCGGAAAAAGTAAAAGGCCCTTCCACCGAGTGGTCCCTGGAGAACTGGATCAAGAATTAACTGAATCTGCAAGGACTCTCTGACATAACTGTGGTGGAGAGAGTGCACAGGGCATTGGTGCCCCCTCCGCCCCCCCCCCCCCCCGGGGGCTCCACGAGGGCCATAATTGCCAAACTGTTAAAGTATATGGATGTGGAATGCATTCTCCCGGCTGCCAGGGAGCAGTCGGTCCCCCCCCCCCACGGAAACAACACCACTGCAATATATCTCGGTTACACTAAACAAGTCCAAGAACAGCGGAAAACGTTAACAGGGGTCAAACAAAACCTGCGTGCCATGCAACTACACTGCATACTACTATATAATGCCAAGCTAAAAGTCATTTTTAAAGAAAGGGTTCACTTTTTTGACAACCCATAGGAGGTATGGGAGTGGCTAGAACTACGAAGTGGTGCAGACTGACCTACCGCGGGCCATGGCAGGAGTCACCCCCAAGAGTCCAAGCCAAGGGTAGGCAACCCGCGACCGCAGGTGAATAGAGATAACCCCAACCTTTCTCCCCTGGGGACAGGGAGAGTTAAAATAGCACACGATGGAACTATGCAACCGGTCGGGACCCCTCCCTTGGAGGGAAGGGGAACAGATGAGACCCAGCACAACGAAGAGCTCACCAGGGCGGCAACCCCTTCCCCACCGGCGGCATCGAAGCTGGTATCAACAATTTTCACAACAGAATCCTGGAAAGAGGATTAACCTCTGAAATGCTACTCATGAGGTCAGGCTGGGGGGGCATTTGGGGGCCATACCTCAACCGCGATGAAGAATGTAAGACCTCCAATTCTGTTAAGGAAGAGTTTGCAACTGTGCTGGAAAGACAACTTGAGGCCTTTGGGACCCGCACATGGCGGGGGTGTTCTTTGTAATTAGAGATGCAGGAGAAGGTTTAAGCCCTTTGTGCCGACACCAATAAACTCGGAAATATGGAATCATTTAAGATAGGGCCTTGGCTAGCAGGGAGCAATGTTGGTTACAAAGGTTTGCCGGTCTCTATTGGGCAGGCTGGGAGGTTGTGCGAATCCTGGTGCACATACAAGGGGGAGACCTATCAGACAAGGTTTAGTCTATGTCTGTCCGCGGGAGGTTAAGGGAGTTGGGAATGTTTTTCTGGTTTTGTTGTTTCTGCACACAGCAAATATCAGATTTCAGGGCATCACAGATGGGGGATCACTCACCCATGAATATTCTACGTTATGGTTGGGGGGACATAAGGCTTCTGACATTGAATGTGAAGGGCCATGGGTCATATACAAAGTGCTATAGGGTCCTGCTATTCCTGAAGTGGCACAGAATAGACATAGCATGCCTGCAGGAAACACACCTTACAGCTATATTAGCCCAATGCACGGCAAAAAATGGCTTGGCCTACTTTACCATCCCTCCTATTCGTCTTGTGTCAGGGGAACACTAACCTCAGTGGCACAAGGAGTCCCATTCTCTCTCATTTATTCATACGCAGACATGGGTGGGAGGTATGTTCTCTTTCAGGGCACCTTAGGCAGCACTCTGTTAACTATACTCAACACTTACGCCCCAGACAATGATGACCCAGGGTTCTTCTGCACCACACAAGACATATTAGATCAAGATACAGGCCCCTCAATATTATGGCTTGTTGAATTCAACTGTGTACTGGATCCCGATCTAGATAGATTGCTGCTGAGGACGGTCACAAAACCCCACATGACAGCAGCACTGCGGGGATGATGGATTACTTAGAGCTTACTGACGTATGGAGACTTCACCATCCTGACCAGACAGTATTTACCTGCCAGCCCCCCACCCATAAAACATATAGCTGCACCCAGACTACTACCCATGCACACCAGGAAACACAGAATAGGGAGCAGCAAATAAAACGTAGAATCATAGACATATGGAACAGGCTTGACGAATATACCCTAGGCCAGTGGTCTCCAAACGTTTTAATGTCACACCCCCCATTTGAAAAATAATAATCATTGGGGCACCCCCTCAATATTTTTCACAATTATTTTAAAAAGATGGCAATGTTCAATTATGTCTAGATGTATTTAAACATTGCAGTTAAGTACTGTTGCCTTTTTAAAAATGCAATAAAAATGTTTCTGCTTAAAACAAACCACTGTTATCTGTGTAATGCTTCTTTTGGCCAGAGTCTGGCACACCCCCCGGGGATCACTTGAGGCGCCCCAGTTTCAAGACCCCTTCCCTAGGCCAATACAGACAGAGACTTCATCAAGAAAGGGACATACCTGGCATGCTACTAGCCTGGATACTCTGAAGGGAAACTGCCTAACACAGGTGACACATTTGCAGACACCAGAGGGCCAAAGATTGCTCGGGCTCGGGGAGACATTGCTCGGGTATTCCAACAACACTTAAAGAAGGTATACACAGCAAACACAAGAGTAAAGGCTGAGGAATATATATCCTTTCTAGATAGGCTAGATATCCCTAAGCTCCTCCCCCCCTCCGTGGCAGAGAAGATGGATGCCTGACTAGGCCTTGAAGAAGTAGTGATGTCCTTAAAGGTGATCCCATGCTCCAAGGCTACGGAGAGCGATGGCCTTCACCCGGAGTTTTATCAAACACACTCCGCGCACTGACTCAAAAACTCTTTGACATATTTCTTGAAGCCCAGGAAAGGGAAATATTGCCTCACTCCATGAGGGAGGGTGAAATTTATTAAAACCAGGCAGCGCCCAGGACGATCCTTCTGCATATAGACCCATAACCATCATGAATGCAGACATGAAAATACTGTGTAAAGCACTGGCTTCATGTTTGATCCCTTACATGCCACAACTGGTGCATGAAGACCAATGTGGCTTCATCTCTGGGTGCAACACAGGCATGAACCTCAGAAGACTTCCACACATCATGAATAAGGTCCAAGACTTAGAGGACGGGGTGGTTCTGTTCTTGATAGACCTCGAGAAAGCATTTGACAGTGTAGACTATGGTTATATGCTCATGGTCCTATCGGTCAAGGGATTTGGTCCTCAATACTGTGGATGGGTTCTTCTCCTCTGCACTAACCCACACGCAAGAATTAGGATAGGGGGCATAAGATCGGAAGAGTAAACTCTGGGCTGGGGCATTGAGACAGGAGTGCCATTTATCACCACTATTATTTGCCCTAGCTATACAGCCCTTGGCCATTTGGGTCCGTAAGCAGTTCCACCACTGGGAAATCCAGATCGGTGACATGCAGCACATTATCTCTTTATATGCCGGCAACACCATGTTTTATTTACCCTCACCTGGGGTCTCGGTACCCCAACTGCTACAGCTATTGAAGACATTCAGAGGCATTTCGGGCCAGCGACTCAACAGGGACAAATCCATCATTTTTCCACTAGCGTCCCCGGCGAGAGCCTTGGAGGTGTGCCTGCTGACTCTAGGCCTCCGATGGGAATTAAACAACTTCAGATATTTGGGCATCAGGGTTGCACACTCAACAGGCAGGCAACTAAGCTTATACATTGACCAGATCCTTACAAGCCTTGGATCATCCATAGCCTTCTGGAATACCCTTCCTCTTTCATTGATGGGGCGCCTGGCAATCTCGAAGATGATGCTACTCCCTAGATGCTTATACACACTGCAAAATTAATTGTGCCCAATTCCAGCTAAGGTTTTCAAACAGATGGACTCCATGTTGGTCCAACTCCTGTGGGGGGCAGAAGAAGCAGGGTGGCTCTTTCGACCCTGAAAAAGGAATATGAAGATAGGGGCCTGGAGACCCCGAGCCTTGACTTATACTACTATGCCATACAGTTACAACATGCAACCCGCTGGCTGGCACTCAAGGATAATTGTGAGAAGTGTCTGTTGGCGGGTAGGGTTCCAGGGGGCCAGCTGTCCGAAGTCCTTATGGAAGCGACAGGGACCTTGTCTACGGTTCCCAACTGGCACATGCCACTGCTTCTATTTGGCAAAGCTTTGTACAAAAAGTCCTGAGGAGGGCCCCCTTTCATAGGGATAGTAAAACGTGTCCGTCAACTCATGGAGAGTGTCTCTTTCCGTTAATGGGCTGAGGGAGGATGTGACACGCTAGGAGACATATACCCAGGGGACAAATTAATTTCATTTGAGGAGGCATGCACCACCTTTAAACTGGAATAAGGGCATTTCCTGCACTATGCAGGCTTGTCTAACATTTTGAAGAGTGCGTGGCCCACTTTTCCTGACGCTCCGACCATGTCACACACACTGGGGATCCTTTTGTCCTTGGGTAGGGCAGCCACCTAATCACCTTACTGTACAAATTCATAAGGGCGGATAGAGCAGCAAAAATGCCATGCTCTAGAGCGGCCTGGGAGAACGATCTGGAGGAACAATTGGGGGAATTGGAATGGTCGCACATCAATTACCTCACACACAAGTTATCTTGAAATGCAATCTTTAAGCTGGTGCATTTTAATTTCCTTCACCGGACATACCTGACCCCAAGAGAACTCCACAAATTTTCTGCCACACGTCCCGATAGCTGCCCAAAGTGTGGGAGGGAAGGCGCAGGATTCCTATGCTTGGCTTGGAAATCCAGGGAAGTACAGAGCTATTAGGAACAAGTAATTGCACTAATAAACATAACAGTGGCCATCCCGATCGGGGCATCACCAGCTAGTTGCATGCTAGGGAATGTCAGGCATCCAAAGGGCAAGAAAATGGCACACAAACTCCTGCAATTAGTAATAGTGCTTGTGAAATGCTTACTTGCCATCTCATGGATGGGCACACGCGCACCACATATATGCCACTGGATGGGGGATGGGAAGGAATGGTCTCTAGTAGAATAAATCCATATTAAACTATTTAGAAGGGATGACAAGGTGGGGGAGCACCTGGACACTTGGAGAACAGCAAGCGAGCGAATACTTAACCCAGATGACCCCGACACCACCTCCACTTTGGACAGCACATCAGGTGATTTGGATTAGACACATATCAGGGGATAGGGGGGTAGCCACCTTAACCCACAGGGATATGACAACACAGGCAGACAGCATGATGCAGGAAGCACTTCCTACTAATGGATCCGAATGTCAATATTGGTGATGTGTTCCTCCCTAGGTATGTTTTATATGTCAATCCAATGGTCCAACAGTATGCATACTGAAACTCTGTGCACAGCTGTGTGTTTGTTCTTTTTATAAAATACAAAATAAAGATTTAAAAAAAGAAGAGGGCTGTAGTGAGCAATATGGCCTCTGCGTACCCCTGCCTGACATCACACACAGCTGGAGGGCGGGCTCAGCTTACAGGATAAAACAAGCATTGACAAAGCCAATAGTCTCGCCTATGCAAAAGCTATTGGCTTTGCCTATTTGTTTTAGCCGTGTTGTACACCAGTGTGGTTGCTGTTCGGCATGGCTAAAAGTTAGTGGGATAGAGGAGAGTGCTGTGGGGTGGTATAAAGTGGAGTAAAATGGCACAGAGTGTAGTGGCATAGAGTGTCATGGAGTGGGGTATAGTGGAGTGACGAGGCGTAGAGTGGAGTGGAGTACTACAGAGTGCATAGAATGCCACCAAGTGCTGCAGGGAGGTATAGAGTGTCACAAAGTGGCATAGATTGTCATGGAGTGGAGTGTCGTGGAATAGAGTGGAGTGGTGTAAGGTAGTGTGGAGTAGATGGCAATGGTGTAGCGTGCAGTGCTGTAGAGTGGAGCAGAGTAGAGTGTCACAAAGTGCAGTGGTGTATAGTGAAATGACATAGAGTGCAGCGTCATAGAGCACAGTGGTGTAGAGTGGAGTGGCACAGAATTGCGTGGAGTGGCATAGAGTGGGGTTGCATAAAGTGGCAAAGAGTAGTGGAATGGCGTAGATTGCAGTGTTGCAGAGTACAGTGGTTTAGAGTGGATAGGCATAGAGTGAAATGGTGCACAGAAGCATGGAGTGCAGTGACTTAGAGTGCAGTGTTGAAGAATGCAGCTGCGTAGAGTACAGTGAGGCAGAGTAGAGTAGCGTGGCATAGAGTGCAGTGAAGTGGCCTAGAGTGGCATAAAGTAGAGTGGTACAGAGTAGAGTGCATCAGCATAGAGTGCAGTGGCATAGAGTAGAGTGGTGCAGAATAGAGTAGAGTGGAGTGGTGCAGCATAGAGAGCAGAGGTGTAGAGTGCAATGTTGCAGAGTACATTAGAGTTGAGTGGCACAGAGAGGTGCAAAGTAGAGTAGAGGGGAGTAAAGTGCAGTGCATAGGTTGGAGTGGTGCAGCAAAGAGTTTGGTGGCCTAGAGTGCAGTTGTATTGAGTGTAGTGTTGTAGAGTATTTTAGACTTGTGCAGAGTAGAGTGGCGTAGAGTGGTGCAGAGTGGCGCAGAGTGCAGTGGCATACACTAGAGTGGTGCAGCATACAGTGGTACTGAATAGAGTGGCATAGAGTGAAGTGGGCTAGAGTGGTGTGTTGCAGAGTAGGGTGACGTAGAGCTGTGGTTCCCAACCTTTTGGCATCTATGCACCCCCACTTTATCATTACTGGAACCCAGGGGCCTCCACTGAATCATTATTGGAATATGGGACACCCTACTGAATCATTACTAAAAGCGCTGGACCTAATCTGTTAATATTATTTAATTTTCTAAGCAGTCGCGGACCTCCTGAGGAGGCTTCGTGGACCCTCAGTGGACCCCGGACCACAGGTTGGGAACCACTGACGTAGAGTACAGTAGTGTAAAGTGGGGTGGTGCAAAGTAAAGTGCAGTGGTGCAGAGTATTGTAGAGTCACATAGAGTTAGTGGTGAAGAGTGTAGTTGTGCAGAGAAGGGTGACATAGAGTGCAGTGTAGTAGAGTGCAGTGGCACAGCATAGAGTGCATTGGCATAGAGAGAGATTGCGTAGAGTGCTCTTTCATAGAGAAGAGCATTGCAAGGCACATTAGAGTTCAAGTGGACTGGTGTAGAGTAGACTGGCATAGAGTGCAGTGGCGTGGGTTGGAGTGATGCAGAATAGAGTGGAGTGTTGCAAAGTAGATTAGAGTGGTACAAAGAAAAGTGCAGTGATGCAAAGTAGATCAGCATAGAGATCAGTGGCAGAGAGTGGTGCAGAGTAGAGTGTCAGTGGTGTAGAGTGGCATAGAGTGCCTTGGTGTAAAGTGCAGTAGCATAGAGTAGAGGGGTGTAGAGTATAGTGACATATGGAGACTGGTGTTGAGCAGAGTACTGTAGAGTAGAATAGAGTGGCATAGAGTGCAGTGAAGTAGAGTGCAATATTGTAGAGCACAGTGGCATTGGGTGCAGTGGGGTATATTAGAGTTTTTGCATATTAAAGTGACGTAGAGTGCAGAGGAAGAGGTGTATAGCGCACTGGTTTTGAGTAGAGTGAGAGAGAGAGAGAGAATGTTTATTTTATTAGTTAATTAAAACCATAAAAGTAATCCTTCAACATAAAATTTGACAGAACCATGTTAATACATTGAAACATATATATTACATAGATTTATAAAACTGAGAAGAGTTAAATACATTCTACAATTTTGAATTACTCCTGCTTGACTCCGGTTACTGGTGCAAGACTTCATAGCAGTCTAGCTGTGTGACCAGCGATGTTACCAAAATCTTTGATGTGTTTACTCAGAGTAGCTGGATTTTGCCTCTATTTGCGCCCTCCCTATTACAGGCTTGTTTCAGCAGATGTTATTTTACCGGAATAGATTTCCAAAAATTGAACCAATCTAATATTCAATATGGTGTTTTGTGGATTGAATGCTTCAATTAGTGCTTGTCTACAGGATCTAACCCCTTTTTTCAGTAAGCATTTTCATTCTACAGCCAGGGCTGGCAAATGCAGACCACCTGCACCAGGTTTTCTACCGCCAGATGACAAAGGCGGTACTCATGCATGCTCGCTCGTGGCCCCTTCTTCCAATTTGGCATGAGGTCTGGCGTTGGAATGTCACCCAGCCTGAGCCTTAGAAAGCGTTGCTTAATTTTCCGTGAATAGGGGTCAGCCATAAGTAATGATTCTTTAAGAGTTTTATACGATTTGAGAATCAACCAGCCATGTGACCTTTTGTTCAGAGCCTCCCTGTCTTTTAACCAGCTATGTAGTTTACTTGACTTATTGACTGCTTTGTTAAAAGCCGGCATGGGAAGCGACTGATTCCATACCTCACCTAGGTTCAAGAGGCTTATACTCTTTTCCAGATACCTTTTGTAGTTTCCATTCCCTCTTTCTAAGGTGATTTCCTGCCAGACTAGATTGGCTAAAGACCCTTTTTGGGCACGACTCAGTTTGTAACAACATTTGATGAATGCCGCAGGGCGAGCCAGCGACTGCTTAACCAACATAAATTCTAGTCTGACCTGGGCTGCGGAGGCATGCCTTGGTAACCGAAAGACACGCTTGTACGTCTTTATCAAAAGCTTCTCCAAGAGAGCTACCTCCATACCCCTCATTATTTCTGCCCCATATGAGAGGGTTGGTAATAATTTTGCTCTCATTATGGTTGTCAAGGGGTTCAAGGCATGGCCACAGATTGAATTAGAGAGCTTGCAAAAGGCATAAGCAAGTGTCTGCGCCTTATTTTTTATTGCTTCTTTTTGTGGCATAAACCACGACTCCTAGGTATCTATAGGAGCTTACTTCCTCCAAAGGCTTTTCTGTTAGGTACCATTTACGCTGGCTGGTGGGTCTGCGATTTATAGTAATCATTTTAGATTTGTTGTGGTTGATTTCTAATTCATTTATCCTTGCAAACTCTTCTAATTTGTTTAGCAGTTTTTGCATGCCTACTGTATTCTGGTGTTGCTAATTAGTAATAGGTCATCTGCATGTAACATATTGGATAGTTGCTGGCCGCCCAGAGAGGGGGAATGGGATGATTCCATGTTTAACTTTGCAGACAGATCCGCTATATAGAGGTTAAAGAATGTTGGGGCCAATACACAGCCTTGTTTAACACCAACGTTATTTTAACCGCCCTGGATAGATGTGAGCCGCCCCCTAGTTTTACCTTCAGCCATGTATCAGAATAAATCATTTCGATAGCTTTTAAAATAGTAACTGGTAGCCCCCAAAGTTGTAGTTTAGCCCACAGTTTACCACGGGGGACATAATCAAAGGCAGCTTTAAAGTCAACAAAACACAGATAGGTGGTAGTCCTGGTTGCTTTTGCTCTGTTGGTAATAAGTCCCAGTGCCATGAGGTTTCTTAGTGTTCCTTGATGTTTAGTAAAACCGCTTTGATTGGACAGCAGAATGTTTTTGTCTGTAATCCAAGCCTCTGGGTGGTTTAACACACAAGATGAAAAATACTTAAGGTCGACATCTAGGAAAGCTATAAGTCTGTAATTACTTGGAGAAGCCGCGTTCCCTCCTTTGTGAATGGGGTGAATTATTGAGCCTCTCCAGGTTGCCGGGACAATTCCTGTTGTGAGCACACAGTTGAACATCGCTGCTAGGAACTTGGCCCATCTTTCTGTTTCCTGTTTAAACAGGGCCTGTGCTAAGCCGTTAGGCCCTGGACCACAATCAGTTCGCGACTTCCCGATGATATTTATTAATTCTGATGCTGAGATCTTCAGGCTTTCTACAACCTTGGGTTTCTGGATTTTCAAAAACCCCTGGGTTTGCGGCACGATTTCAGTGTCCAACTCCTTTAGATGCAACTTTAAATGGCACACCCATGATTCCTCTGATATATTAGCTGCCTTTGGGCCCTTGTCCATTATATTAATGATTTTCCATAATCTTTTGGGATCAGATGATTTAGATGCATAGTGTAGTTTGACCCAGAGCATCTCTTGCTGATGTTTTTTTTAAGGACCATAATTTGCCTTTTAATAGTTTCCTTTGCTCTCGCAAGGCAGCCAATAGTGATCCAATGTCTTGGAATTTACACATTTGCCTTAGTAGTTTACCTACAGTTGCTTTCTTTCTCCGAACAGGCTGTGGTAGATGTAAATGCTTTTGGTGGATCAATTGTGCTCCCTTTCTCGGGTTTCTACGGTGTCTTTCTTTATATGGTTGATGGCAAAGTTCTCCCAGACCGTTGTCAAATTTGCCCTACATGTGGCCATTGATTCTAGCCTTCGTAGAGCCCCTTCTGCTTGGCTTTAAATGTTATCGGATGACCATTTGAGTCGTTTTAGGTTTTCGGTGCCACTAACCCCTTCCAGGGCTACAGTTTTTTCTGGCTTGTATTGTGACGAACAGATCCCGATTACCTGTGGCTTGTGATCACTTTCCACTCAGTCCAAAATGCAGAAGTTACTCACTAATGTATACCGGGCAGGAGTTACCAGTGTATAGACAAGGTGGGAGACTGTTTTCCCGGAGGATCTTGTCCAGGCTGGTGGAATGTCAGGCAACTTTCGACCATTTAATGCAAAAAGGCCTACAGCTTCACAGGTGCCCATAAAACTCTCACCTAATTTGTCTTTCCTGCTTTTTGTTGGGCGGGCACTGTTGCCACTGTTTGGATGTGATTTTCACCAGGGATGTGGAATAGGTTGAGGTTGAAATCACCCGATATTAGCCAATATGCCGATTGTACCGTAGTTTTCATCCTTATCAGTTGGTTTAATAACTTATTTACTTCAATTGTTTTGGTTTTTGGATTGGTGTATATATTAACTAAAATCAGTGGTTCCTGTATATTATTTCCCCATCCATCAAGCCTGACTACTTGAAAGGGTAGATCTTCCTCCTTGTGCTCTGAGATCTTTGCTAGGATGCTCGTGCTAATATATATCACTAGGCCTCCCTTTGGCC
This sequence comes from Pleurodeles waltl, assembly GCF_031143425.1. NCBI lineage: Eukaryota > Metazoa > Chordata > Amphibia > Caudata > Salamandridae > Pleurodeles > Pleurodeles waltl. The sequence goes on along the minus strand of NC_090445.1, from coordinate 1,504,508,224 downwards.
GGCCGGGCCTGTTCGGTTTTGTGGCTGGACTGAGATATTCTATAAATCCTACTAATGGTATTGATTCCATCGCCCAGGATTCCTGTAGGAGTATAATATCAAAGGCGCTAAGAAACTTTGTTACCTCTGGATCCTCCATTTTGCCCGCAGGCCGCCTTTGTTCCACGAACAGATGTTCAATACGCCTTGTGGGGATGATTCTTCAGCTGTTACCCATCATTACTGGGGAAGGAGCCGATGCTACCCTTTCCCTTCCGTGGTGGGATCTCTGACCTCGGACCAGTCTTTTCCTGCCTTCTTCTTTCCATATTTGGACTTTCAATGGGGATTTGGGAAGTCTTCTCTCGCTAATCGTTTCTTCAGAAGCTCTGCTGTAAGGGGTGGCTGCGCATGCTCCATGCAAGACGGACCATGTGTCTTTGGGCAATTCCAGATGTTGAGAGTCTAATAGTGGGGGTGGATATCGTTCACCGTTGTAGATGACCACCTCAATACCCCAGGCTTTCAAAAGGTCCCTTCTCTCCATAATCTGTTTGGGTAGGACCGGCTCTGCAAAGATACTAAGCGTTGGGTCCGTGTGTTGGCTACCTTTGGCTTGGATAAATTTAATTGCAGCAATGTCATCCACGGCCACATGCTGTAGATCCGGGAGTGCCTTTAAGAGTCTTAGAATAGTAGAGTGATTGAGAACATCTGTGGAGGATCTTGAGGTGAATTCCGGAACCCAGAGCAGTTGGGTGTTTGGTTCATCATTTTGGGTACCTGCTTGAGGGGCCTGGATTTGCTCTGCGTGCTCGATATGTTCCATGTAGACCACTTCACCAAGCCTTGTAGCATGGACATTCATCTTGCTGCTTCAATTTGCCTGTGATGGTTGTCTGAATTGTCCGAGCATAGTGGTTTTTGAATTTGTGCTCTGCTGGTCCCTTTGGGGACTTGTACAATTGTCCGTGTGTTTGCCAAGTACAATGGGGGGCCTCAACAGGGACTTTGTTAGCTGGACAACACCTATTGGGTCAGAAGGGGTCTTTACTCTAGCTTTTGTGTCGGTGCTCGTACATGCTGGAACGTGGATATTGCTGTTTTGCCTTCCACTTGGTGCCATGTGCTCCTGACTTTGTTCATTTGAAATAATTTCTGAGGTTTTTAAGATGGATAATTGGAGTGAATGTGCAGACCTCCTTCCTTTTCTTGCCTGTTAAGTTCTCTTTTCGATAGAACCCGTGTTGAAGGTTTCTCAGAGTTCCCAGGTTTGGCGGTCGCTTGCGATGAAAGGTGATTCTCTATAATTTCCATTCTGAAGCTTGCTGAAGCATTACTTTCTGCCTGAATTCTTTTCTCTCTTATGGTCGACGGTGAGGTTGTTTGAGGGGAGCAGAGCCTCTCCTCTTGTTTTTGCACAAACGGGACAGATGTTAGCATGGTAGCGAGGGGAGTTGTATATGTGTGTTCATCCTTCCGGGCAAAGCCGATTTCTTTTAGTATTCCTTCTAGGATTTGTGGCAGTTGAGACAATTTATTTACCACCTCCTTGCAGGAGCAGATGGTAAAGTCATTGGCTTGTTTAGCTTGTGCCCTTGTTATTAAGGCGTTTAACTCTTCCAGCTTGCTGTTGATACCGGAGACAAATACTGTCATAGTATTTAACAAGTCTACTTGGAAATCCATTTTATTTGAGTGAAACTGCAGAGCCATAACCATTGCTTGCATTGAGTTTAGAATTGCAGCCCACATGGCATCTGGCCTTATAACATCCGGGGGTCGTGGTTGTGATTGTGGCTGCTAGTTGAATTTGTAAACCCCGCTTGGGGTACCTTCAGTTTTAGTTGCTTTATGGGCATGGTTCTGAGCAACTATCGCTGTTTCTTCTTTGGGGAATCTAGTTGGACAACCCTGTTCCGTATTCCAGAGCTCTAATTCCTCACTTTCACATCCAAACGTTGGGAAGGAATGGAGTTTGGGGCTTTGGCACAGGGGGCCGCCTTGCTGGGGGGCTTGTTCTAGGATTTCTGCAGTTGCTACCATCTCTGAGTCTAGAATCGATTGGTTTACTGAGCTGGATGTTCAACGGAACTTGGCAGGATCTGAGCTGGCGCACCTTATCGTTTTCTCTTTCCCGAGAGTGGGGGACGCTCCTGGTGCCTGAGTGCGGGGCACTGGAGCTGTGTGCTGGGTGTCTAATTTCAGAGGCTGCTTTCTCATGATCACTATTGCTGGCGAAAGAGGGATGGGGACAGGTAAATTCACTCTAGGAATCTCTACAAAACTTCCTTGCGTTTGCAAATCAAATACAGGTGATAGGCCACCCACTATGGATCGTTTGCTTGGTGCCGGTGATCTAGTCCTTTTCCCGGCACCATAAGTTGTTACAGCAGAGAAGTAGTCAGTTATCTTGCGGTGATTGGGTGGAGGGCTCCCAACTTCCCAAGCGTCCGGTTCTCCCCAGTTTGTTTTTTCCATGCTAGAGAATTGTTCAACCGGCCCCCTGCCTGAGCCGTTGAATGGGGAGAGTCTCCTGCATGGAATGGGGTGATCCAAGTCACTGCTTGCTCTCCTTTTTACTGATACTCCATCCGTAGCCGGATCTCTTTTACTTTTCCTCTTTAGTTTGATTTGTGGGTTGACTGGTGGCATTACTTCGTGCTTTACCTGATCTCATGCTCCTTCCCCTGATTGGTGAATCTGTTTGCTAGTTTACTAGTGAGAGGGTGGTCTACTCGAAGAGACCTTCAGAAGGCTTTCAGTTGGGAGTGGTTGTTCATAGGCAAAGGGAGTGTTTGCTCGCTCTTTTTCTCGCAGTGCAGAGTTGACCCGGAGTACACTCCAACTACTGCTGGCTGCTGACTGGTGCAACCTCCTTGTTGGAATTGTGGGTGATATTGCTCCTTGCAATGTTGAGGGATGGGCAGGTGTAGAACCGCTAGCCTGCAACACCGAAGTGCGAGTGCGGTGATTCCAGTACTGATGCTCTCAGGGGTTAGCCGGGCCGCCTATCAACGCTTTTTGTTCCTGGTGGGTTGAGTTGAGTTGAATTGTGACCGTAGTTTGTGGTTTGTACGTGATCCGTAAGTGGGCTTGTTTGTCTAGATTAAGCTCTGGCTCCACTGCTCACTGCTCCTGCACTGCTTCACTGAGCTGGCGCACTTTTACGCGCACTTACAAGCTCCGCTCTGTGGCTGTACTACCTCAGGCTGGGTGCTGAGGGACCAGTGCAGTCAGGGGTTGCCTGCACGAGCCCAGCGGGCAGCCCTAGGTGTGGTGATGCCCTGGTCCTGGTCCAGGTCCAGGTTAGGTAGGACCGAGCAGGGTTGGGGCTGGGGCAGGCGTTGCAGGAGTTGCAGGAGATTGCAGGCGAACAGACAGTGTGTTTTGATGTTCTGGAGCCCAGAGTGGAGCCCAGAGAGGAGCCCAGAGTGTCGCTCTTTCCCCCCCGCAGCTCGCCTACTTTCAAGAGTGTACTTGTGGTGCTGGGGGCCTGCTGAGGGCAAGCAACTTGGCTCAGAGCCTTGAGTTTTTATAGCGAGGGCTTGGTGCTTCTGCGTATCTGTCCCTCCAGGTTCCCTCCAAGCTTGATGGAGCTGGGAGGATCTTAAAAGGAGGTCTCTCGCCCCCCCGCAAGCGGCACCCGCGGTCGGCCGCTACCGTAGTGGTCCGCGGGAGGGCTGCAGGGGGCCGCTTGCCTTGGAGTGTTGCTGGTGCCACTAGGGGTTTGGGAGAAGCCGGCGCCCTCACCTGGGGGAAAGCTGCAGTGGCTCCGTCAGAGGCTTCAGGTGCTCCCCGGCGGAGGGGAGCAGGTGCGGGTGCTTGTGCGGCCGGTGTGGCCGCGCGGTCCTTTCCCCCTGTTCTTCAGGGCTCCCCGACGGGAGAGAGGGCTGCACCCACACCTCGGGCTCTCCCGGCGTGCTCTGCTGGCCGGCCAGACTGGCGAGCCGCTGCATTACCAGCCCTCCGTTCGCTGACAGGCTCAGGGCGCGCCCGGCCCGAGGCAGCTGAGACCTCTGTGGCATGAAGGAGTCGACGAGTGGACTTCCGCTGAAAGGAGCCACCCGGTCAGTACCCTACGTCAGGAGCGCGTATCCTGTCGTCATGAGTTGAGTGGTTTAGAGTGCATAGGGATAGAGTGTGGTGGAGTAGAGTGTAGTAGCATAGAGTAGAGTGGTACAGAGTAGAGTCTAGTGGCGTAGAGTTCAGTGGAGTCGACTGAAGTGGCGCTGCGTAGATTGCAGTGGCATAGAGTGCAGTATTGTAGAGTACATTAGAGTTGAGTTTAGTGGCTTAGAGTTGTGCAGCGTAAAGAAGAGTGTCGTAGAGTGCAGGGGCGTAGGTTGGAGTGGTGCAGCATAGAGTGGAGTGGCACAGAGTGGAGTGGCGTTGAGTAGAGTGTTGCAGAGTAGATTAGAGTGAAGCAGAGTAGAGTGATGTAGAGTGGTGCAGAGTAGAGGGCAGTGGCAGAGAGTGCAGAGTCCTATAGTAGAGTGGTGCAGAATAGAGTGGCATAGAGTACAGTGTCATAGAGTGTATTGGTGCATAGTGTAGTGGTGCAAAGTAGAGCAGAGTGGCATAGAGTGCAGTGGCAAAGAGTGCAGTAGCGTACAGTGGTGTGGTGCAGAGTGCAGTGGCACAGAGTAGAGTGGAGCAGAGAAGGGTGGCATAGAGTTCAGTGGCGTAGAGTGAAGTGGTGCAGAGTAGAGCAGAGTTGTGTAGAGTGAAGTGACGTTGTGTCTAGTGACTCAGAGTAGACTTATGCAGAATAGAGTGCAGTTGTGCAGAGTGGAGTCACATAGAGTTCAGTGATGGAGACTGTAGTGGTGCAGAGTTGAGAAGGGTGGCCTAGAGTGCAGTAGAGTAGTGGAGTGGTGCAGAGTAGAGCAGAGTTGTGTAGAGTGAAGTGACGTTGTGTCTAGTGATTCAGAGTATACTTATGCAGAATAGAGTGCAGTTGTGCAGAGTAGAGTCGCATAGAGTTCAGTGGTGGAGACTGTAGTGGTGCAGAGTTGAGTATGGTGGCATAGAGTGCAGTAGAGTAGTGGAGTGGCGCAGTGTAGAGTGCAGTGGCATAGAGAGAAGTGGTGTACAGTGGAGTGTTGCAGAGTACATTAGAGTTGAGTGGAGTGGTGAACAGTGGTGTAGCGCACAGTGGAATTTTGCAGTGTATATTACAGTGGTGCAGAGTAGAATGGTGCAGAGCAGAGTAGAGCGGCATAGAAAGCACTAGCATACAGTAGAGTTGTGTAGTGTAGAGTGGTGCAGAATGGAGTAGCACAGAGTACAGTGGTGCAGAGTGGAGTGTTGCAGAGTAGAGTGGCATAGAATGCAGTGGTATAGAGTAGTGTGGTGCAGATTAGAGTACAGTTGTGCAAAGTAGAGTCACATAGAGTTCAGTGGTGGAGACTGTAGTGGTGCAGAGTAGAGTAGGGTGGAGTGGCACAGCGTAGAGTGCAGTGGTGTACAGTGGAGTGTTGCAGAGTACATTAGAGTTGAGTGGAGTGGCGTAGATTGGTGCACAGTAGAGTAGAGTGTACTTTGTGTATTGATTTGTTTGGATCATGTTGAAATATGTTTCTACCACACTTCAGAATTAACAAAAATGTGCTTCATTTGTGCTTTCCTCATTTTGCTATATTCAGAAATATCTGCACAGTTAATTTACAGACATTTAAATTGCGTTGCGTGCTAGAACAAAATGTTTTTTGTTCATAGACAGATTGTCACCTAAACATCCGTGAAAACATTTTAGGAGAGAAAAGTGGGAGATTAAAACAAATTGGGAAAATATATTTCCTCCACTAGCCTCTATTGCAGGAGAGGCAATTTCAGGCAGGAGACAGGCAAAATAAAGTCATTTTTTGCTTTAAAAATTGGGAGTCTCACGCCTGATTCAGGTCTAATGGCCTATATACATAAAGCCTTTCACACTGAAGCCAGAGAAAGAAAAGTAAATACCGACCTCCCTTGGAACACAGAGACTGACATTTAATTTCTGTCTTTAAATGGATAGCAAATGTGACAAGAACACGTTTTACAGGCCTGTTACCAGAAACGAGCACTTGTGGAAGAATACAAGGACACGTAGTGGAAAAACGTTGATCGTGGGACGAACTAACTCACAGTTAGACAGCCTAAAAATAATAATAGCAGCAACAGCAGCTAGAAGTGTGTGTTACAAACTACAAAGCCAGTGGTAAGGCAACGAACGGAATGCAAACCCAGTTAAGCTTACTGAATGTCCCTAAGCTCTCTTTGGAAAGCCAGAGACCAAGGATTCGACCTATAGAGGGGGTTGGGGGCGCTCGGGTGCTTCTCCGCCTTAAGCAACTAGTGGTCTCTGTCATGTTTGTCCAGCAGGTCCCATCTCTACACTCGCCCCTGTATTATTAATAGAATTAAAACTTTCATTCGCGAAACCTAGGAAATGTACTCTGTATATTCTCCTACTGTACAATGATTTAATATCTGCCTGCATTGTTTAGTAAAGTTTTATGAAAAAGTTCGAAAAATATGTGGACACACTGAGAAAACTTTGCAGCTGTGTACATGACATGGGACAAAGTGCAGCTACAACTACATTGGCACTTGATTTAATGCAATTAGTGGTAGAAAGCATGGATCTTGCTGCGAGATCACCCCGTGTGTTAGTCAACACTCTAGCGTTCTAAAGAGCTTTGTGTTAGTCTCTCTTCTCTTTCTACAATCCCAGCCTTGGCAGGCGATGAGTCGAATACGGAGCAGTGGATGGAGCGCGGACGTCGTTCGATTGCTCCTCTCCGGCTTGCTGGACTCGCACAGTGACGTGTAAGCCGCAAGTCCTCAGCAGTTCCGAGTTCGGCGCAAGAGGAGGACGGAGGTAGGTAAGGCGGAGACACTGGCTGTAACCCGGGTTTCTCACTACCCCGCGTTCTATTCTTACACTCATACCTGCAGTCCTTCGTAGCGCCTAGGATCTGAGACCCACCCAGTTTCCCTACCCGGCCGTAGACACCTTGATCGGCCCCAGTCAGAGACTCGGATTGTCGGAAGTGAGTTGGACATCTCGTTTGGCATGCTGGGGGCTGTAGTTTGCTTGGCTCCCAAACCAATGGGTGTCTGACATCTGGAGCTAATTAAGAAACTGCAATTCCCAGCTGTCCCTTAGGTGGAATTCACAAATTGAGAAGGGTTTCAATTTTGACTTTTAAAGGCTTTTTCGCATGCTTATTTAGGGATCCCTTGTTTGGTAGCCACTCTTCTCGTCGTGTCAGAGACGGTTTTCGCTCGTTTTGCCAGCAGTCTGTCTGGAAGGGCTGATAGTATACATACAGAATACCTACCCCAACAGTATCAGTCTCTCAACACCATTCCCAACAGAGAATTCCCCCCCTGCAAGTATGCGCAATTTGTCAGTAATCCCAATATAGGTCTACGTTTGGCAGTATCCACCCACACTCCTCTGACAGACCCCACAATTTCCTTGGCACTGCCACCCACCCACTTACCGATCTGCTAACCATCAACACGTCGCAACACCTCAGTAACCCCCTCCCCGTATCCAACAACTTCCTGATAGCAGCAGCCTGATAATCGTCTGGCAGAAGCCTCTATCCCAGCACACCACAAAAAGGACGCCCTTCTCTCTCGCGGGATCCCGACACATTCAGGTAGAATGCAGCAACACCTTCACAGTCGCTTCTTCTCACCAACCTTGTTAGGACCCTTCTTCCACCGTAGGGAACCAAATTGCAGGTGTCAGTACCTCAGTAACTGCCTGACAGGGCCTTAGCCTCAAGCGAATGCTATGAGCATAACTTCAACACTTGGTTTAGTGGTCCTCCTGCAACCATGCTACTTCTGTCTCCTAGAAGCCCGGGAGAGGGGGGAAATATGTAGCCCTCTTCAGCTGCTGACTGCACTTGTCTCCCAGGATCTCCCTTTGACTTAACTTTAAGTCGAATGTTGTGATACAATTTCTAGTACCCTGTTAGTTCATGATTTATCTGTGCCACGAGTCAATGACACCCCCCCCCCCCCCCGCTTCTTAAGGTTGATTGTAAACATGTTTTATATCGTCCTTTGTGCTCATATATATATATATATCAAATTAATCATGCTGCGCGTAAATCGTAATTCTTTTGCTTAATGACAGCAGTGCCAGCCTCTGCCCAACTCCAAAATGAATACTCTTAACAAACCAAGGAACAGCGTACTGCGCTTTTTGTAAATTGTTGCTGTTCGTTGGTTGCGACCATGAGCATTCCATAATGGAAACAGCCTGTTCTGCATGCCCACAATAAACACACAGCCACACCAAGATTTCTGCAAAACTCTGCTACCGCAAGCCCGCCAGGATAACCTGAGAATGGCCATCCAACAGAAACCCCGCCCGCTCCTTTGGTAACCCTCTCCCAAACACCCCTTGGCAGTATCCCCTCTCAGCCAGCTTCCTCCTCCCCAAAGAGCAGCACAACATGTGCATATTCCATACATTCTGTGCTGCATTAACACAATTAACACTTAATCCTGAAAAGTCCGTTTTCACAAGACCCTCTTCATTGCACACACTTGACTGCTTTGGGAGTCTCTGGCACAGCTCCAAATTGAGCATTCCGTGACAACAGTGCTGGTCGCGTCACAACTTCACAATCAACATGTCCACAGTCACTACACACAATCAACATTCTCTGTTTCAGACAGCAGTGCAGGTCATTCATTAAGCATAACATAGTCACAACGCCACACACCAAACACAATGTAACCCTAACCTCAGTGCCAGTTCCACAGTAAACATCCATTGATCACACGACCAACCAAGCTATGGCAACACAATAAACATCCTTGCCGGCAACAGCAGCCCAAACCCAGCACGTCGCTTAGTAAGCTTTTCATGATGGAAGTGCCAGCCACTGCCAGAGCTTTGTGTTAAACATTCAGGAAAAACAAGTGCTATCCTTTCCAAATCTGTTTAATAATAAAAGGAAAAAAAACAACTTCTGCTTCCTTGACTTTAGTCTGCCCGTCAATTGTGAAGCTACATTCTGCCACGGATTCAACATCCATTCTCTTCCACGAGCAGTGCCCAACAAACACAGTCGAATATTACCCCGGCTCCCCCACCTTTTCAACAATAGCGCCAGTCGCTGCAACAGCCGTGCAAAAAACACTCTTTGCCCTTCACATCAGCGTAGCGAAGCCCTCCTCACAACATTGTAAAGAATCCCGCTGCTACGAACGGGAGTGCGAGTTTTCGTCACAACAAATTGTTACTCACTTAATGCTCCTTGACAGCTCCAACCACAACCCTAGATTAAGACTTCTGTCCTCTCTGGCAGCAGTGGGAGCTCTTTCTGTGTACCCATAACAAAGACACCCGTGCTATTAAAAGCAACGCCAACCAGTCTATAGCCCAACAATCCAGACTGTGCCACTAACAGCATTAGGAAACACCATGCTCCACGTTAAAATACACACACTCTTTCCCTTATAACAGTGCAGGCCACCAAGCCCCAGCCATAGAATAAGCGCTATGTGCACCCGTTGGTAATGCCGACCACCCTGACCTGTTAACAAATAAATAGACTCTGCACCTGATAGCTAAGCAGGCCAGCCTATTTTCTACTCACAATGCAGGCACTCTGGCCTTTATAACATTGTAGACTACCCTGACCTAGGCATACAATAAGCACACACGTTCCCAGGCAAACCACCCTGTCCTATCCTTGCACTTAACACGCTCTGTCTCGTGATAGCAATGTGAAACCCTAACCTATCCCGGCCAAAAACAAGCCTTGCCTAGTGTTAGCAATGCAGATCTTCCCGACCTATCCCAGCCATATGATGGTCCTATCCAGGGATAGTAATACAGACCACCCAAACCCATCCCAGCCATAAATAATCTATGCCCAGTGATAGCAATGCAGACCGCCCTGACCTACCGCCAAAAATAAATACACTGCACCTGATGGCAGTGCTGATTAGCCTGTACTTTACTCAAAATACAGACGATCGGTTCTTTATAGCAATCCAAACCACCCAGAGCAACTATTTCAGTAAGCACTCTGTTTCAGGTGACAAGTGTACATCACCCATGTTATCCTTGCAATAAAGGCGCTCTGCCCGCTTATAGCAATGCAGAACTCCATGACCTATCCTCACAGTAACCATACACTGCCCCGATAGCAGTGTCGACTTTCTTGTATAAACAGTACTCCTGATGGCAAAGCAGACCTTTACTCGCAGTAAACCCTCTGTGCACTTGGAAACGGTGCAGACCTCCCTGGATTTTAGTCTCGGTAAACTCGCTGTATCCATTGATGGAACTCAGACCACCCCTGCCAATCATTCCAATATGGGTAGGAGGCCAGGAGGGATAATTGCGAACTGATACCCATGTGGACCATTTTGGCCCGCAGTAATCAGAATATGTTTTATAGTAATAGAAAGAATCTCAATCCATCCTTGCAGTAAATGTCTGCTTTAGCAACCCAGGTCATAATGGGTTATACCCAAAGTAAACATGCTCTGTCCAGAGAGAGCAATTCAGAGCGTCCTGACTTTTCCTAATAAACCCGCAAACACCCTTGCTCCTCCTATTCGTGCATGTGAAGCAGGAGTTTACAAATGAATTTACTGATTTTCTGCTAGCCAGACATTCACAAAGGGATTCCTGACGACGTATATACATATATTAATGCGGATTTTCGGACATAAATGCAGAGAACCCTACAGTAGCAAATGTCACTTAAGGGGTGCGAAGTTGACGTTCCAACCTATGGTTTACCATGGCTGTTGAGGTACTCCCACTAACGCACACTTGTGGGCTTTCCCAAACTCCTCTCCGACCCTTTCCTAACCTAGAAGTTGTCTGAGATTAACTCCAGCGGGCCTTCCATACGGAGAATTTATGCTGTTCGGGTAGATAAAGCAGCGTCTTGAACCGTTTTTAGGTCCATCTGGATTGTGAATATCTCCCCTTTATCCCTCCTTTCCCGGAGTGTACATTTATTTAGATTATTGATCTTTTCCCCATTGGATTTGTGACATAATACAGGCTCCATTCGGTAAGATTTACTTTTAAAACAAAGCCATTAAATTAATCAGCAAATGTGTCATGTGGCACGTTTTTGCTTTTATGAATGGATTCATCAGGATTGTTGAGAATTGTTCGGGAAGAAGCTCTGCCTGGATGAACTGTTTGTGGCAGTTGTACAGCTGGTTGAAGCACTTACTCGAACCGCATCTCAAACGTCCTGGTATCAGCTCTCAGTGTAATTGCCCTGAAGATTCCAAGTACACACCCACATCCCGTGGTCAAGCCAGTGGAAAACTAAAGTAGTCGGGGCCAGAGGGGACTGAAGAAAGCCATTGGTGGGAGAGGTGTTTTTTGGGAGTGTGAAGCTGTAAGCGATTGATATGAACTGGTCACATGAGCTCACAGACAGTTAAGCATGAAGAGGCTTACATAATTTGTGTTTAGGAAAGTGTATGCGAAGTACGCACTTATCCTGCTAAGACCAGCAATTTAGTGTAGCGGTTGGAGTTTGAGGAACGCTGTCTGTGTTGTAAGGCTTATCACAGTTATGGAAAGCCAAATAGCCCAAGGCCATGGCACCTGCTTACAGTGAAACTCCATCATTTTTATTTCATTATGCAACACGAGCAAGGACATTTACGTCCCCGTGCAATGTGTGTCTGACTCGAGTGCCAAAAACATTTTTTTCAATTGGTCTTTACTACTTTCCGTACAGTTTAGTGCAGCACATTGATTATCTTGGGTTAAACCCAGTTGTTAACAACTTTTTCAAATCTGTGTCCCAGAGAAACAGAATAATACGAAGGTAATAAGATCTAAAATGTAAATATTGGACATAGCAGGTGACACCGGGTCGTCAAAATCAAGTAGAACAACAACGCCCTCCCCCTTAGGTTGCAACAATAAAAATAGCCCACCCTCAGTGCTAAAGCAGGAAACAATTTACTTCAGGAACCCATAAATTGGGAGGTCAAGGTGTGGTAGAGAAAAGGGGGTGGAATCACATGGAGCTTGCAAAGCAATATCGGACTGTCAACTTATACATTTATTTAAAACAAATCTGCTGCAAGGACATATGTGGCAAATAAATATGTTCGAAATTACTTAATTTGACACAGAGGCTGCATTTTAGATGCCTGCTGTAGTGATCATTGTGTGCCCAGTAATTTTGAGGGGTTTATAATAACGGTAAGATATCACTAACAATTAACAGTTATGTGTTTTTCCAGCCACAGTTTTGACTTGTAAAGTAGCGTAGAGGGTTAATGTGCCTGCTGCATCATGTGACATGCTGATCACAGATACATTTTTTATTTAGATAGGTAAGTGGGCCACTGCGTTTGACACTGAAATCATGTTACTTTCAGTTCATAAGTTGCAAGTCTTCTAATATAGAACAGTTCCCTATTTAGCTGCATGCAAAGTGTAAGTCATAGGTTTAGATGCTTGTTATTTTTCTCAATCTTCTGTTAGTCTAAAATTACAAAGAAGGGTTCCTTTGGAGAGGAATAAAGTCTTATTAGTATAGACAGCTCAATCACTGCGTTAGGTTTTCTATCATGACTTTGGGTTTCTCCCGACCGTTCACTCAGAAATTATGATGTCTGCAAGTACGGATGACATGTGATTCCTACATATTTATAAGTTATAACCCCCATTGTCTTGGGTAACATTTTCTGTACATTGATTTATATGTGTGTATGATTTATTGTCTGTGTGTGTCATGTAAAGCGCTCTGACACCCTACACTTTGACGACTAGTGCTATAAAAGATTCGAATAAAAAAACAAACAGGTGCCATTGTCATCAATACTTGTGTAATTACTTATACAGATGAAGCTTGCATTCTTACTGTGCAAGCACGTCTCTTACACGGGGGTTGAACAAAGTAAAAACCTGCCTCCAATACTTTCTCTTAAGTACTTGTGAAGTGGTGATAAGCTGTGCACCTTTTTTCCTCCCTTTGCATTGCCATCTAGGTGGTGTGCGCCAGATGGCTCCTTGCCAGGGTGATACTTGAACAAAAAGAAAACTCATAGCTGTTTAAAGTAGGCCTTTGTTTTCGGCCCCAACTGGAAGTGTTAAGGAGGTCCCCCTTGCTGCCTGCAATTTGCTGCTCCACACGGAATGCAGACAACGTGCTGGCATTGTTGAAACGTGTCCTAGTGTCAGACAGTGACACAAGGACAAATTCAGAAGGCTTCAGTGGGTTGGCCGGATCCCACATCCAGCCACTAATAGCTGGCGGAACCAAGATCTGTCTCAATCCCTCTACTTTCCAGCACTGACCATTTCTCATCCTCCCAGGCGTCCAACTGCTGCCCCTCTTGAAATTCAAAAACATCTGCGTATTGCGGTGGCTGATGTATGCAATATCATTCAGGATCTTTGGTCAATTCTCTCTTGGACTTTTTAAAATATAACCAATTTGTACATTACAGTTAAAGGCAATCAACTGCATTAATACATATTGGAGATTCAGTGTCTATGGTGGTTTGTCATCTGTTTTGGAGTTAATGGCCTGCAGCTAGGATTCCCAGTTCAGTACCAACTAAGGTCTACATGCTCGACCTGTCTGGTGGGTGCTAGCATCTCTGCTTGCTCGAGCCAATCTGTATGTCTGCTTTCCACCTGTCGAGATCTAGAAGTGATTAGATCCCCATTTGATAGCATCTTGTCATTTTGCAAGGACCAAATCTCCAATTTGATATGTCTTTTTTGAATCGTGGCCTCACGTGTCAAAAACATGATGCTATTCGATATATTGTTCTTGAGTTTTAACATGCAAGCTTACTGTTAATACTCCAAGCCACCTTTGCAAAAAGTCATTAATCATCAAATCCGTCTGTTCTCTTTGACCAATCTATCGCTTTCTTGGTTCAGTCCAGCGTCCCTGAAAAGTATGCAGGCTTTCCATACTTTAAAGACACCCCCTGATAGGCTCTGACCAGTACCATGCCAATTCTCTCTTTTGGAGATTTGACCTTCCCGGTGAAGATGATGTACTTAGTCTCATGTAAATATCTCCATGGACATGTGCTTCCAAATTGTATTGCATCACCTCTGTAGTTAGGCATTAGACTGTTTCTCAGTGGAAACATCGTTCTCGTTGCTGTTAGTAAAGACCTGACAACCAATTAACAGCATTAATGCTGGGTGTGGCCAAGGATATCAGGGCCACAGAGTTCTACTATGCATGGGGTCTCTGTAACTACATCTTACAACCTTCTGTCACATTCTTATGTTAACCAAAGGTCAGAATGTTTGTATTAATTTATGACATTGATACTGCACACACAGTAAATCTAGCCACTTTTAGGCACAACACTTTGGGGACAGAAGTTTTGAGGAAATTGGAAAAAAAAACACCAAGTGGATAATGGGGATGGAAAACACATTTAAAGCATGCATTTGTACGAGGAGCATATTATTTGAATACTTTCTTTACTGCAAGTAGGAAGAAATGGCAAGCTTTCCCTTATTCTTGATTTTCCTACTTCATTATGGATTCTCTCCTACCTTGTTTGATAGTACCACATTTCTTTCTTATATGCTCAGTTTATGAGCAGAATTGATTAGGTTTATCTCTGTTTTAGAAAAACTTCTGTCATGCTGTGGAATTTGTCTAAAACTGGTCAGGAAACCATTGCATGGACTGTGTGACTAGGAATGGAGCGAATGTGTTGTCGTTTTGGGAGGTAATTACCTCCACCCCTCCCCCCAAACACACACAAAATGAGTAAGTGAGGTGTGTGTTGTGTTCTCTTTAAGTTGTAGTTTTGTTGATTGAGCATCAGGTAGTCCTTTGGCTAGGCTAGCAGAGGTATATGTAGTTTCCTCCCAGTATGTAGTCTTCTATGTTTTCCTTGTGATGAAGCTGTGACTGTCCACACCATGGCATCTTTCTTTCATTAGTGAAGAATAATTAGATAACTGTGTCTTTTGTCTTCAGGCTTTGTTCAAGTATCCTTGTGTCAACGTGATTTATTAGTTTCTCGGTGTGATTTCTTATTGCAGTGTTAGGTTTTGCTTCAAAGGATTCTTGATGTGTGTGTGTGTGTGTGTGTGTGTGTGTATGTATGTGTGTGTGTGTATATATATATATATATATATCTTGTTGGCTCGTTGCTGAGAACTGCAGCACTAATATTCCATGTGATCCAGCCTGTGTAGGTAAAATTCTCAATGGTGATGGAGAATGATGAGAATCTAACCTTAAAGTTGGGTTTAAGGCGGGAGGTTGGTTTCATTGCTTTGTATTAGACCGTCACTATTGCAGAGCAGGAGTAATGGCATTAGGGTGGACCTTTGTTGGGATGACAAAGAATGTAGTACAACAGGCTACGCAGAAACAGAAACTGGTGTGCTATGGGATTACTGGATGACAGTCTAGCTGTTGAAATATTTAGGTAACAAAGATAGTTAATGACCTGGTTCAGCACAAGCAGCTCATTTGTTACTATAAACGGATTAGCACAGCAACACCGATTTGACATCATTCATCCTCAGAAGAGCTGTAGTATTGTGAAGTGACTTAGCAACAAACAATTCTTTCTGTTCAATGTTTATTTGGTGATAGGTTTATTTATTCTCTGTGTTTTTTTTAACTGATTAACATTTGCATTTTTCACAATATGCTAGATTTTATTTATACAAGACAGGATTTTATTCATACAAGGCAGATTGTTTGCTTTCCCAACAAAATGCATATGGGTGACCAACAAGCCATCAAGCACAATCCAAAACCCTACACTTTGGGTGGCAACTTCGTATTTGAAAAATCTTGAAAAGATGATGCAGTTGTGAGGGATTCTGGAGGCATTTCGGTGTATGTTGTCTGGTATCAGGCAGATTTTAGAGATTCAATACTTCAAACGAGGGTTACACACATCTCAGTAATGCCTCACTGCCTCATGCATACTCCCTACTAAGAGACTCGCATTCATTTCTTTTCTGCAACCAAGAGGTAAAGAAAAAGGATAATGTGCACTTATTGATTTTTCTGCTGAGCCTGCTCATTTGGATTGCCTTTTTGGTGGCGTAAAACACATAACTGAAGGCAACCAGGCTAAAAACACTCCTAACCTCAGCAAAGAACGTAAACTGGTCTTGGCTTATTGTCACTGTTCACCTGTTGCTGGTATTTCTTAAATGTTTCTTTTAGACATCCACATGCTAGTGGAATAGTGATTTATTTTAAAGAAAGTATACTTGTTGCTAAGAAGTGTCACCAGAAATCCTATGTTTTTTTCACTAGGAAATGGCGACTCCAATAAAAAAAATAAAAAAAATCAGTTTTGACTCTTTGAGCTTGATTCTTTTCAAATTCGACCTGCTTTTTGTAAGTAACAACTTGAGGAATGTCCTGTGGCCGAATTGTACACTGAGCCACAACCTCATTGCTTAGATCGATGAAATAAATAAATGGGGACTCACAGATCTTTTCTTTGGGGGCCTCAACTGATGCTGCTGAATACCAGAGCTGACTCGTGTTGATTTCATTTCATGGCTCTTTGTTCCACTACCCTATACATCCTCTCTAATTATCGTATCTCTTTGTCTTGCAGGGTCTTCTTGACCTGTGCTTTCCCCCATATATACTTTTTACTGGTCTTTCACTCTTTTACTGCACATTCCTTTTTTATAATGAGTGAACCAGACAGTGGCAGCTGTTGCAAAAGACCTATTGCCAGCTTGACAAACATTTTAAAGTGGGCTTTAAGCTCACCCATGGCTTACCATTGTTTGGCTTTATTACTGTCATTCCTTGATTCTTATTGGATGGCTTGCCTTGTCCACCTTTTGTTTGTCCCTCACATAGATCATAACCTTTTTACTTTTGTTTTTCTATTGCTCACTTTTTGAGAACTACTTTTAGGTCTCGCCTAGGCAGCACATGCACTCTGGCTCTTTGAGACATGCTGTATCTACAATGTGAGCTTCTTTTTCATTGGTCCCTCTTACTGCCAGGAGTGTGAAATTTACTAAAATATCTACTTGTTCATTGAACAGGTTGCTTCATAAATCTACTTGTCCTGTAAAAAGTCCACTTGTCACTTTGGTGCCACGTAGTCTGGTGATAAATTATGGCAGCAATTTCATTATATAAGAGCTGTTATAATAGCCTGTCCGATTATGCCAGGGCTCATACTATATTGGGGTTTTAATTTGAGCAATTCCTGCATTTTGTCACCTTTCCACAGATCTACATACCAATGCTGGAGGTAGTGTTACTTAACAGTTTCAGGGTTGGAAAGCGCTTTGGAGACTGTGCAAATCTGCTAATTTGCATGTTTTAGGGGTTTTCACCAGCTCTTCTCTAATCTTTTCTCAGTCTGTGAAAAGTTGGAAATTTACTCCTGACAAAGTCAGAAATAAAACTTCTTCCATGGTTGGGTATAAAAGTGGTTGGAGGGAAAGTGAACTTGAAAATGCTCAACAGATTTACGCATTGGGTGAATCCACACATGCATATTTGTTTGTGCTAAAAAGCAGTTCACAGATTTTTTTCTTGGAGTACAATTTCTTTGCCTACTTCTGTAAATTATTGTGAATTCATAAAACCTGTAAAACTGCACTAATGCAAGGGCATATGTATGAGTGCACTTTTGTGACTTTATTTAGGAATTGGCCCCTGATTAGGTCTTTAGTTAACCAAGATATTTAGTTTTTTATTAAAATTCTGTCTCTCTTTCTCTCTTTCCCTCTCTCTCTCTCTCTCTCTCGACTGGCTTCTCTGTAAATGATAGCATTCTGCTCTTTCACAAGGAGCATATCGGCACACAAAGTATTTTGTTCGGTGTCAGAGGGTACTGTGACAAGCTTTTTGAGACCCAAAAATATTATTGCTTTTTGCTAATGTTTGTTATAATGGTGTGGGCCTGGCAGCACCTGCAACAATAACGTTTTAAAAAAACAATGTAAAAACAAGACACACATTGACAAAGCCAAATTGGTAACCGCCAATGTCAGACCTAGTAGCTTTACCAATGATTGTTTATTTTCATGTTTCCCATAATCTTGTTGAAACTGGTTGCACCGAGTTTGCATTATGAATATTTTCTGGGAATACTAGTATACACCAACACATTGTAGTAGATGATTCTTCAAAGAATCCAAACCTATGATTTTACAGTAGTTTAGCAAAATGTGTTTTTCCTAGCTGCATTCTTTTGTCAACATTTAATTTGAAAGCAGAGTCTCCTCAATCGTGCTTTCAATCTTTTAAATAGATTTTCATCTAAACAGAGAGCGTTCTGGGAGCATTCTACGTAGCCCTATATAATTAAACTTTGTACGCACATGTACACATTTTTCTACTGGGGCCACTCTCCACACTCAACAGTAAAACTGAGCTTACAACAATTCCTTAAAACACTCACCCTAGTAATGAAGGCTTTACATTAATGAGACATAAATGATAGTTCTAACATCATTAACATATTAACTCGAATATTACCTTAGTGCAGACAATGCCCTTCCCTGATCCATAAAGTGGCACTGTAAACTGACAGCCAAAGGGTTTGTGCTGCAGGGGTTTGAGCCTACTTGTCCCACGGACAAAATAAACATGAAAACATATTGTCCTTGACCCCAAACAATATGTCCTGGGAATCGAGCTGTAGGAATTCCACACCCCTGACTGCCCTTCATAAATTCCTGCTTTTGTTTGGTGAATATATTTAGTAGTCCCTCCTTTTGGACGTTTGTAACTTCCCATGAAGACTGACCTGTTTCATGCGCTCTTATTCTTTCTGTTATTTATGATTCTCTGTGAGCACTTTTCTTTTTATCTTCTTGATGGAAGGTTCATGGCAGCTTCATTTGCTGTGCTTGATCTTTCTCAACTACCACCACTAGCTTGTTTTTGCACTTTGATCGCTGTGTTTATAAGTGTTTGTGTGTGGTGTTTTTTTTTTTTTTTTTCTCCTATGAGCGCCATGTTCATATAAGAAAGACATGAGCCCCTTCATTTGCCATGTCCTCACCGGGCTTGTTTTGCCTCTCATGACACAGTGAGACTGCCAGCAGCATTAGCAAGCTCTGCAGTAAGCTAGTTACTTTTTTCAACGCTCCACTATCAAGCCACTCTGTTTCCATACAACTGGTTTTCTTAGCTTCTCAGCTTTTCCTGTGCAATCCAGAGAGGAGGAACCAAAGCTTAGTAGAGTCCGAGGGGGTAGAGCTGCAGCAGCAGAAGAGGAGCTCCCCTGGTCCCTGCAAAGCTCAAGCTGCTCCTGCCGCCCTTAGTCTCGCTCCACTGTTTCTGGCTTGCCTCGCTGATTGCCTGCTCCTTATTCAGCTGACTATTTCCTCTTCCTACCCGGAAACCGATTTGAGATGAACTCTCACTGATGATAAATGGGAGAACATATGCATAAGAACACTCATCACAGCCAGGAGTGCTACAGGGAAGGCAGCCTTGGCTAAAATAGCATTATATCGGTACTACAAACCTGTGAAACTACAGGACAGGGATGTGTGTAGATGAGATGTAAATGAGATGCATGTTGGTGTGGTTATGGAATTTATGGGGTTTAGGCACCGTATTCCATCCAGGTACTGCCCAAACCTTCATGCTTTACTGGAAGAAGTCCTTAACACAATAGATGCAGTGTACAACTATTCCTAGGCTTCTGATATATTCACTTCTAAGCCTATCAAATAGGCAGACTTACCTCCCTTACTCCCTGAGGTGTAAACGCATTCCAGTGGCTTGGTGTGCATCTAGATTATTTTGTCACTGTCGGGAAATCCTAAGGCCCTGAATTTAGAGATTAGATATCTAGGTTGTGGAACTTTCAGGGAAAGTATAAAATATCATTGTTCTTTAAGATGCCGGTCTCCAAAACTAACTGATCACTTCCTTGGATTATTTGCCTTCAGAATTAAGGGAGCTTGCATGTTCTTAACATATTAGTGTTCCAAGAATTGTACCACAGGAATGAATTCACCTGGTTCAAGCAGAAAGAGTGACTCTGAGGGAAGACCATGGATTTATTTGAAAATTGAATCCAGCACAACTTAACTTCGGAGGTTTTCCTTTCTTGATACATCCTGGTGCCGATGGAAATGTAGAAGGAGCACATAGGAGCTGGTACTATTGTGCTAATTCTGACACTGTGATGAGGGTTTTGTTTATATTCTATTCTCAGCGGTCTTCGGTTGTAGGCGAAGGTACTTGTTATCTCTAGAACAAATAAAATATTTGATAATTTTAAATGCATGAGTGAGAACCCTGGAGATTAAATGAAAAAAATATAGGTGTTAGAAAGTGGATCCAAATGTATGAAAATGGTAACCTAATTTTGTGCTGCCCCGTAAGTAAAAATGGACTCTTACATAATGCCGGTTGAAGTCAGTTCTGTATTTGAAGGACCGTAGTTTAATACATTAACAAAACATCACTACTCCCTCTCCCTTTAGCTGGACTAGAAGACAAACGTCATGGGTCTTTTACTTTTTCATTTTGTGTTATGAGTTTTGCTGTAGACATTGTTCTAAAGTTCTCTAAGTAGTGCAAACATCATCCAATTTATATTTAAATATGAGTCAATTCATGGGCATAGGATACACTTATATTTGAACAATAAGTTCACTTTGAAATGTGTGTCTGATACACACAGCAGGTAATTCAGAATTGAGATTGTTGCACATTATGTAAATAGTCCTGGATATAGTTGACTTTTAAATTTGCACGTTTCATTTTTGCTGCTCTATTAAATTCAATAATGGGTCTTAAGTCACTTGTATTGCTTAAAATTAGCTAGCCCTTTATTGTCGAGTGCCTCCCTTTATTCTCCAAGGACATGCCCCATGACCAATCTTCTTCAATGCCTAATTAGCTATGATGGTGCAGGTCGTCAGCAGTTAGGAGATTGGCTACAAATGCTCGCTAGCAAAATCCCGTAAACTCAGTATTAGGCAAGTGGTTGTTTAAAGCTTGGGTTTGCCTTCTGCGCACCCAGCATTGGATACATTCTAACTGCCTCTTTCTGAAGACTTCTTAGAAGGAGGTCCTACTTCTGTTTTCTATAATTCATGTGTCTGCCATGCATAGGCCTTCCTTGAGTCTGTATGCTTTGAGTCAGAAGCTCGTATGTGTGGAGAATGTTATAGGTTCATCTTCCCATCATACATTAGTATCTTTGACAATTGTTTTTCTTTTTACAGACACCTTTATTCCTGTCCTTCCCCCTTCTTTCTCTCTTTTACACACTGTGCTCTGCAGGGGGTGTCCCCTGGTGTGAGCACTATAGAAAGGAACACAAAGTAAATGTTTCCTGTCTTCCTTCCCTCAGACGTGCTCTTTTGATGTGTTCACAGCTAATCTTGTGCAGTAACACAAGGCATTCATTCTGATGCTTGGAAGAGACCACAATCTGTGAAGTGTTCAGTACTTAGATTTGTAACACTTGTAGGACACAAGTTTGAATCCCAGCAGGACAAACGTCTGGAACACCTGTTATTATCAATCATCAAAATATGCATAAAATGGGCTTTTGGCTTCGCCTAGCGGAGTAGTTCTCTCTTGCTGCATAATTCCACCTAGTGCTTACAATGTAATGACTTGCATCTCATAAGTAGACTGAATCACCATTCATTAAATTCTTTATCCTACGGATTCATAGTGTGCAAAAAGTAATCATTTTGTGGTTTTTTTTTTTTGTTTTTTGTTTTACTCTGCACAGTTTTAATGTTTGTATCAGGATTCAGCATGCAAGCGAGACTTAGCTGATTTACAAATGTTTGGGTTTTGTCAGTATCACCAACAAGTAGTGTTGGGCTGGGTAATAGTAACACTTGATACAACAATGCCTGAAGAGAAAGAACTGTGTTTACTATATAAAATCTCTCTATATTTTTTTTTTTTTTTAATTTATCCCAACAGAAGCAGGATGTCAGAAGGGGACAGTGTTGGTGAATCTGTCCATGGCAAGCCTTCTGTGGTTTCTAGATTTTTTTCACGACTCGGACAGGTACGTTTTGGTTGGGTCAATAAGCTGCAGGTCTGATTTGACAAAAATATTAATCCATCTACTTTAGAACTGCAGCTAAACATCTGAATTCAGGTGCAGCAAACACTATATCCTGAAATAATGTTTCCCCCAGGTGTAGCGCTTCGGGCCATGCACAGAAACCATGAAGTAATGGGATTATCATGCCGGTGCCAGTTAGTTCCCCAGTGGGGTTGTGCAGCATTGTGCTTTGAAGGTAGATCTGTTGGATGGAATAAGAGAGATTTATTTACTGCCACTGCTTGCTTTATACTGTCAAAAAAGACTGTGCCTGTACTGTATTCCTTTGGCTGTGACCGTTTTTTGCTCTTGGCCTTGATGCTATAGGGATGGCAGTATAGTGCCATCCGAGCCCAGGCAGTTTTTTTATGTGCCCAGGCCTCATCCTTTGGCTCAACGCTGCATTTTCTGTTCTGGGGTTCAATAAACGAGGTGGTATCAAAGGTGAGACAGTGCCATGGAGGCAGCAGGAGGTGCACCCATGGGGTAGACTGGTACTGGGTTGTGCTCCTACATGCAGCCCCTGCCCTCCACATAACAAACCCAGCCATGTTTTGTCATGAGCGGAATCACACTCAATAATATGAGTAAAATCAATTCAGTACCCCTGAGTCCAGAAATGAGGGGTACTAGTAATGGCCCTGAGCAGTACCCTTCGTTCTGGACCACTCTTAACCAGGGCCTTAGTGTTGTACTCCGAATCAGCAGTTTTTAAACACAACCCCACAGATACCCACTCTCCCTCAATGCCTCAACACAAAACCTTCCAGATCCAAAGTGTGAAATCAAGGATTTTGGGCCAGATGTAGCAAAGGTTTTTTCCCATTCTGTGTCTATGGGAAAAAGTGTTCGTACATATGGCCCTTAATCCCTTCCCTGCTGTTGATGAAGAGCAAGAGCATCTCCGGGGCATTATGCAGTTACATTGACTCCACAGTGACACTTGGGGGGCACTTAACGAATGTCCTTGCTTGTGTTCTAATTTAGCAGTGCTCCCATTCACAAGCAGTGACGAGTTATTGCAGTTATCATCCCCCTTTACAAGAGAAGTGACATTTAAACTAAAGGATCACAGTACATGTAGCAAATACGTTCACTATTTCAGGCTTTATAAGAAACTCTACTAGTTGTGTCCCGAGGGAGTCTCAGAGTTGTGGTGCAACCACCACACACAGGCCACATCACAGTAGACACATGATAGGGTGGCTAGTGGTGTGTGTTCCCAGTGGCAGGAAGAGCCCATGTACGTTTTTGATTTTCGTAAGGTATATCTAATAAATACAAGTAAAGAAAAGGGCAAAACACTGGCATAGCTTGAGGGATTTCCTACAGTAGAGAGAAACTGATACCACAAGCAAGTTTGCATACTTTGCTTTCATGATTAAATAACTGTTTTCTTTATTCTCCAGTAGTGTCAAGCAAAGTTCAATTAAGGGTTGCAAATGAAAGTCTTTTTTTTTTTTTTTTGAAACAGTCGTCCCCGTGTTGTTTGAAATTCAAAGTTTCATCATCAGGAACTACAAATTATGCTCTTTCTCTGATACCCTTTTGAAAGTAATTTCAGTTCAGAATTAAGACAGGATCCAAAGTTGTGGCTGCACACATTTTCAGATAAATGCCTACAAGTTAAAGCTCTGAAGTTCAAAGTTAGTGTTTTTTTTTTTTTTGAGTATGGCCCAGTGAATTGAAGATGGACTTCCCACAGACACACCTGTTTCGGCCCGTTTAAAGCTTGGCAGTGTGAACTGTGTGAAATGCTCGAGGTTCATCAAAACTAGAATGGTCCAGGAGATAAATGTCTTCTCCACAGCACGTCCCAGTCCCATTGGCAATATACATTATTAGACATTCATTATGCAAAGCCGTTGAGAACACAGCTTGTCTGTGAAGGTACCATAGATAGTTCACAACCAGGAGTACTCATACACTTTTAGTATCGATACATTTAGTAGGACATGGAGAAGCTCACTCAAAGTAATAAACTGTAAACTGTGCTCCAATATCTGTGCTGCTAGTTTTTTTTTTTTTGTAATAGCATCTTGGTTGAGAGGCATTTTGTTTGCCTTGAATGCTATATAGGTGAAATGAAAACATACTCCATTGTTACTCTCAGCAGGAAAATTATTCGGGCTGTATGTTACAGCTTAAATAAAATGAATTGTTTTTTTTTTTTTTTTTTAAAGTGCGATTTTTTTTTTTTTTTTTTATTGTGAGAAAATAAAAACAAACCTGGTGGTGGGTTAAAGTAATAAAAAATAAACTTTGCAGTAGAACGATGTCACAATCAGTCTCTTATTTTGAAGGAATACGTTTTACACACACCTTTTTCGATACCACTTCTGATACTGGAATAAGACACTCTGTGTGTCTTGTTGATATTAAATGAAAGTGCAGCATAATTTTAATTAGAATACTGTTAACACTGACCAATTGCTCTAAATTAATATTACAGAAAAGAGAGATAAGGCAGCTGTGTAATATAGGCTTATCCCATTGCCATTGGAGGTTTGAGTTGCAACTGTATTTCTGTGGTTTGAAAATGAAGTATTAAATTCCCTCCCCACCCACCCATATCATCTGGGATTTCCGCAAGATAACTGTTTTGTGAACATTAAATTGCAAAATCTTAAAAAACGATATTAATTTCACTGTTTTTTTTTTTTATCTAGCTCTATCAATCCTGGTTAGATAAATCCACTCCATACACAATAGGACGATGGGTTCTAACTCTCGGTCTAAGTTTCCTCTACATGATTAGAGTATATTTACTACAGGTAAGTTTGCTATTTAGTCATGGAATTATATTCTCATTAAATGTTGGTTGTTTTTTGCTTGCATCTCTTCATATTTGGTACTTCACTTGTAAAGTTACTAGAGCATGTTTTAGAACTAAAAAAAAAAAAAAAAAAAAGACCAAACATGTAAATGTAACCAAGTGCCATTCAGAGTTACAGATAAAAGTGTCTTGTAAAAATAAGTTCTCAAAAACAAAATATATTTCTTGAGTTTACACTGGAATTAGTTAGCTTTAACCATGAGAGAAGCTAAAGATGGTAATATAGGCATGGGTGAGTGTGCTTGTACAAACAGAATTAGGCCCTCATTACGACTTTGGTGGTCTCATCATGGGACGGCCAAAGCTGCGGGGAGGAACCCACCGTCATACTTGTGGCGTTTCCCCCCAACCCCAGGCGTATTACAATGTTCCCACCAGGCTGACCTGCGGGAACAGTGTTACGATATTGGCCTCTGCTCTATTAAGGCACACCAGCACCACCGGAATGTGATCTGTCTGCAAAGCAGACAGTGTGTATTCTGATGGTGCTGGGCAGAAGGGACTCTGGACTTCCCATGCTATGGGCATTGGCAGTTCAGGCCCCCCCCACCCCCATGGCTTCCGGCACTGGCTTTCCGTTAGCCTTTCCATGGCGGGGCCTCCACCATGGAAAGGCTAGCAGACAGCTGAGTTGTAATCACCCTGGCGGCACTGAGATCAGTGCAGCCGTGACTGAGTACAACTCAGACCGCTATCAACCGCTCAGGAACCATGTTCCTTGCGAGGACAGCGGTCCCCTTGCAGGTCCGCCCACCAGGGCTGTAATGTAGCAGTCAGTCCGCCTAGAGTGCGGCTGTTTGACCGTTGCTGCAAGTGTGGCGGTCCTCGGACCGCCACATTCGTAATGAGGCCATTATTGTTTTTGCCACCAGACACAACTTTCATCATAAAAAAGCCAGTAGTCTGGCATTGCCTGCCAGTCTTTTGCCTTTACCATCGCTTGCTTTGTCTTCTCATGACTTCTGTGAAAGGATATTCTTGGGGGAGCTGCATGGTCTTTTCTTATATATAAAAAATGTTGCCTCAAAGCACAAATCTTTTTTTCATCTCAGAAAGCTCTCGTTGCCATAGTAAACCCTGTTACTGAAGGGAAGTACTTTGTGTGTGGATGTGCTGCTGGTGAAAGAGCAGAAAGCCTTCCCTGACAGTGAAATTAACTAATGGTTCGAGTGGACTGATCAACTGTCCTATGCTGTAGGGGGTAGAAAAAAGATGTGATCAACACAACAGCAGACTAATTAATGAAAAGTTCTTACTCAAACCCCCGAATTGTAAGTGTATTCTGTAATACAATTTTTTGTAAAATCAATAGGTTTTGGATAACTCCTGACTTAAAAGGCTGAAGCAAAAGGAAGGAAATAGGCCACAGTGGTGTCCAGTGGATCGCAGGCTGAATGATTGTATAGATGTCTTTTAAGAAGGTTAGAGTTTTGTGTAGTATTTCACTTCCCCTAAAGATAAGCTACTCAGAAAAGTAATGAAGCAGAGCTATTTGCTGCAGAATAGATTACGTTTTATCACTGTTGTGCACTTTTTCTTTTATTATTTCAATAATACATTATATATAGAATGTTTAACATTTCTTCATTGGTGTATTCATAATTCACTGACTAACTTTTTTTTGATCCTATATTGATGTATTTCATCTTAAAGAGCTTAAACATATGAGTTTGAAAGGAAAATCGTATGTGTCCAAGTTAGTAAATAGACGTTCCAGTCTCAAAAGTTAAAAGGCCCTCTTGGCATCAAGCAGCATCATCACTGCCAGTATATATCGATAGCCTTCAGTAGATAATTTATGTCTGCAAACAGGAGTGTTGGGAGAATAATGCCAAGGGAAGGAAATGGATTGAAACTGCAACCAGTTCTGAGCACACAGGATTACAGGTCCCCCAAGAAAGCTGTTTGCAAATCAAACACCTGCAAAGGAAAGAAACATTGAAAAGGATGTGAGCGCTGAATGGCGTTGCCATCTCTAGCCACTGGTCTTTGTGCCAAAAGGTAGGTTACGGGTAGGACAATTTATCCAAGAACATCTGGCTACAAAGTCGGGAACTGCACATGCTACTGAATTAATAAAGTAGAACTCTAGTTTTAGACAGTGGTCTTCTTTTAATTTCCATTGATTCAGAATGAACTGTATCCACAGGTTTTTGTAAACATTTTTCTTTTTCGTATCGTCATTTTATTGATTTTCTTTTCCTTTCTATTGTATGTGATAGTATGATAGATAATTTGAACATTTAAACTATTACTTTGGCATCTTGGTCTAAAGCTGTTGGCCATGGCACTGTTTTTGGTGGTGGCTATAGTTGATTGGCATATTGTTTGTACCAAATCTGTAGGTACATTTTTAAAAAGTCTTTAAATTAATGTTATTTATCTAAATATATTATTATAAAGAATGGCCATCTAAATCAGGCAGTTTCAGATCACTTATGATAACATTGATCAAGCTAGTTTTTACAGGTGCCTTAGAGGCCCATGTGGTGCCCACTCACCTTATTAATGTAACATTTTCTTTATAGGCTAACAGTACAACTTACGTAAAATTAGTCCCGAATGTAAAATTAGAGCCCCATGTGTAGTGAGTAAAGGAGTGCGCCAAGGGACCACATAAACACCCTTGTCGTTCAGTGTCTGTATTTGTTGATATTGTGGAAGCCTTTTCTTTAAAAACTTTGGACGCTCCCAAATTAAACAGTGTTCCTATTTCATTTTTTTTAGGTTGAGCATAGCAGCGCACAAGCACTGCTCTTCTCAGCATGTTGTAATCTGTTCTGTGGGCTTTAACCACGCCCGTCACTTTCATTCGTTCCTGAGCCTGCCTTTCAAAAATCCCTTGATGTCGTTGGTAAATGCTTTACGTTTGTCTCATCTTGAGACTGTTTTGTTACTTGAGACTGACCCTGTGACATAGACGATTAGACATGTACCTTAGCGAGGCGCACTATTTTTTCTTTTGCCTCCCCACTTTGCGCTCAAGGCGGTATGTTGTTTCTTCCTTGTTTTCAGACATCTTGCTGTTTCTTTGCGATGTCTGTCTTTTTTTCTTTTTTTTTTTTGGTGCAGTTTTATGTAGTGCGAACTCGACATGAAGGTACTGGAGCGCTTTATTATTTTTTTGCTGTTTTATATAGCGCAAATTCGATGCTTTACATGAGCATCGGTTACATTACAAATTCATTTTTGGTAGCAAGGGGGAGATTAAGTGATTTGCTCTGAAGCACAGGATGTTGAGCCGGCGCCGAGACTCGAACTGTATTCCCCAGCTCCAAGGTCGGCAGCTCTGGCCCTTAAGCCACATCTTCTCCCCTAGGGCGATAGCACATGCTCTTAATAACCTCTTGAGGGCCACCAACCGAGCACATAGGTTAGTTCTAAGCAAGAAGATGGCCAAAGATGTTTTTTTTCCAAAATGGTGGAAAAGGAGTCGTGACTCCAGACGTAAACACTTTACGGCCTCAAGCTTGATAGCAAAAAACATTTAGCCTTTGGATGTAAATTGGGCCTCTTCAAATAGAGTTCAGTTAGTAGAGGCAGCCATTTTCCAAACTCTGTAGCGCAAAGAAGCTAACACAAGGGTGCCACAGTGAGAGAAGCAGCGTATCATATGGGACAAAAGTGGAGCAAACTCCATCACTTCCTCCTCTCGGAATCCACTAGTGTCATGGCTTTGACTGTCCCCTCACAGCTACTGTGACCTTGCAGATGCCACTTCCAGAAGCACTGTCTAAAACAGCGCTCGAATAGCACTGCTTCCTGTTTGAAGAGGCCCCACCTCAAATACCCCCCACTGTCACTGTCACAGGCGCAGAGCAATTACCTTTGGACTCCTGTGTATAATGATCCATGCATCGTCTGTCACAGTCCAGTAATGTTTAAGTTAGCCTGAATATGGGCTAAGGTAGCCCACACGCCTAATGTGTCCTCAGCAAAGATCTGTGTGGCAGCAAGGATTTAAATGTTTAATTCCCAGAGTGGCTAGCTTGGCCTTTCATCATCCAAGGTGATATCACCTGAGCCTTTGAATGATGTATCACACCATCACCTCATTAAAGGGACCGGCTCACTGAACTAACGCACCGAGCCCAGACCACCACTATCCCAGTTAGTGGGAACTTTCAGAACCCAGCGCAAATAATGCCAGAACTTCAGATGACACCACACACAAGGCAAAAGTGTGCAAAACAATCAGTGGGAAAATAATATATGTTTTATCTTGTGTCTGTCTCCTGGTCCTTTTCTTGCCCTGGAGTCATGTCTTGTCATGGTTTTGTGTGTGACGCCATGTGGTTCCTTAGGATTTCGTATGTCAGCTGGAAACAGGAGAAGCTACTCAAGGAATGAGGTGATAAAATCATGCTGCTGGTGGGACAGTGCCACATACATGACTGATCACCTACATTCTGGACTGATTTACTTGGTATTAAATGCTCCAACACATGCATTTGCCTGCCTCTTGTGCTGTGCATCCGTCTCATCTCTTCAGATCACCCTTTATCAGGTCCACTGGAATTATGCAGCAATTGACAGGCAAAAGTATGTGGAAGAGGTGCTTGAATTATGTGGCTAGAAAGTAATGCTGCACATTCACTGGCAACATTATTTTGCTGTTTTGTCCTATAACACACATTAATACGGTCTGAGTGAAGATTTCTCCTTATTAGTACCAGTTTAACGCATGACCACAAGAGTCAGCAACTAAAAAGAGACCAGATGACCTCTGCAAAGGATCTGCCTATTGCATAATATGCCAGTCACAGAACTACATTATTCCAGTGGCCCTTCCTCTTTCTAACATGCACCAAGAGGAGACACTACTTGCTTAATGTGGCCTATATAAATGATCATTATAATGTTATTATCATTGTTATTGCATTAATTGTGTGATGAGGTTATTCAGAGGAATACATCTTTATGAATGCACTATGTATACATTGTGCCATCTAGGCTTCCAGCACAGGAGTTAATATTTACCCTAAAGTAATACATGATTCCTATCTATGACGTGTGAGGCACTGAGTATTTGTGGCTGGCACAACATCTATTTATGCTTCACAGACTTTGACACATCCGCTCTCAGCATCACCACAACATTGATCTGTTCCATAGCAGCAGTACACTGCATCTTCAGTACACACACATATATATTCCTGTTACGTGACCTGACTATTTATGGACATCTTCTTTGAGAAGTCAGAACTGAGACACTTCCTGAGAGGGGCATAACTGTCTTAGCTAATTCTCATTGTGCGTTCTACGACTACACACCAGAAGCACATATTTGTTGCATTTGGGGATGCACAAGTTCCCCTTCAGAGGGTATATGGTCTAACCAAGCCCTGTGATGTAAGGAAGGTGCCACCTAGGTGGAGTCACCTGGAGGTTAGGAAGGTGTCACCTAGTGGTTAGGTGAAATTATTGCCTATTTACCTTAAAAACCTATATGGGGACTGCCGCACTGGCACAGTTCTATTTTGCCAGAGGAGCTGAAAATTGCACCGCTCCCTGGTCCATTTGTTCCATAGGAACATACATTGAATGTCTGGGACAAATTAATTCTGACGTGATTTGTCCCAGCCTGTAGTGGCACAGACAGGCTAAAAACAATTGAGGAGAATGTGCCTCACCATGTCACAGAATTTTGTATTCCATATTACAGTTCACACAGAGCTGCTTTACCAGCTGGAAGAGGTCTGTGTGATTTCTCAGTTACGGCTGTGCCACGCAACCTAACAGTGTCAAAACCAGAAAGGGGACCAAGCAGCAGCATGATAACATAAGTCACCACCACTGCGTTATGACGTGGGCAGTGGCCATCCTTGACTGAATCAATGTCCAGATCCTGGTATGCAGGTATATTCTGAATGGAAATCTTTTCCCAGCACCTAATTGGACACCATGAGATTTAGTTGTCAAATGATTTCCTGGGAAGAAGGAAGTTGGGCTTATGTGCTCCATAGTACTCATTGTCCGATTCATAGTCATTGCATGTATAGGTTTAACTTACTTGTGTAAGTAGCTTGCTTTACAAAAGTGGAATATAAATTTGAGCTTAACTCAGTTTACACGCACACATAATATAACACCTGTATTATGTAACATTAGTTTGGAGTAAATCTGCTCTCATGGGTGTGGAGTGTGCATTCCACAGTGGGGATGCCATAGAGAGTTTGTGCACCCTGACAAATGTATGAATTATTAACTGCTGACAAACATTCTCAGCCTGGAAAAGTTTAGAGGCTTACTGTTGTTAAAGACAGAAGTACATCATTTCTCAGTAACAGAAAAGGGGAAAAACCCTAAAATTTATTGAGTTGTTTGAGATGTGGCTTCTCCCCCAGAAAAACATTTCCAGGTGGAAAATGGGGGAGAAAGTTAGAAAAAGTAAATGTCTTAATAATAATTTTTTTCTTTGAGAATTCCAAAATCGGATTCGAAAATCTCTCTTAATGTGGGAGTAAACATAAGACTGTAGGTTTTCATAGTGAATGTGGCTCCTTGAGTGTGATAAAACACACACACACACACACAAGTGTAGAACATAACTGCAGGAGAAATGACTCCTGGCTGGGTGGCAGCTCAATGCTCCCTTTTCCCCATGAATATTTACGTTACTGTTTCACTTCTGTAGTTCTAACTTGCCATTTGAAATGACGCCGGTGATTTGTGGTCAGACAGTCTTTGTTTGCATTCTGAAACAGTCATCTGCAGCTCGAGGTGCAAAGCCAATGCTGCTGCATAGCTTCTTCAGGCTGGGTAACTTTTCACTCCATAATTCGTACAGGCCTAAAGTACTTTCTTTTCAAATATTTTGAACACAGGATTTTTCTACTTGCTGGAAATACCGCTTTTAAGATCAGGGGCTTTCAGCAATTTCGTCCAGCATTTCTTCATCTGAAGTTACTACGGGATAACGTAACAATAACGGCTGTTACTACTTACCTGAAAGGGGCTCTTTGTTGGAATAAGATCCTGAATGCCTAGTAGTTTACCATGTATCTTGTAGAACTGTATCTGAATGGATATAGGATTAAGGGTAATCATCCTGTATTTAAAATTTTGTATTTGTGTGAATGAGATCATTTTAACTAATGAGGTAACTGGGAAGATGATGGATGGACTACTATTTGTATGTTTATATTTATTGTTTATATTGTAAATATGATTATTTATAGACAAATTTTATAGTTTTTAAAATTCTTCTTTATGTATTTTTTTTCTCTTTGTTTTTATCTTTTATGATTATGATAATCGTATAAAGTTTTCATTCATTCACTATACCCAGCTGATAAGCCCATAACTAGGGCGAAACCGGTCCTGGGCTGCTTGTGTTCCAGTTCAGGGAGGACCTGGTCTGGTAGTTCAGACTGCACTGTTTCCATGGGGAGCAGGGTTAAGACTGATTTGATTATGACTGGGTCCAAACTGAGGTGACATTTTGAGCAAAAGAACAATGGGTTGGGATGCTACCCAGAACGATTTCCAGTGGTTAGACAAATTGCAAGCATTTTTCTCATCATGTGTTTCAAGGTGTTCTTCATTTGAAAAAACATCATCAATGAATAAACACCAGAGAATCAGTTTTAAAAACCTGCTGGTTGTGCAGGAACAACAAAATAATTTGTTAAATATCTAATTGCTGAAGGCCAGGTGTGGAAAAAATAATAATAATAATAACTTCAAGAGCTACTAAACTTGACAATTTCTTCTCTTTGAGGGTATCCTGCACCAAGGGTGCTTCAGGAGGGGAAGATGTTTTCCTAATGGGACTGAGGAAGTGCATTCTTTTTTAAACCCAAGAGCACTTGACAAGACATAACAGTTTCGAAGAAGATGTGAAGACCTATCGTGCCTATTACCGCTGATCCACTAGAATGACATTAATAGTGAAATGAAAGAATGGGGACACCAAGTATATGATTATGGTGTAATGTCAGTCTCTTTAAATTTCCTTTGAAACACATGCAAAATGTGGCTGCAGGCCTGCCATTTCAGCCTGTGTGAAAAGGTGCATGCACCCTTTCACTACAGGTCACTGCAAGTCACCCCTATGGTAAGCCCGTTTAGCCCAGAGGGCAGGGTGCAGGTACCTCTGTGTGAGGGCGTCCTTGTATGAGCAGAGGTGCCCCTACGAACTCCAGCTCCATTACCCTGGACTTCGTAAGTGCGGGGAAGCCATTTTACCTGCATACTGAACACAGGCCACTACCTGTAGCCAGCTACATAATGGTAACTCTGAACCTGGGCATGTTTGGTATCAAACTTATTGGAGTCGTACCCCGAAACTATTGCCAGTATTGGTTGTATGATTCCATGCACTCTGGGGGGCTCCTGCTAGTCTTATGGGGTTTTCCAGACAGCCTACACGTCTGCCACCCCTCACACAGGTTTCTGCACTCCTTTTGCTTGACCAGCTCAGGCAGAGGTAGACAGAACAAAGGATTTCCTGTGAGAAAGGGAAGTAACGCCCTCTCCTTTGGAAAACCGGTATAGTTTGAAGGGCACATTTGGTGCCATCCTTGCATAAACTAAGTTGCCCCAGTCCAGGGACCCCCTCATGCAAAACTGGACAATGGTAAAGGGAGTGACCACTCCCCTGTCCATCACCACCCCAGGGGTGGTGCCCTGAGCTCCCCCAGGTGGCCACTGGATTCTGCTGTCTTGAAACCAAAGTGGGCAGAGGCCTCTGGGAGCATCTGAGTGGCCAGGTCAAGAAGGTGACGTCACAGCCCCCTCCTGATAGGTGGTCACCCTGCTAGGTGACCAGTCCCCCTTCCTTGGCTATTTAGGGTCTCCCTCTTGAATGGGTCCTCAGATTCGACGTGCAAGATTCCATCAGAACTCCTCTGCAACTTTTACTTCATCTTCTGACCACCGGGACTGCAACTGGATCCTCCAGGAACTCACAATCTGCAACTCCAATTACAACTCCGCTCTGTAACATTGTTTCCCCTGCTCCTTCCAGCAACTAAAACATTTCCCTGGCTGTGCATCCTTTGAGTGTGACGAGTCTTCAGCCTGCACAAGAATTAAGAAGGAATCTCCCTTGGAGTGAAGATGTCACTCCTCTGTCTCCGCTGGTACCAACTGCAATGTTGACCAGCTGCATGGGTCTTCTCTCCTCCAGAGCTGTGTGGATCCTACATCACAGGTGGTGTCT
Source organism: Pleurodeles waltl (assembly GCF_031143425.1). Taxonomy (NCBI): domain Eukaryota; kingdom Metazoa; phylum Chordata; class Amphibia; order Caudata; family Salamandridae; genus Pleurodeles; species Pleurodeles waltl. The sequence goes on along the minus strand of NC_090445.1, from coordinate 1,504,474,202 downwards.
GAAGTGGTCCCCTTGGTCCTCTCTACTAGCTGTCCGACTTTGGAGACTGTAAGCCCTTGCCTGTCTCTGTGGGATAGTACCCCTTTGCACCACGACTCTAGCAGCTACCAAGGCTTGCTTGTGCCTCCTCTGAGAAATCTTCAGGCTCCATGTAGCCCCCGGCCTCCAGCACTCTTCCCGGCAAAGCACAGTCTGCTGCCTGATGCTCCAGTGACGTGGGACTCCTCTTCAGGTGTGCTGAGTGGCCCTCACTGTGACTCCTGTGCATACTGCCTGCGGGTCACCTGTGGGGGCTGCCTCCTCTTCTTGTGACTCTCCCAGCTGCTGAGGGTCAACTCAGACTCCCTTCCTTTGGTCGAGTTCCACGGGCCTTGCTGATTCTCTTCAGCCTTGCAAAAACGTCTTTACCGACTCTTGCATTTGCAAACACTTGTTGGTGGTTTTTTCAGCACCACTGACTGACTGCATCACAACTGCCGATGTGGGACATCACTAGCATCACTTCTGGAACTTCACTTCTGTGCCAATGCTGCACTGCTGACTTTCTTCATCCACCGTTGACCTGGTCCTGCATTCACAGAAGTGTGGGTAGTGGCTCTTGCCACAGCCGGACACTCCAACTTGAACTGCACTTGGTCCACTTCTTTTGCAGGTCCTCTTCTGTCTGGGTCAACCTTTGGTTTCTTCCAGTCTTATCTGGGTCTTGCACAGTCCTTTTCCAAAGTTCTCTTGTGGGTTTGGTGAAAACCACATACTTATTTTTTCTCTCCTGGTCGCTGGGGTGCACCCTGGTACTTACCTTTTGGGGTTCCCAATTCCTCCAGCTCCCCTCTACTGATCCCACTTCCTTGGGTGGGGGGACTGCGTTTCACATACCACCTATTTAGTATATGATTTGGTCCCCCCCCCAGGGCATTCCCTATTTTCTATTGTTTTTACTGTTTGCTATTGCTTCCTATGCTAATCACTGACTTCTAATGTGTACAACATAGGTTGTTTACTTACATCCTACTGGAGTATTGCCTATTCAGTATTTTAGTATTTTTGTTACTATACTAAAGTACATTTAATTTTGTAACACTGTGTGTTTCTTTCATGTGTGTAAGTGCGGTGTGACTGTAGTGGTATTGCATAAGCTTTGCTTGTCTCCTAGTAAAGTCTTGGCTGCTTATCCACAGCTACCTCTAGTGAGCCATGGCTTCCTAGACACTGTCTACACCTCATTAATAGGGGATAAGTGGACCTGGTATAAGGTGATAACACCATAGGTGCTCACCTCACACCAGGCCAGCTTCCTACAGTATACCACTGATATTTGGTGCAGAAGTGTTTTAAAATGCCATGAATTCTCATGCAACATGTGCCCCACTACTCCCCAACTCCATAAGGTGTAGCTATGGTTGGGCACACTAGTGATGCTGAATCTAAAAATCGTCAATGAGGCAGACTCGAACCCTATGCAACTCACTGACTGAAACAGAAAGGTGGCCATCCTGTGCAGTTGGAATGAGAGGATACAACGCCAAGCACAGAGATCTATGAAATATATCAGTGCTGCAAAACGTTAGTTGTAGGGAAGTAGCATTTTCTTTTGTATCTATGAAATATTTGAAACTATGCTTCCCACAAAGGTTTAAAGCAATGTAGCTAGTCAGTAGGGTAGTCTGCTCTCAGGACAGTGCAATATGATGAACCAGGTCTTTTCCAGTATAACTACAGAACCCCAGAGCAGACGGGGCGGCTTGGGTGGTGGCTGAAGGATTGCATAGAAAGGCCTTTTTATCATAGTCCCATGGCGAGCAGGCAGGATACTTTGTACAGCATTTGTAGAGCTGGCAGGTATGAGCGGGGATGGGAGCTTGATTGAAACCTCTAAAATATCCAAAGTCATGCTGCACAAGGTCTTCATTTCAACTGAAACTTAATAACAACACAGATTTCGGCAAAACAATTTTTAGAATACAGCGTTTACAATTTAAGGTTGCTGTTAATTTAAGAGCAACGTTGAATTATATTGGGCGCATGATCTTGGAAAGCGGAATTTGCTGTGTGTTGGAGGACGTTTGAAGTGTTGAAAAGTTAAACATCGTTTTTGGCTTCAATGAGTGACGCTGCAGTGTGGAACAGAAAAAGTGGCAAATGTGTGTGAATAAAGTAATCCATTCACTTGAGAACCTGTTGTTTATGATGTTGTGGACTGTCCTTTACGAGAAACCCTGGTTGGGGGGGGGGGGGGGGGTTAATCAGCTGAATAGCCAGTAAATTTAAAATCATAGCCTTGAAGTGTTGAAGAAATATAATGATGCAGATCATAATTAAAAGGGCGGACCATCCATCGGAGGAGTTAGAAAGTCACTCAGTATCATCCCGACCCATTTTTCCCATGCAGGAACCAGACCACTGTGTTCTTTCATTTGACCCCTGGACTACAGATTACTGATGAATGGCAAGATGTTACGTCCTCCTTGAATCAGGGGCAACCAGTCACTTTGTACTTCTATCTACTTTAATATGCTTTTTGCTGCAAAATCTTTTTTTCTTTACTACAGAATTGTAATTAATTGTTCAGCTATGTAATCTTTTCCAAATGTCTATATCCACTTTGGTGGTCCTTCATATCGTAGGTTACTGATGGAGCCTAAGGAATGAAATTACAGCAAAGTGACAATGAGGTTTTACAAGTATACTATATCACTTCCTTTGTCAAGCAGAGAAACAATATCAGGAATGAAAGTTTGGCTTCCGTGACATTCAGAAGGCTGGTGCGGCCACCACTTTGTATTGAACTCATTTATTGTTGCTGTTTTATTAACGCATTTCCCTTTCTTGTGTCTTACTTCAGGGTTGGTACATTGTGACATATGCCTTGGGAATCTATCACCTTAATCTCTTCATAGCTTTCCTGTCTCCAAAAGTAGATCCGTCTTTAATGGAAGACTCAGGTACAGTATATATCTTTTGCAGTTATTAATTTATAAAATTCCATTGAAGATGTCTGTCTGGCTTGGGCAGCTTTAACTGTGCTGGACGCAGGATGCTGTACTAGTCACACTTTACGATGTTTGCAAACTAGGGCCCACTTGTTATGGAAAGGAAAAGTCATGCACTGGCTTAATGCTGTCAAGACACTTGGTAGGGTGAGTGGTTTTGTGGTTGGAGATGCACTAACAAAACTTGATGGGCATTTGCTGCTTTGAAAATCTGACCAGACAAGTGTGCCCCAAATGCACATATTTGTAGCACTTCTATTTAAGCTCTTTTTGTCTGCCATGTATCTGTGCCGAGGACTCGTCTTTCAGTTAGTTTAAAGGAGATGAGTGATTTAATTATTAGTTGTATTCTTTTGGTGCCCAATTAAGATGCGGATTTCCAATAATTTGGATCTTTGGGAAAATGCAGTATTTTTTGCTGCTTCTCTTATGGCCTAGTGTTGTCTTCTGCTCTTACCTTTCACAGAAGGATTTTTATAAAAATGTATTTATTAACATTTCAACAAGCTTGACTGTATACATAGCTTTTCATGATAACATTGTTGCTGTTTTTTTTTTATAAGACCATACGGTCCACATACTGTTGTTTACATTTCCAGTCTTACACGTCAAAAGCTAGTAAGTCAACAAATATTGAGGTGATGCAGCAGTCATCAAGCTCTTATACTCCTATCAAGCTTTCTATATCAAGAAGAGACACTTTTGAAGTAACTGCACCCACCCCTTGGGCTTCCATCTAAAAATCAGTCCCCAAAAATACAATCAGAGATAAGAGTTGAATAAAATACCGGCGTGTTTGAACTTCAAATAGTACATACCTCAGTCAATAAGGTTATCAATGCATCTGTGGAACTGAATCTCATCCGTTTTTGATCACTGTCTATACCCCTGTTACTCCTCTAAAGAAAATGTTGAGGACCAAGTTGAATTGGTGAGAGGGGTGAACATGGAGCTGCCTAGCACATTTCGAGCTGGTACATCCCAGTGTTAATGAACTTAGGAGTAGTCTGTTAACAAGTAAGATTTCTGATTTCCTCCGCCTAAAAATATCTGGAGCACATTTTACCATTTAAAAATAAAAAAACAATTGATTCTGCTGCCTTAATGGAAACCCCTGCAGCAGTTCATAAATCTAGTAGAGACGTCTAGCTGCACATTCCTTACAAATGAATATTCCCCAGACGTCAGACTGGACCCTGACATTTTTGAGCAGTCCCCTTGAGTGCCGGATTGCAGGATCATGAGTCCAAAAGTCAGCCGCAAGTGGTCCATGAAGCTTCTGCCCGCTCTCCATGAAAATCTGCACTGCTGCAGGTTCTGTTCACAAAGGTAGGTCCTAGGACCGCTCTCCGGAGTCCCTCGCTTCTGTCATTGTCGCAATCCCGGATGTCTTCAGGTAAGTCCCACAAGAAGAAGTCCAAGAGGTTGAAGCATTCTTCAACTTCCTCACACTGGTCCCATTCATTGGACGATACACTGGAACGATGCCACAAGTCCAGGTCCTGGTCCCAGGTCGTCCCTGTGGAGCCCATGGCTGACCCTGGGTCTGCTCTGATCTTCCCCAAGTATCTCGTTGCCAGGGCGAACCAGGCCCGAGAGTTTTGTGAGGCCCTTATGAAGTCTTGGACCTTCAGCTGCTCACAGTTCAGTTCAAGCCCACTGTCTCAATAGCAGTGCTTCACCCAGGATGTCTCCACCAGAACCCTTACTTCCCTTCAATGAAGCCCTCACTGAGGCCTGGGTGAAGCCCAGCATAGGCACTCCTGTGCACAGGAATATTTTCTGCCGCTGTCGCCTCACTTCCATGGACCCAGCCTTCCTCACCCAGCATCCCGTCTGTAAGGAAATGCCTCCTTGGCATGGTTACCCCCTGACTTTTTGCCTTTGCTGATGCTATGTTTTGAATTGAAAGTGTGCTGAGGTCTGCTAACCAGGCCCCAGCACCAGTGTTCTTTCCCTAACCTGTACTTTTGATTCCACAATTGGCACACCCTGGCATCCAGGTAAGTCCCTTGTAACTGGTACCCCTGGAACCAAGGGCCCTGATGCCAGGGAAGGTCTCTAAGGGCTGCAGCATATCTTATGCCACCCTGGGGACCCCTCACTCAGCACAGACACACTGCTTGCCAGCTTGTGTGTGCTGGTGAGAACAAAACGAGTAAGTCGACATGGTACTCCCCTCAGGGTACCATGCCAACCTCACACTGCCTATGCAGTATAGGTAAGTCACCCCTCTAGTAGGCCTTACAGCCCTAAGGCAGGGTGCACTATACCATAGGTGAGGGCACCAGTGCATGAGTACTGTGCCCCTACAGTGTCTAAGCCAAACCTTAGACATTGTAAGTGCAGGGTAGCCATAAGAGTATATGGTCTGGGAGTCTGTCAAACACGGACTTCACAACACCATAATGGCTACACTGAAAACTGGGAAGTTTGGTATCAAACTTCTCAGCACAATAAATGCACACTGATGCCAGTGTACATTTTATTGTAAAATACACCCCAGAGGGCACCTTAGAGGTGCCCCCTGAAACCTTAACCGACTATCTGTGTAGGCTGACTGGTTCCAGCAGCCTGCCACAACCGAGACATGTTGCTGGCCCCATGGTGAGAGTGCCTTTGTCACTCTGAGGCCAGTAACAAAGCCTGCACTGGTTGGAGATGCTAACACCTCCCCAAGGCAGGAGCTGTCACACCTGGCGGTGAGCCTCAAAGGCTCACCCCTTTGTGCCGGCACCGCAGGACACTCCAGCTAGTGGAGTTGCCCCCCCCCCCCCCCTCCGGCCACGGCCCCCACTTTTGGCGGCAAGGCCAGAGAAAATAATGAGAATAACAAGGAGGAGTCACTGGCCAGTCAGGACAGCCCCTAAGGTGTCCTGAGCTGAAGTGACTCTAACTTTTAGAAAACCTCCATCTTGCAGATGGAGGATTCCCCAATAGGATTAGGGATGTGACCCCCTCCCCTTGGGAGGAGGCACAAAGAGGGTGTACCCACCCTCAGGGCTAGTAGCCATTGGCTACTAACCCCCCCAGACCTAAACACGCCCTTAAATTTTGTATTTAAGGGCTCCCCTGAACCTAAGAATTTAGATTCCTGAAACTACAAGAAGAAGAAGACTGCTGAGCTGAAAAACCCCTGCAGAGGAAGAAAAGAAGACACCAACTGCTTTGGCCCCAGTCCTACCGGCCTGTCTCCTGCCTTCCAAAGAAACCTGCTCCAGCGACGCTTTCCAAGGGACCAGCGACCTCTGAATCCTCTGAGGACTGCCCTGCTTCAAGAAAGACAAGAAACTCCTGAGGACAGCGGCACTGCTCCAAAAGAACTGCAACTTTGTTTCAAGGAGCAGACTTAAAGACCCCTGCAACTCCCCGCAAGAAGCGTGAGACTTGCAACACTGCACCCGGCGACCCCGACTCGACTGGTGGAGAACCAACACCTCAGGGAGGACCCTCCGGCGACTCCGAGACCGTGAGTAACCAAAGTTGTCCCCCCTGAGCCCCCACAGCGACGCCTGCAGAGGGAATCCAGAGGCTCCCCCTGACCGCGACTGCCTGAACTCCATTTCCCGACGGCTGGAAAAGACCCTGCACCTGCAGCCCCCAGCCCCCAGCACCTAAAGGAACGGAACTCCTGTGCAGGAGTGACCCCCGGTGCCCTCTCCCTTGCCTAGGTGGTGGCTACCCCGAGGAGCCCCCCCCCTTGCCTGCCTGCACCGCTGAAGAGATCCCTTGATCTCTCATTGAACATCATTGAAAACCCGACGCGTGTTTGCACACTGCGCCCGGCCGCCCCCGCGCTGCTGAGGGTGTACTTTTTGTGCTGACTTGTGTCCCCCCCGGTGCCCTACAAAACCCCCCTGGTCTGCCCTCCGAAGACGCGGGTACTTACCTGCTGGCAGACTAGAACTGGGGCACCCCCTTCTCTCCATTGAAGCCTATGCGTTTTGGGCACCTCTTTGACCTCTGCACCTGACCGGCCCTGAGTTGCTGGTGTGGTAACTTTGGGGTTGCTCTGAACCCCCAACGGTGGGCTACCTTGGACCCAAACCTGAGACTTGTAAGTGATTTACTTACCTGACAAAACTAACAAAAACTTACCTCCCCCAGGAACTGTGAAAATTGCACTAAGTGTCCACTTTTAAAACAGCTTATTGTGTTTTATGTAAAAAGTATACATGCTAATGTAATGATTCAAAGTTCCTAAAGTACTTACCTGCAATACCTTTCAAATGAGATATTACATGTAGAAATTGAACCTGTGGTTCTTAAAATAAACTAAGAAAATATATTTTTCTATAACAAAACCTATTGGCTGGATTTGTCTCTGAGTGTGTGTTCCTCATTTATTGCCTGTGTGTATGTACAACAAATGCTTAACACTACTCCTTTGATAAGCCTACTGCTCGACCACACTACCACAAAATAGAGCATTAGTGTTATCTCTTTTTGCCACTATCTTACCTCTAAGGGGAACCCTTGGACTCTGTGCATACTATTCCTTACTTTGAAATAGTGCATACAGAGCCAACTTCCTACATTGGTGGCAGCGGTGGGATACAAGACTTTGCATTTGCTGGACTACTCAGCCAATACCTGATCACACGACAAATTCCAAAAATTGTCATTAGAAATTGTTTTTGCAATTTGAGCTATTTTTCTAAATTCTTAAAAGACCTGCTAGGGCCTTGTGTTAGATCCTGTTTAGCATTTCTTTTAGAGTTTAAAAGTTTGGTAAAAGTTTGAATTAGATTCTAGAACTAGTTTTAGATTCTTAAAAAGTATTCCAACTTTTAGAAGCATAATGTCTAGTGCAGAGATGAATGTGGTGGAACTCGACACCACACCTTACCTCCATCTTAAGATGAGGGAGCTAAGGTCACTCTGTAAACTAAAGAAAATAGTAATGGGCCCCAGACCTTTCAAACTACAGCTCCAGGAGCTTTTGGCAGAGTTTGAAAGAGCCAACTCCTCTGAGGCTGGCAACACAGAGGATGATGATAGTGACTTGGAGGGTGATTCCCCCCTACCAGTCCTATCTAGGGAAGACAGGGCCTCTCAAGCATAATAGTCAGAGATGCTGGCTCCCTCACAGGAGGGACCAACTTCTCTGAAATCACTGAGGATAACTCCAGTGAAGAGGACATCCAGTTAGCCAGGATGGCCAAAAGATTGGCTTTGGAAAGACAGATCCTAGCCATAGAAAGGGAAAGACAAGAGATGGGCCTAGGACCCATCAATGGTGGCAGCAACATAAATAGGGTCAGAGATTCTCCTGACATGTTGAAAATCCCTAAAGGGATTGTAACTAAATATGAAGATGGTGATGACATCACCAAATGGTTCACAGCTTTTGAGAGGGCTTGTGTAACCAGAAACGTGAACAAATCTCACTGGGGTGCTCTCCTCTGGGAAATGTTCACAGGAAAGTGTAGGGATAGACTCCTCACACTCTCTGGAAAAGATGCAGAATCTTATGACCTCATGAAGGGTACCCTGATTGAGGGCTTTGGATTCTCCACTGAGGAGTATAGGATTAGATTCAGGGGGGCTCAAAAATCCTCGAGCCAGGTTGACTTTGTAGACTACTCAGTAAAAACACTAGATGGTTGGATTCAAGGCAGTGGTGTAAGTAATTATGATGGGCTGTACAATTTATTTGTGAAAGAACACCTATTAAGTAATTGTTTCAATGATAAACTGCATCAGCATCTGGTAGACCTAGGACCAATTTCTCCCCAAGAATTGGGAAAGAAGGCGGACCATTGGGTCAAGACTAGGGTGTCCAAAACTTCCACAGGGGGTGACCAAAAGAAAGGGGTCACAAAACCTCCCCAGGGGAAAGGTGGTGAGACAGCCAAAAACAAAAATAGTAAAGAGTCTTCTACAGGCCCCCAAAAACCTGCACAGGAAGGTGGGCCCAGAGCCTCTTCACAAAACAATCCTGGGTACAAGGGTAAAAACTTTGATCCCAAAAAGGCCTGGTGTCGTAGCTGTAGTCAGTCTGGACACCAAACTGGAGACAAGGCCTGTCCCAAGAAAGATACCACTTCTAACTCCACTCCAGCTAAAACTGGAATGGCCAGTCTCCAAGTGGGATCAACAGTGTGCCCAGAGCAAATCAGGTGTCACACTGAAGCTACATTAGTCTCTGAGGGTGGGGTGGATTTAGCCACACTGGCTGCCTGGCCCCCTAACATGCAAAAATACAGGCAGCAGCTCTTAATTAATGGGACAAGTGTAGAGGGCCTGAGGGATACAGGTGCCAGTGTCACTATGGTGACAGAGAAACTGGTTTCCCCTGGCCAATACCTGGCTGGACAAACTTATTCAGTCACCAACGCTGACAATCAGACTAAAGTACATCCCATGGCTATGGTAACTTTAGAGTGGGGAGGGGTCAATGGCCTGAAACAGGTGGTGGTCTCCTCAAATATCCCAGTAGACTGTTTGCTTGGAAATGACCTGGAGTCCTCAGCATGGGCTGAGGTAGAACTGAAAACCCATGCAGCCATGCTGGGTATCCCTGAACTGGTGTGTGTCAAAACAAGGGCACAGTGCAAGGCACAGGGTGAAAAAGTAGAGCTGGAGTCTGGAAGAAAGGCCCAGCCTACCAAGAGAAAAGGAAAGTCAGCTGGGAAACCAGCTGCAACACAACAAGAAAAAGAGAGCCTCTCTTCTCAGGAAGAAGCTCTGCCCTCTGAGAGAACTGAGCCTATGGAGCTGGAACCTTATCAGGTTGAGCTCTTGGGCCCAGGGGGACCCTCAAGGGAGGAGTTGTGTAAGGGACAAGAAACCTGTCCCTCTCTTGAAGGCCTTAGGCAGCAAGCTGCTGAAGAGTCCAAAGGCAAGAAAAATGGAACACATAGGGTCTATTGGGAAGATGGACTCCTGTACACTGAGGCAAGAGATCCCAAACCTGGTGCCACTAGGAGAGTGGTAGTGCCTCAGGGGTTCAGAGAGTTCATTCTGACCTTAGCCCATGATATTCCCCTTGCTGGGCATTTGGGACAAACCAAGACGTGGGAGAGGTTAGTCAACCACTTCTACTGGCCCAACATGTCCCAGAAGGTTAAGGAGTTTTGCACCTCCTGTACTACCTGTCAAGCCAGTGGTAAGACAGGTGGACATCCAAAGGCCCCCCTCATTCCACTTCCAGTGGTAGGGGTCCCCTTTGAAAGAGTGGGTGTGGACATAGTGGGTCCACTGGAACCTCCCACAGCCTCAGGAAATATGTACATCCTAGTAGTAGTGGATCATGCTACTAAGTATCCTGAAGCTATTCCCCTTAGGTCGACTACTGCCCCTGCAGTAGCCAAGGCCCTCATTGGTATCTTTACCAGGGTGGGCTTCCATAAGGAGGTGGTGTCTGACAGAGGTACCAACTTCATGTCAGCATACCTAAAACACATGTGGAATGAGTGTGGAGTGACTTATAAGTTCACTATACCATATCATCCACAAACTAATGGCCTTGTTGAGAGATTCAACAAGACATTAAAGGGCATGATCATGGGGCTCCCAGAAAAACTCAAAAGGAGATGGGATGTCCTCCTGCCATGTCTGCTTTTCGCTTACAGAGAGGTGCCTCAGAAGGGAGTAGGGTTCTCACCCTTTGAACTTCTGTTTGGCCACCCTGTAAGGGGAACACTTGCTCTTGTTAAAGAAGGCTGGGAGAGACCTCTTCATGAGCCTAAACAAGACATAGTGGACTATGTACTTGGCCTTCGCTCAAGAATGGCAGAGTACATGGAAAAGGCAAGTAAAAACCTTGAGGCCAGCCAACAGCTCCAGAAGTTTTGGATGACCAAAAGGCTGCAATGGTTGAATTTCAACCAGGGCAGAAAGTCTGGGTTTTGGAGCCTGTGGCTCCCAGGGCACTTCAGGACAGATGGAGTGGCCCTTACCCAATCCTGGAAAAGAAGAGTCAGGTCACCTACCTGGTGGACCTAGGCACAAGCAGGAGCCCCAAGAGGGTGATCCATGTAAACCGCCTAAAACTCTTCCATGACAGGGCTGATGTGAATCTGTTGATGGTAACAGATGAGGACCAAGAAGCTGAGAGTGAGCCTCTCCCTGATCTCCTCTCATCAGACCCTAAAGATGGCTCAGTGGATGGAGTGATCTAGTCAGACACCCTCTCTGGCCAACAGCAAGCTGACTGTAGGAAGGTCCTATAACAGTTTGCTGAGCTCTTTTCCCTAACCCCTGGTCAGACACACCTGTGTACCCATGATGTGGACACAGGAGACAGCATGCCTGTCAAAAACAAAATCTTCAGACAGTCTGATCAAGTTAAGGAAAGCATCAAGGTGGAAGTCCACAAGATGCTGGAATTGGGAGTAATTGAGTACTCTGACAGCCCCTGGGCTAGCCCAATGGTCTTAGTCCCGAAACCTCACACCAAAGAAGGAAAGAGAGAGATGAGGTTTTGTGTGGACTACAGAGGACTTAACTCTGTCACCAAGACAGATGCCCATCCCATTCCTAGAGCTGATGAGCTGATTGATAAATTAGGTGCTGCCAAATTCTTAAGTACCTTTGACTTAACAGCAGGGTACTGGCAAATCAAAATGGCACCTGGAGCAAAAGAAAAGACCGCATTCTCCACACCTGATGGGCATTATCAGTTCACTGTTATGCCCTTTGGTTTAAAGAATGCCCCTGCCACCTTCCAAAGGTTGGTGAATCAAGTCCTTGCTGGCTTGGAGTCCTTCAGTGCAGCTTATCTTGACGATATTGCTGTCTTTAGCTCCAACTGGCAGGATCACCTGGTCCACCTGAAGAAGGTTTTGAAGGCTCTGCAATCTGCAGGCCTCTCTATCAAGGCATCCAAATGCCAGATAGGGCAGGGAACTGTGGTTTACTTGGGACACCTTGTAGGTGGAGGCCAAGTTCAGCCACTCCAGCCTAAGATCCAGACTATTCTGGACTGGGCAGCTCCAAAAACCCAGACTCAAGTCAGGGCATTCCTTGGCTTGACTGGGTACTATAGGAGGTTTGTGAAGGGATATGGATCCATTGTGACAGCCCTCACAGAACTCACCTCCAAGAAAATGCCCAAGAAAGTAAACTGGACTGTAGAATGCCAACAGGCCTTTGACACCCTGAAACAAGCTATGTGCACCGCACCAGTTCTAAAAGCTCCAGATTACTCCAAGCAGTTCATTGTGCAGACAGATGCCTCTGAACATGGGATAGGGGCAGTTTTGTCCCAAACAAATGATGATGGCCTTGACCAGCCTGTTGCTTTCATTAGCAGGAGGTTACTTCCCAGGGAGCAGCGTTGGAGTGCCATTGAGAGGGAGGCCTTTGCTGTGGTTTGGTCCCTGAAGAAGCTGAGACCATACCTCTTTGGTACTCACTTCCTAGTTCAGACTGACCACAGACCTCTCAGATGGCTGATGCAAATGAAAGGTGAAAATCCAAAACTGTTGAGGTGGTCCATCTCCCTACAGGGAATGGACTTTATAGTGGAACACAGACCTGGGACTGCCCATGCCAATGCAGATGGCCTTTCCAGGTTCTTCCACTTAGAAAATGAAGACTCTCTTGGGAAAGGTTAGTCTCATCCTCTTTCGTTTGGGGGGGGTTGTGTAAGGAAATGCCTCCTTGGCATGGTTACCCCCTGACTTTTTGCCTTTGCTGATGCTATGTTTTGAATTGAAAGTGTGCTGAGGTCTGCTAACCAGGCCCCAGCACCAGTGTTCTTTCCCTAACCTGTACTTTTGATTCCACCATTGGCACACTCTGGCATCCAGGTAAGTCCCTTGTAACTGGTACCCCTGGTACCAGGGAAGGTCTCTAAGGGCTGCAGCATATCTTATGCCACCCTGGGGACCCCTCACTCAGCACAGACACACTGCTTGCCAGCTTGTGTGTGCTGGTGAGAACAAAACGAGTAAGTCGACATGGTACTCCCCTCAGGGTACCATGCCAACCTCACACTGCCTATGCAGTATAGGTAAGTCACCCCTCTAGTAGGCCTTACAGCCCTAAGGCAGGGTGCACTATACCATAGGTGAGGGCACCAGTGCATGAGTACTGTGCCCCTACAGTGTCTAAGCCAAACCTTAGACATTGTAAGTGCAGGGTAGCCATAAGAGTATATGGTCTGGGAGTCTGTCAAACACGGACTCCACAACACCATAATGGCTACACTGAAAACTGGGAAGTTTGGTATCAAACTTCTCAGCACAATAAATGCACACTGATGCCAGTGTACATTTTATTGTAAAATACACCCCAGAGGGCACCTTAGAGGAGCCCCCTGAAACCTTAACCGACTATCTGTGTAGGCTGACTGGTTCCAGCAGCCTGCCACAGCCGAGACATGTTGCTGGCCCCATGGGGAGAGTGCCTTTGTCACTCTGAGGCCAGTAACAAAGCCTGCACTGGTTGGAGATGCTAACACCTCCCCCAGGCAGGAGCTGTCACACCTGGCGGTGAGCCTCAAAGGCTCACCCCTTTGTGCCAGCACCGCAGGACACTCCAGCTAGTGGAGTTGCCCGCCCCCTCCGGCCACGGCCCCCACTTTTGGCGGCAAGGCCGGAGAAAATAATGAGAATAACAAGGAGGAGTCACTGGCCAGTCAGGACAGCCCCTAAGGTGTCCTGAGCTGAAGTGACTCTAACTTTTAGAAAACCTCCATCTTGCAGATGGAGGATTCCCCAATAGGATTAGGGATGTGACCCCCCTCCCCTTGGGAGGAGGCACAAAGAGGGTACCCACCCTCAGGGCTAGTAGCCATTGGCTACTAACCCCCCAGACCTAAACACGCCCTTAAATTTTGTATTTAAGGGCTCCCCTGAACCTAAGAATTTAGATTCCTGAAACTACAAGAAGAAGAAGACTGCTGAGCTGAAAAACCCCTGCAGAGGAAGAACAGAAGACACCAACTGCTTTGGCCCCAGTCCTACCGGCCTGTCTCCTGCCTTCCAAAGAAACCTGCTCCAGCGACGCTTTCCAAGGGACCAGCGACCTCTGAATCCTCTGAGGACTGCCCTGCTTCAAGAAAGACAAGAAACTCCCGAGGACAGCGGCACTGCTCCAAAAGAACTGCAACTTTGTTTCAAGGAGCAGACTTAAAGACCCCTGCAACTCCCCGCAAGAAGCGTGAGACTTGCAACACTGCACCCGGCGACCCCGACTCGACTGGTGGAGAACCAACACCTCAGGGAGGACCCTCCGGCGACTCCGAGACCGTGAGTAACCAAAGTTGTCCCCCCTGAGCCCCCACAGCGACGCCTGCAGAGGGAATCCCGAGGCTCCCCCTGACCGCGACTGCCTGAACTCCATTTCCCGACGGCTGGAAAAGACCCTTCACCCGCAGCCCCCAGCACCTAAAGGAACGGAACTCCTGTGCAGGAGTGACCCCCAGGAGGCCCTCTCCCTTGCCTAGGTGGTGGCTACCGTGAGGAGCCCCCCCCCGCTTGCCTGCCTGCACCGCTGAAGAGATCCCTTGAGCTCTCATTGAACATCATTGAAAACCCGACGCGTGTTTGCACACTCCACCCGGCCGCCCCCGCGCTGCTGAGGGTGTACTTTTTGTGCTGACTTGTGTCCCCCCCCCGGTGCCCTACAAAACCCCCCTGGTCTGCCTCCGAAGACGCGGGTACTTACCTGCTGGCAGACTGGAACCGGGGCACCCCCTTCTCTCCATTGAAGCCTATGCGTTTTGTGCACCTCTTTGACCTCTGCACCTGACCGGCCCTGAGCTGCTGGTGTGGTAACTTTGGGGTTGCTCTGAACCCCCAATGGTGGGCTACCTTGGACCCAAACCTGAGACTTGTAAGTGATTTACTTACCTGACAAAACTAACAAAAACTTACCTCCCTCAAGAACTGTGAAAATTGCACTGTGTCCACTTTTAAAACAGCTTATTGTGTTTTATGTAAAAAGTATACATGCTAATGTAATGATTCAAAGTTCCTAAAGTACTTACCTGCAATACCTTTCAAATGAGATATTACATGTAGAAATTGAACCTGTGGTTCTTAAAATAAACTAAGAAAAGATATTTTTCTATAACAAAACCTATTGGCTGGATTTGTCTCTGAGTGTGTGTTCCTCATTTATTGCCTGTGTGTATGTACAACAAATGCTTAACACTACTCCTTTGATAAGCCTACTGCTCGACCACACTACCACAAAATAGAGCATTAGTGTTATCTCTTTTTGCCACTATCTTACCTCTAAGGGGAACCCTTGGACTCTGTGCATACTATTCCTTACTTTGAAATAGTGCATACAGAGCCAACTTCCTACACCGTCCCTGATAGCCTGGTGGTCAGGCCTCATTCAATCCCATCTTGTTCCTTACCACACCACCTGATAGGGAATCCCAGGGGCTGGATACATTTGCTAAAGGATTTTTATTTTTTTATACCAGCCTTTCAGTGCGGTCCGTGAGCACCTGTCCCTGCTAGGCCACTATTCCCATACTGCATAGGATATGGTTGCACAAGTGCTACCTATGGTCTCTTAGGAGGCCAGAGTTATACTTTTCCAGCTATTGCTAACGAGAGAGTCGCAGCAAAGTTCAGAATCTGCTGCAGATTGGATACAACCAACTCACTGGGCATTGCTTCCACTGTGGCGCTCCGACGGCACACCAGCTGAGGACAACTGGCTTTTCAAGAGATGTCCAGGTATCTCTTATGGACATGCCCTTTGACTGCCCTTTGGCGACAAGGTGGATTTGGCACTTGAACGTTTTAAGGATAGTAGTACCATGGCTAAGTCCTTAGGGCTCACCATGGTCCAATGACAGCTGCATTCCACTTCTTCCATGGCTACAGCAGGGGTTACTAGTTGCGTCCTTTTCCTCCTAGCCACCATGGACAGCAGGAGCTTCTGTCCTTTTGCATCTGTGGCTCCCACAGTCCTTGTGGGAACCAAGGCCAGAAATACCTCCAAACCCCCTTCTCCCACCCCTCAGCAACCGCAGCCCCAGCCCCAAATATATCATTATGGGCACCCGGTTGGTGGCAGGATTCGGCACCGCCTGCCCCAATGGCAGGAGATTACTTTGGACAAATAGGTGCTTCACAATGTCCGGTGGGGCTATGCCCTATCCTTCCATCGGAACCATCCACTTTTGCCACCATTTGCTAGTCAACTGATGGAGGACCAGGGATGGCTGACCCAGGACAGGAAGCGCTAGCTCTTTTGGCTAAAGGAGCCATCAAGATGGTGCCGGTATCAGAAATAGGCCGTGTTTGCTATTCCCACTACTTTCTAGTGCAAAAAAGGTATGGAGGCCTCCGTCCTAACCTATACCCTCTCAGCTGCTTCCTGAAAAAGGAGAAATTCAGGGTGCTCGCTTTGGCTCGGGTTCTGTCAGCCCTTGTCTTTGGAGACTAGATATTAGCGCTGGAGTTGCAGGACACCTCACATCTGCGGTTCACGGAAGCCAAAGAGCATTATGGTCTTACCAGCATCCTTTGGTGTCAGGTGATGGCAGGGTTGCAGCACATCTGCGGAGTTGAGGAGTCCAAGTCTTCCCCTACCTCAACGACCAACTGTTAAAGGCAGGCTCGTACTAAACAGCAGTTTCTCACTTTCAGACTTTGGCGGGCCTCCTATATTTGCTGGGTTTCACATTCAGTGACTCACTCCCAGACCCTTTCACCCTAGCTGTTTTGGATACAGTGCAGTTTCGGGCCTGTCCACTGGCACAGCAAGTCCAGGGTATTTGGGCTGCGATTCCGCTTTTTAATCCTTTATCCTGGTTTTTGGTAGATTTAATGAGGCTGCTGGGTCTCATGGCCTCCTGCATTTTGCTGGTAAAGCATGCCTGTTGGCATATGTGGGCACTGTAGTGAGATTTGAAGTCCCAGTGGGCACACCATCAGGGGAATCCCTCTGACTCGGCCCAGATATCGAAGGGAACTACAAAAGATCTGCAGTGGTAGCTCTTGGACCGCGATTGGCTTAGTTGCAGAATCTTCTCCCTTCCCCATCCAGAGCTCACAGTAATGACAAATGGGTCACTTCCTGGTTGGTGTGATCATCTGGGAGAGGTGGAGATCAGAGGACTCTGGTCAACTGTGGAGTCACCGCTGCACCTCAGCCTGTTGGATCTGAGAGTGATTAACCTGGAATTAGGTCTTTCTTCATTCCAACACGGGAAGGCTGGTTCAAGTGTTCACATACACATCACCACCATGTGATATTGCAACAAGTGGAGGGGGCGGTGTCGTGGACCATTTGTCAAGAGGCCCTGAGTCTCTGGACATGGCTGGAATGTCGGCTCATTTTCCTGGTGGCTTAACGTCTGGCAGGCTCTCTGAACGCCATATCCGACAAATTCAGCCATCGATGCCCTTGTGATCACGAATGGCAACTCTATTCAGAGGTGGTGCAAGGTCTCTTCGGACTTTGAGGAGAACCTTGGTTAGATCTATTTGCCACTGCAGAGAATGAGCAATGTCAGCACTTCTGCATGCTGGAGTTGCAAAGGCGGCTCGCGCTCCGAGGCTCATTTAGTCTTGAGTGGACCTCAGGACTCCTGTACATCTTTCCGCTTTTACCACTCTTGCCCAGAGTTCTCAATAAGATGAGGAATGATTGAGCCCCAGTCATCTTGATGGCTCCAGATTGAGCACGGAGAGGCTGATGTCCCTACCTCTTGAGCATGAGATCTGTCCTCCAATCAGGCTGCACCTTTGGGAGGACCTCCTGTCGCACAGGGCAGGGTTCTGCACCCGAACCTGCACACTCTCCATCCACATGCAAGGAGACTGAACGGCGATAGTTGAGAGTATTAGACCTCCCTCCCAAAATAAGTGATGCCATTCTGACACCCAGGCGTCCCTTCACGTAAACTGTATACGCCTGCATATGAGACAAAATTGTGGCTTGTTTTGCTGATAAATCTGTTGATTCTCTGTCTGCACCTTTGTCTTGACGTCCTTTTGTTTCCCCTACTCCTTGCCCATCAAGGTCTTGCATTGGGTACAGTTAAAGGGTACCTTTCCGCCATTACCTTTCCACCATCTCTGCTTTTTTGCAGCTGCCAGATCAAACCGTCCTGTTCAAGTAACCCGTTGTGACTTGTTTCGTGAAAGGTTTGCAGCACTTTCCCCCTACTTTTTCAATTTTGCACCCAATGGGATCTTAATTTAGTTCTCACTTTCTTAATGTGTTTGCCTAGTGAACCCATGCAGCTGCCCTCCGAGACTCCGTACCATCAAAACAATCTTCTTTTGGGCAATAACATTTGTCAGGAATGTTAGCGAATTACAGACCCTTTCTGATAACTCCCTGGATAAGCTGGTCCTTTGGAACTGTGCCTCCTTCTTACCCAAGGTAGTCACACATTTTCACGTCTGTCAAAACATCACACTGCTTACTTTCTTCACCCCAAACCCCTTCACCCTACCAAGGAAGAGGAGAGACTCCACCATCCAGATACAAAAAGAGCATTGTTGTTCTACATTGATAATGCCAAAGATGTCTTGGTGGACGATCAACTCCTTTTTAGAGTTGTAGTTGCTAACAAAGGAAAGTCAATTCACAAGAAAACCATCTCCAGATGATTTGTCCTCTGTCTAAAAATCTGCTACGCAATGGCCTAGAAACAACCCCTCAGGGCTTCAGAGCTCATTCCACCAGAGCTAAAGCTGCGACCACTGCGCTAGCTTGAGGAGTCCCAGTCCAGGACATCCTTCAAGTGGCTACGTGGGCATTGCACACATTTGCTAAGCACACATTTGCCAAGCATTACTGCCTGGACAATTAGGTTTGATATGATGGGCATTTCGCCTGTTCGGTCCTTTATGAGTTTTTGGTCCAAACGATTCTCAGACCCATCTCCAGGGAGAGATTGCTTTAGTATTTATCCTAAGGTGAGGAATCTGCGACAAAAGCCTCTATCAGAGGAGCAGGTTACTTACCTTTGGGAACACTTTATCTGGTAGAGATTATAACTAGCTGCAGATTCCTTACCAACCCTTCCATCCTCCCTGTCCTGTGAACTGTTCATCTCATCTCAGAGATACTCCAGGACCTCATTTTGACCTGCTGATCAATCCACCTCAGTATGGGTCCATGCCTCTTTATAGTCATAAACTGAGGTCAGCAGGCTGGAGTGGTGCCTATGTAGGTACCATGCACATTATTTCCAGTGCACTCGATACAGACACTGCTATGCAGAGCCGCACAGCGCCACCTGCTGCCCCGCCAGCAGTCTGCCTGACACCTAGGGAATTTTCTAAGGTAAGGAGTCTGTGGATAGAGTCTGTACCAGATAAACTGTTACTAAAAGTAAGTAATATGTACATTAAGTGGTGCTGCCAGGACATACAAAAACATCATCCATTATGAGAACTAAGATAATACTGACAAATTCCGCTGTAGGCTTCTCCTAAAAGTAGCTCAAAATTACACAAAAAGGCAAGTAAGGTTTAATAGTCATGTTCACCTATACATACTTCTTGCCATTTCTCATAGTGCGTTTCATCCATTTCTGGTGATAATTCATCCTTTGTAACAAGTGGAACATGGGTGCCAAAGGGTCTGCGTTCTGAAAAACCATAGTTATCTTGTGGGAGATCTCCGTTGATGGTCAAAAGCAATTGACTAGTTCCGCCCACTTGTGGTATTCCAGAGCACTTCTTTACATGGTCTCTTAAGTGTAGAAGTTCGCCTTGCTTCAGGAAGGCCTGCAGAGACACTTAAGAAAGAACATAATATGCAGCCTAGGCAAACAGGCTATAGTGGTGTAATTCTTCAGATTGTACTTAGAAAAGGGTTACAAATACCCTTCTAAGTGGATAAATTGAGGTAAATGTGTACACCAGACCTCAAATCTCCTTCACTAACCCTTTTCTGACAAAGTAAGAGATGAAGAATAGAAAGTCAGTGTAGCCTCATAGGATGCTATTATTTAAGTGGAAAACAGTAACTGTACCTTTAAGGCTACAGAGACCACCAATATCCCATCATGCTCAGCAGATGGCTGTTGCCTCAGTTCTTTTTTCGTATACCTGTTGACAGGATCCTGGAGCTCTGAACTCAGCCTTTTAGGCTTTTTTCCTTCAAAGTTCACTTGTGAATTTTCATTCTGACTACATCACTCTACGTTTTTCAACTTTCTCTCCCATTTTCAGACCTAATCTGACAACATTTTCTCCTGCATTATGCCTTCTCTGTTTGACCAGTGTCCTTCCTGTGGGAGGAAAAAGGCCATCTCAGACCCTCACAATGCCTGCATTCTATGCCTTCCCTCTTCTCATCTTCCAGATCAGTGTCATCATTGTAAAAAAAAATGTTCACAACATACACTGAGAGCGAGAGAAAAGATTCCACTCCATGAAGCAGAAAAAAGGCGCAGACAGCAAATCCAGTCTCAGGTTGAGACTTCAGAGCGAGGAGAGGGTACATCCTCTGCCAGGACACTTACTTTTGTCTCACAGGAATGTAGAAGTTCCACAAAGAGAGTTCCAGCATGTAAGAGCCATCTTTCCCAGTCCACGTCGAGACCTGGTACAGCACCAACTTGCTCGCCACCGAGGACTGGATAGCCGTTGGGGAAACAGCATAGATCGATGTTGCGACAAGGTACGAGGCATACTCCGTCGACATGCACTATCAGATCGTCGTCCAGGAGCGTATCAACGTCGAGGCAACCTGATCCCTCAACGCCAGGGAGCTGTATGATATTGAGAAGATAGACATTGAGGCTCCGTTGACAAAGGTCGACGCATTGTCGTTCAACGTCGAAGTCCATCTTGATGCCCAGGAGATAAAGGAGAAGGATTTATTAATCTTCTGACTCTGAGTACTCAATGGCTTATTCTCTTCATCCCCAATAGTACTACCAGATTCAGCACCTCCAATTTCGCTACTGTCTCTGCCACCTCCAGCACTGGCTCTTCATCCTGTACTAGCTCCTGCACCAACTCCTCCTACGACACCGACACAGCCCAGACATGCTCTACAATGCGCAGTACATCACGCCACAGACACCATTGCAAATGTTCCTCGCCTACAAGACGCTCTCACCATCGTACCTATAGTTCAAGGACACCATCTAGACCTAGATCTAGACACACAACGTCCTCATCTGCATCAAGAAGACACTGCTCACTGACCCTTACTGACTCACCGCCTCCTCGCATCTCCGATAGATGACATATCCACCTTCCTGGATTTTTTAGTAAGAGGAACTGCAAAATTGAACATACAGATGTCAGTTCATACACTTATGACATCCGTTATCTTTGAAACGCTTTAACAAAAATCATCATCAAGGCCTCTGCTTCCATTGGTGCCAGGATTGTTGAAGCCTGCCATGAAGCGCTTCCTTACTCCAGCAGGCACCAAATCAGCTCCTTCAAGACTTCAAAAGAAATACAGACTTCCAGAACAAGATCTGCTTTTTCTTAGAACAGAACCACCACCTGACTTTCATTCTGGCAGCTAAGAAGTATCATGCTACCACTCCGGTTTCTTCAGTTCCTCGTGACAAGGAGGATAGGAAATTAGACTTGTACAGCTGCAACCACCATGAAGGCCAGGAGTGCTACTGCCCTCCCCGGAAGATATGATAGAGCACTGTGGGACTGTATCCAACAGTTTGCTGACAATCTCCCCAGAGACAGAAGAGAAGACTTTCTTGAGTGAGTGAATGAAGGCCTCACGGTATCAAATCAAATAATTGGCACTGCAGCACAGATTAATCGTTGTTAGCAGCCATGAATATTGTCATGGCATAGCCTTAAGACATCATTTCTGGCTGAGACTCACGTCATTATAATCTGAGTCACAACAACAAATTTGAAACTTCCATTTTCTGGTTCAACCCTCTTTGACACCCATACCGATGAAGAGATGGCTTGCCTGAAGTCAGAGACGGAAACACTGAAAGTTGTCACCCTGGAAAGACCAAACGAACAAAGACGTCCCTCCAGACCTTATCAGCGTTGCTATTACCTGCAGAGAGGGTTCAAACCCCTCAGTGGTACCAGAGTCGCCAGCTACCGCAACATCAACCTTATCAGCAACTCCAGCAAAGAAGGCAAACTAGAGGACGTGCTTCACAACAACCCGCACAAGGGGTTAAAACGACAACAGGAGCAAGGCAATGAATCCTCCCTTTCCCCTCGTCTGTTATCAACTCTGGTGGGGGAAGCTTCTCACATTCTCTGGCAGAGTGGCAAAAAATCACAAAAGACGCCTGGGTAGTGAACATTGTTCAGAATGGATATGGTCTAAATTTCACCAGTTCTTCCCCGACGATACCACCAAAACCATCAAGTCATCTTTTTGCACGTGCTTCAAAAAGAAGTCAACATTTTGCTTCAAAAGAAAGTGGTGGAGGTTGTCATTCACAAACACCAGGCCAAAGGTATTTTCTGGTGAAGAAAAAAGACCAGAGCTAGTTCAGACCCATTCTCGACTTTGACAACCAACAAATAGATTCACAAATAGAAATTTCGGATGCTGGCATTACATCAGATCTACCCTCAACTACGCCAGGGAGATTCGCTATTCTCTGTATACCTCCCAGATGCGTTTTTTTACAAACCCATCGCAAAGAAACACCACACATTCTTGAGGTTTGTAGTGGGGCAGAGCCACTATCAATACCAGGTTCTTCCATTTCGCCTCAAGTCAGCTCCCAGAACCTTCTCCTAGTTCATGCCAGTAGTGGCTGCACATCTCAGGAGACACCGAATATTTGTCTATCCCTATATAGACGGTTGGCTGATCAAAGCTTCAACTTTACAAGAGGCCAGGAACATTGCAACTGGGCTTGCGAAGTCCTCCCACGTTTGGTCTATACATCAACCACAGGAAGTCAATCTCCAATCCGGTACAGTCAGCGATCCAACGGAAATGTCAATATTTAATGACAGCCTCTCATCCCAGGGTGAGGTCAGTGTCCTCCCTCCTCGGCTTCATGGCCTCATGCATTATCCTCACTCTGAATGCACTCCTTCACATGCATCCCCTTTAGGAATGTCTCGAGGATCAGTGGAATCAAGCGACAGGCAGCTGGGAAGACAAGATCATCCACTCCCCTCATGTGAAGCAGTCTCTAACGTGGCAGTGCTGCCCGACCAACCTTCTTCATGGGGTGCCTTTCCACCAACAGACCCCTTCTCAAACCATAAAAACGGATGCATCACTACTGGGATGGGGAGCCCACAAGGATCATCTCCAAATACAAGGCAAATGATCTCAGAAAGAAATTACATACCACATCAACTTCCTCGAGCTCTGGGTAGTCCACCTGGTGCGCAAAGCATTTTACCAGTCGTTCAAAACTCAATCCCTGCTTGTTCAGAAGGACAACACAACCACCATGTACTACCTCAACAAGCAATTTGGAGATGGCTCGTAGCCAGAAACCTGCGGATCACTGCATCTCACCTTCCAGGTGTGCAAAATGTGCAGGCAGACGCCCTCAGCAGGGCTCTGGAAGAAAACCATGAATTGGCCCTTCACGATGACATCGGCAACAACATCTTCAGGCTGTGGGGCTCACAGCACATCGACTTGTTTGCCACTGCTGAAAACAAAAAATACTAAGACTTCGCCTCAGGGTACTTCCAAACAGGGACTCTGGGGAATGCCCCATGGATCGACTGGTCAGGCAAATTTCTCTATGCCTTTCCTCTGATCCCTGCAGTCCTCAACCTGTCAGTCTTGAGAGCCAGACTAATCCTGATAGAACCAGAGTGGCAGTGTCAGTGGTGGTTCACGGACCTCCTTCACCTATCACCGCATCCAGAACTCTAGCTGCCATGTTGTCCAAACCTACTAACGAAGTTCAAAGGACAGATGGTCCACCCCAATCTCTCCTCCTTGAATTTGACAGGATGGCTCCTGACCTAGTGCACTATGAACACTTAAACCTGCCACTAGACTGCATGAACATTCTTAAGGAAGCTAAACAGCCATCTAACATGTACAGCTTACACCTTTTAAGTGGAAGAGATTCTGCATTTGGTGTTCTTCAAAGAATATAGACCCTACATCTTACCAGGAGGAAGCCATCCTTCCTTTCTCCCTTGTCTGGCAAAATCTGGCATACAATTCTCATCAATAAAAGTGCATTTTGCGGCTCTTACTTCCTACTGCAAATGTCCTTCACAAACCTCTTTTTTTCAAGATCCCAGTAATTAAAGATTTCCTTGAGGGGTTAAAAAAGGTTTTTCCTCCCATCAGATGCCCTTCCCATTCCTGGGAACTTAATGTAGTCCTTTCATGTTTAATGCAAGATCCTTTTGAACCTATTCTTAAGGCATCGCTACAGTATCTATCTTGAAAAGCAGCTTTCCTAGTAGCTATTAAATCAGCTCGTAGAGTTAGCAAAATCCATGCATTGTGTGCTAATGAACCTTACAGTTTTCCACTCTAATAAAGTAGTTCTCAGAACCCATCTGAAATTTCTTCCCAAAGTTATTTCGGATTTTCATGTCAATCAAACAATATGTTTACCCACTTTTTTTTCCAAAATCCTTCTACTCCAGCAGAGCAAACTCTTCACTCCCTGGATGTAAAGAGGGTCTTGAGGTTTTACCTAGACAAGACGCGAAACCTGCTCAAATCGGACCAGCTTTTTGGGCACTATGGGCCGATTTGCACGGGTTTGGCCACTTCCATTCAGTACATCTCACGCTGAATAATATCCTGCATACTTTACTGTTACCAAAAGGCCCATTTTACAAGAGACAAAGCAGCTACAACTGCTTTGATGAGGAATGTCCCCATCGCTGAAATTTGCAACTCAGCTACATGGAGATCTGTTCATACATTCACTAAACACTACTGTTTGGACTCCGATGCTAGGGCAGATACTCAAGTAGGACAAGCCTCTCTCAGGAATGTATTTACCAAGTCTGATCTTCTCTCTATTCTTTTCACTGCGTTTATTGGGGATGGGTTTGCTTTTCTATTCAAATGCTTATGACTATCAATAGAGATCCCTCTAAGAGAGAAGGAATAGTTTCTTACCTCTATAACTCCAGTTCCCGTTGAAGTCATAAGCATCTCTCCCTCCTCACCGGTGGACTGAATAGAGAATAGTATTGCACTAACCTATCACTGGTACGTCAAAAAGAACTGAAACAACTGCCACTTCCTGAGCATGATGGGATACTGGTGGTTTCTGCAGCCTTAAAGGCACAGTCACTGGTTTCCACTGACATAATAGCATCCTATGAGGCTAAATTGCCTTTCTATTCTCCATCTCTTACTTTGACCGAAAAGGGTTTGTGAAGGAGATTTGAGGTCTGGTGTATACATGTACCTCAAATTATACATTTATCAGGGTGTTTTAACCCTTTTCTAAGTACAGTCTGAAGAATTACACCACTGTAGCCTGTTTGCCTAGGCTGCATATTATGTTCTTTCGTGAGTGTCTCTGCAGCCTACACTTTAGAAGAGACTATGTGAAGAAGTGCTCCGGGATAACGCATGTGGGCAAAACTATTCAAATGCTTATGACTTCAACGGAGATTCCCCTACGAGAGAACTGGAGTTACAGGTAAGAAACTATTCCTTTTTACAGTCCCACCAAATAAACTACTTTTTTTGGAACACAGTCAGATTTGCAAATCTCCTTTCAGTTGAAATTTAAAAACGTTATGCACCAGACCAACGAAGGGCACATTTCATTTTTAATAATCTCATTATGCTACTGAAGTCCATATTTGTACCAACTTCACATATGCCTGACAGTGGGCAAGAATACAAGAGCTAATATATGTACTTTCCATAAACTGTGACACAATTCTACAACCAGAATTGCATAATTACTTACTTAGGCTTTATTTCGGTAATAAAAATACCATAAAAGCTCTTCATACAATACACACATTGGAAATATAAAAGAGCAATAATATAAAAGTCTCTAACTGTATAAAGCTTAAAAATGAACAATTAAAATGCGAAATGCAAGATTCTAAAACATAATAAAAAATTATGAAAGATCACTAATATAAAAAGACAATAATATAAAATCCTTCAATCAACAAGCTTAAAATGCAAAATATATAAATACAATATGGCAGCATTGAGATTAAAATCAAATATTCCCTATGAGAGCAACATATAAAATTTTATCTACAGTCTTAGACTTGATTTAGTATGATGCATTGCAAGCTGTCCCTAACCGTTTTGCTCTTATGTGCCAAATTGCATCTAAGCATCTTGCCAATGCACATACCACAATCCCATGGGTATTTGTTTTGCAGATCCCAAGAGCTAGGGGCCGGTTGTTAATGCCCATGGATCTACAAAGAGGTATAATCCATTGAGTCCGCTGTTTGGCATATGCTGGACAATGGAATAACACATGAGCAATACATTCAGATGACCCACAGCCCATTAAATCCTATTTCCACTTCTATCAAAGAACTTGGTGCTAGGAAGAAGACCGTTGCTTGCCCAAGTAACAATCTTGACCGGGATACTAGAGACCCACAGATCAGTCTTATTAGTCCCTCCGGCACAAAAAGCCATCTCTGTGCTCCAATGATTCCTCGACCACGCGCTAAAATGGTATGGGAACCGCTCACTGTGCAAACCTCATACAAGCCTTTGGGTAGTGGTTACCCAATCCTCATGTGCAGAGTCCCTCCTTTATCACCTAATGCACATGAAGATAGTGCTTCACTTATAAATAAAGTCATTTACTGGATACGGCACACCAGACAATGTGGTTCCGTTATCCATTCAGATATAATATTGGCGCAGCGCCACACAGAGAGAGAGGGCCATTAGGACACAATAAAGCTAGTGCTGTCTGCGCCTGAGTTGGTAAGGGGCCTATTATCCATGGAGACGCAGAACCCCCTGCAAAGTGGTTCAAATATCAGTTTTAAAAGCTGTTGGCCTGTAAATGATTCTTCAATGAGGATGAATTTTCCCGCTCCGAACCATAGCCCTCGAATTGAGAGAGACTAACTTCTAGCCACTTCTGAGGAGACCCCTGTTTTAGCTAATAAGAAGGAGTGGGTTTGCCAGAACGCAACGACTAATCCAGGAGGCTGGCACAAGTAGCTGTTGCTCCAGATATTGATTGACTGATTTTGCCTGCAACTGCTCGGGATAGTAGTGGATCTTCTCATATTGTTAATTTGTAGGTAGAAGGGGTGTCAGATCCAGAGCTCCTTTCCCCTACGATCAGGGTTTTGGCATTTGATGCACTTGATGCACCTGTGGTCAAATTATCACATAGGAAGAACCAGGTTAGACCTTGAATTTTGTCAGCCCTCCGGAAGGACCCTATAACCTGGGAGACTTTAACCCCAAAGTTTCTGACATGCAACTTGGCTGGAATTCGCAACAAATTAGATGACCCAGATTGGGGGGAGTTTATTGACAAATTTGATATTTGCTTGTTCCAGGAAACTTGGTCTGCTATTAATGTTTTCAGACAAGGGTTTAACTCATTTTGCAAAGAAGCCAGACCGTCCCTGGCAGGGAGAGCGGTGGGGGGGTCTTATTATATGGACAAAAAACTCTGATCTGGGCAATATTAGAGAAATTTATGTGGAATCAGATGACATACTGGCTTTATCTATCCAGCAAAAGCGAGGCTTCCCCTTGTTGTGTGTCAATGTTTACAACCGACCAGGTCCTTTTAATGAATTGTCAAAAACTATTCAGGTGTTGAATGCCTTGGTGTCTGATTATATAACAACGCATTTTATTTTTGTTGCTGGGGATTTAAATGTGTCACTTGAGCCGAACTCTGTATTTTCCGAGATTATGCAGCTAGAAGATGCATCATGGAATATTCCTCCTTTTTCTTCTCTGAAGAAGCAGTCCAAAACTAGTGGTAGGGATTTTCAGGTTATAGACTTCATGATAACACACGGTCTTCGCCCAGGAAATGGGCGTTTTCCTTCGGACTCTCCTGCAAAACCCACGTTTTTCAGAAGGTCTTATAGTAGTATATTAGATTATGTGGTCATTGATGTGAGGATATGGCACACTATTCAAGATATTTGCGTAGGAAATCAATACAATAGCGATCATGCCCCAATCTTAGTTACATATGATGGGCTTATTTTTAAAAGAATAGATATGCAAAATAGCTATGAAACTATTTCCCCACTAGTAGTCTCCTCTAACAAGCGGGCCCTGAAGTGGGATTGTTTTAAAAGTTCAAGAAAACTGTGGCGGAAAATGCTTGACTTAGTATCAACCCACCAAATAATGAATGGTCCTTGTTCATATTCCCTCAATAAGGTCATGGCCTTGCACATAGATCTTTTTTCCACTTTGAAGGATCTTTTTTATAGAACTGTTCGGGAAAATAATCACTCAGTAGCTGGACCCCACCATAGGTGGTTTGGCAAAGCATGCAGTGTAAGTGTAGTTTGCCAAAGGCAATTAAATCTAAAGATAGACATCTGATAACTAGTGCTAGGCGTGAGTATGCATTTGTAATAAAGACCTGCAAAAACAATTGGGAAGAGGAGTCATGGCAGGATTTGCTGACAGCAGCTAAGGAGAAGCATCTGAAACGTTTTTGGTCCTTGGTGGCTTTTGATGGGCAAAACGAAAATTCTAGACCAGATTGCTATATTTTGCCGGAAA
The DNA here is from genome assembly GCF_031143425.1 of Pleurodeles waltl. Taxonomy (NCBI): domain Eukaryota; kingdom Metazoa; phylum Chordata; class Amphibia; order Caudata; family Salamandridae; genus Pleurodeles; species Pleurodeles waltl. The sequence goes on along the minus strand of NC_090445.1, from coordinate 1,504,445,652 downwards.
ATTGGGTGGGCCACTTCACGAAGTTGTATAACGTTGAAACTGATGCTTTCCCCAATAGCAGTACTGTGGACTAGACTCTTCTCCCACTGACAGCCTGACTCCTTTTACTCTGAATGAAACCAGGATGTCCATTAAGGCCCAAAAACTAGGAAAAGCCCCCGGGTTAGATCGTATACCTGCTGACTTGTTTAGATCTGACCTTGACATGTGGGGCCTCTATGTCAACAATGTATCAAATGCCGTTTTGGCTAGTGGAAACTATCCCCGCTCCTGGAAGGGAGCAATTATTGTACCTATTTACAAAAAGGGGGATAGGGCCACTCCAGCGAATTATAGTCCAATCAGCCTCCTGGATAATCTTCAAAAATTATTTTGTTATCAGGTTCTGAAAAGGGTAAAAGAATGGCTAGAAGAGACTGAAGCCGTCTGTGATCTTCAAGCAGGTTTTAGACAGAAAATAAGTACCATTGATCAGATATTTAGGTTCCTCACGATGAAATGGAAGACTGTAGACCTTGATGCAGGGAACCTTTTTGTGGCCTTTGTGGATCTCAAATCTGCTTTCGATCTGGTCCAGCGTTGCAAATTGTGAGAGGTACTGGACAGAGCCGGTTTCCCAAGTCCCCTATTAAACTAAATTAAAAGTGTATATACTGAGAGTTTTTCTAAAATTCGATGGGGATTAAATGGGGAGGTAACAAGAGATTCCGATTAAAACAGGGATGAGGCGGGGATGTGTATTGGCCCCCACACTTTTCTTAATGTTTATCAACGCTTGTATCCCTTACTTACTGGACTGTGACAACGATGCACCAAAACTAGGCGGGACAAAGATTCTGTGTTTGCTATTTGCGGATGACACTTTGTTACTATCCCAAACTGCCCTCGGCCTTGCCAATTTACTTGCGAAGTTCATGTGCTTTTGCAAGGACCATGGCCTTGAAGTTAATACCTTAAAAGCCAAATACATGATCCTTGGTGATAAAAAACATAAAATAAGGAGGACGATCCTCCTGGATGGGGAAGCATTAGAGAGAGTCACTGATTTTGATTATTTGGGAGTCAGACTGGAGGATACGCACAAATGGCAGGCCCATTTATCAAAGGCATACATGAGACTGAAACAGAACTCGGGATGTCCTGAGATTTGCTAACAGATCTTCCAGATTCACAATCTCCCCCGCAATAGAAATATAAAAAGTACAAGCTAGAGGGGGGCTCTGTATGGAGCAGAGCTATGGGGGTATGGCAATCTGAGGGACTTAGAGCTTGCTTAAATTCATTTATAAAGGCCTTGGTAAAAATACCGGCTAGCTCCCCCACTTAGCATATTCGGATGGATTTAAATCTAGATTCCATCACCCACATAGCTGCCTTAAGAACAATATTGTATTGGATTAAGATTTGGTCCATAGATATTCTTAGCCCATACAGAACATGGTTGAATGCCCTGCTGAGTACACATATAACAAGAAAAATCCCATGGTGTAATCATGTTGAAAACAGTTTGACCAAACTAGGGTTGGGCTTGTTTTGGACAGACCCCGATCGTCTCCCAAAAAATGCTGCACAAGTTGTCAAGGATGCATATTGGCTAAACTTAAAAGTAGGAAAGTTAGCTGAGGTGCCTTCGTTCATAATTAATTTGCAGATCTCAATTTGTTAGCTCGAAATGGGGTCTTGCTATTTTTGCTCAATGTATGTTGAAAAGTTTTGGTTACTCTGAAACTTTTAAAAAATACTTTGGATAAAGTTGAGTAGTTATTCCTGGATGTATTAAACTCAGAAAACATCAAATTATCGTTATAGAATTAAAAATGATAATTTTGTTTTTCAGATGAAGGTCCTTCCTTACCCACAAAACAAAATGAAGAATTTCGTCCTTTTATTCGGAGGCTACCAGAGTTTAAATTTTGGTGAGTGCACCCTTTCTTGTTTGTGTCCTCTTTGTTGGTGTAAACTATAAACAGGACCTACTAGCAGCGTTTATTGAAGCCCTGCAGCTGAAGAGATCAATATAAAGGTAGTTTAATTTTATGTTATAATCAGAAACAAGCATTATCAGAGCTTACAGTATCAAAGAATGCACAAACCTTGAGAAAGCTTTCTATGACTCTCTGGGGTGCTGACCCAGTTTGAAATAACACATACTTAGTGAACAATAGCGTTTAAATATGTTTTTCTTAATCAAAAGAACCGATAAAAAGTATGTTTGAAATAGAATTAGTGTGGGCACTGAAAACCGGTAGGATTTTATAAACCTTTTTGGATGAAAATGATAAACTAGTTTTATTGCTTAGGCTGTTTATGTCCTTGGTATCAATGATGGTCTTATTTTGTACCATTTATATTTTAAGTAAGTAAAAGGCTACTATCATTTGAAACATGAGATATTTGAAAAAGGGACATTTCTATTCTCACGTAATGCATAAGCACTAAATTTCGCATTGAACTGATATCTGTGATAATAATGACTGTCCACTGAGGGAATGATGTAGAAAAGGATGTTTGTTAGTTGATTTGATACAGTATGACTGGGTATATCTTTGGTGTAAGGTTGACATATAGTCATATGTTGGACCTTGTCCCAGGAGACATCATAGCAGTTTTGTCCAACATCTGTTTTTTGGTTAACAATTTACCTGATTTGGAGAAGTCTTTTGGCATTCTGTTAGATCAGGGTTGTGTAGAAAGGGACATATAGAAAAATAGCTCCATGGTTGGGTCTTATCTTTTAAGCAGAGCTGCAGAGAAGGCTTGTAATCGCTCCATATGGTAGGAAGGTATTCCTATTTGGGGATGGAACAAATGGTTACATAGTGTTTGAGGCATGTGTGGCTATAGATACACGTGCTTAGCATAAGCCCACCATCTACTAATGGGCTCGTAAGTGTTCAAGCTGTTTTTCTTCTAAGAAGTCTTTCTAGTCACAAGGTGTGGTGACTTCTCCTCTTGCTTACAATGCGCATGGCCCACAATTCTGCTGTTAGATTGTTTTTATCGCCGTCAGGTTCGGACGTGTGCTTTTCTGCTCTGTTCGGCATCATTGTTTCCTAGCATCTAGGCTTTAATGTCGGTATTGTCCTCGATCGTCGTTATTTATAGCTTTACATCGGTCACTGGTGGAAGCGTTTCCAGCTGACCATCCCAGAGGACCGCCACCCTTCAAGGCAAATCATTTCTTGACATCTCATCCATGACATGCCCATCTGGTGATGGAATGGACGCCCTTTCGATTTTGCCCTTGCTGCCACGCCAAGTTTCCACACACCGACCAACATCTAGTGTGTAACTTGTGCCTTTTTCCAGATCATCAGGAATTCAATTGTGAGGCCTGCAAATCTTCCTGATGGAAGAAAATGCCCTGTGATTGACACGCAAGACATCTCTAAATTTCCAGCGGATGCGGGCTCCTTCTTGCATGACAACAGTTAGTGATCTGAACTCCAGATCCAGGACTTTTCAGCAGGACAAACGGTGAGTACTATGCCTCCTCCATCCTGGCTACAGCCTCAGCAAACTGTCCAAAAGAGTCAACCGGTTCGTACTGGCCAAAGTCTTCTCGGGGATCACCAGCACCAAAAAGCTGCATCACACATGCCCAGCCCCAGCCTGGCGCCAAAAGAGCAGCAGAAAACCCATGCTCAACAGTCCTCAGTCATAAGCCAAGACTCTTGAGTTGCAAGCCCCGATGCCAAAATCTCAATGCGTCTCAGTGCCCAAACCAATAACATTGGAACAGAGGCACACTTCTTCTAAACCTTCGGTGTCGAAAGCTGCTTCGGAACCAAAGTATTTCACTTTCTACAAGCAAAGGGCCAGCTTCAAATCTGTGGAACCCATGATTGAACGGTTACAGGAGCATCTTGATTCCAGACAGAAACAATACTGACACCAGTCGTATCCTAGCTGCACCTCCTTACACAACAGACTAGCCAGCCAAAAGAGAATTAATTCTTTAAGAGACTTTGGTGGTCCCATGCCCAGCCAAGCAAAGAAAGAAAGCAGACAAGGCCATCAGCTCGCCGCCCATCAGTTCACCACCACCGCCGGTGGTATCAAGGGCACACTCCCCACCACCCTCACCTACTGTAGACACACAGCATTCATCCCCAGTCACAAAATACATCACCTAGGAGATACTATACAGGTTCCTCCAGAGGAAACATTTCTAGAGGTAAGGGCGGTTTCTCTAAACCATCCACCAGAAAACCTTGACTTAACTGCCATTCCCCCCGATCATGCTACACCTGTTGGGGAAAGACTTCAACAGTTCCTTCCCTCATGGCAGAATATCACATTCAACCAGTGGGTGTTGAATATTATCCAACATGGTTATTGCCTGGAGCTCACTTCAACACATCCAAACATTCCACCTCACAACCACAGACTGTCATCAGACCATCAGCAGCTGTTCAAAGAGGAAATCAAGGCTCTTTTACAAAAGGGAGCAATAGAACCTGTGCCATTACCCCAACAAGGAAAAGGGGTTTATTCCCGTTAATTCTTGTTCCTACAAAGGACAGGTCTCTTAGGCCAGTTCTGGACTTCAAACCCCTAAACCGGTATATTTTCTCAGAGCATTTCCACATGGTCACTCTGCAAGATATCATTCCACTTCTACAACAAGGCGACTTCCTGACCATACTGGACCTGAAGGACATCTACTTTCACATTTCGATTCTCCCAGCACATCGACAATACCTTAGATTAGTACTCAATGTAAAACGCTTTCAATTCAAAGTACTTCTATTCAGGGTCACTACTGCCCCCAGGGTGTTCATCAAATGTGTAGTCTTAGTAGCATCTCATTTGCACAGGCAAAGCATACACGTCTTCCCATATCTGGACGACTGGCTCATCAAAAACACAAATTATCGGAGCTGTTTTCAACACACTTAAACTACCATAAACTTGCTTCACTCACTAGGTTTCACAGTAGGTGCACTGAAGTCCCACCTACAACCTTTTCAAATACAACCTTACTTCAGAGCTGTCTTCAACTCTCAAGGAGGAATAGCTTACCAAATTTGGCAAGGATTCAGTCCTTCCAAACACTTATGCCACAGTTCTAGCCTTACCAGCAGGTACCAGTCAAAACAGTCATGTGCCACCTAGGCATCCCGGCATCATGTTTAGCCATAGTACCTCTTGCCAGACTCAATATGCACCCGTTCCAAGAATGCTTAATGCATCAATGGTCTCAAGCGGACGGTCAACTGGAAGATCTAGTGTTGATCAGCCATCAAGCTTGCCACTCTCTGCTGTGGTAAAATACCAACAGTCTTCTAAAAGGACAGTTTTTCCAGGACCCAGTTCCGCAGAGAACCAAAACAACGGGACACATCACTCAGTAGGTTGGGGCGCACACTCACAGGAGTTGAATATACAGAGTCAACGGACACCCAGTCAGACTCACTCCATATCAGTCACCTCAAGCTGCTAGCTGTTCATCTGGTGCTGAAAGCGTTCATTCCTCACCTTATTGGCAAGGTGATTCTCATCAAAACAGACGTGACTACCATGTACCTGAGCTATCTCATCTAGTTCAGACCATTAGTAGGTAGGCTTTCCAGCACAATATTCACCTCTTGGTACTAAGAGTAGACAACGCCTTTGTAGATCTTCTCAGCAGGAGACATCAACAAGTCCACAAGTCGGAGCTCAACCCACAAGTCCTCCCCCCATTATCCCAACAGTGGGGTTACCCAGACCTCTTCGCCACAGCAAAAAACATAAAATGCCCAAACTTTGCCTCTAGGTTTCCACACCCTTGGTCCAAGGGCAATGCACTGTGGCAGAGTTGGTTAGGGAGAGTTGCCTACACCTTTCTACTTCTCCTGCTTCTTCAGGTTTGAAATTACAGACTTCTGTAGATGTCTCTAACCCTCATCCTAGTAACTCCCATATGGGTGAGACAGCCATGGTTCACCTCATTACTAGACCTCTTAGTAGTTCCATATTGGGTGCATCCCAATAGGAAGGGCCTTCTAGCTCAACATCAGGGAGCAGTAAGGCATCCAAACCCTCTCTCAATCTTGTGATCAGGCTCCTGAGGTCTTTGAATTTGGATACTTAAACCTACCTCAACAGTGTATGGATATTCTTTAAGAAGCATGAAGACCCACTACTAGAGACTGTTATGCGACAAAGTGGAAACATTGCTTTGACCCCTTAACAGTAAAAGCTCAAGACTTCGCCTGCTACCTACTCCCCTTATATACCACTAGGTTATCTTTCACTTCCATAAGGCTACTCTTAGCGGCAGTTGCTGCATATCTGCAAAATAGAGGACGTGCCTCTATATTCAGAATCCCTGTAATCTGAGCCTTTTTACAGGGACTCAAAGGAGCTTTTCCACTTAATGGTACCTCCAGCCCCTGCTTGGAATCTCAATATTGTGTTAACAGGGGTAATGGGTCCCCCAGTTGAGCCTCTGCATTCATGCCCTCTCCAGTTTCATTCACGGGAAGTCACATTTCTCATTGTACTCACTTTATATAGATGTGCTAGTGAGCTTCAGGCATTAACTTTTGAAGAATCATTTTTCCAACTTCATAAGGACAAGGTGGTACTATGTACCAACCCTGTTTTCCTCCCAAACGTGGTTCACAGTTCCACTTAAATCAATCTATTGAGTTACCAGTATTCTTTCCCCACCCTGAATCAGTTGCGGAAAGAGCTTTACACACACTAGATGTAAAAAGAGCTCTCGTGCTATATTGACAGAATGTAGTAATTTAGGAAAACACTACAACTTTTTGTTGCATTTTCAAAACCACATATAGGAAGAGCCATTTCCAAATCTGGTATTTCACTTTGGATTGTGAAATGTATACAAACTTATTAGGCGAAAGCCAAACAACCTCTGTCTATCCCTCCAAAACTCACTCTACTAGCAAAAAGGGAGCTTCAATGGCATTTTTAGGAAACATACACATAGCTGACATGTGCAAGCCAGTTACATGGACTACACCGCACACATTTACAAAACATTACTATGTGGATGCCATGGCCCGTCAACAAACAATGTGGGTCTAGCGGTACTAAGAACTTTATTTCAAACAACTGCAACCCACACAGTTTAACCACGGCGGATGGAGGAAAACTGCTTTACAGTCTACACTAAGCATGTGTATCTACAGCCACACATGCCTCAAATGGAAAATGTTACCCAGTAATCATCTGTTTGTGGCATGTAGTGCTGTAGGTTCACATGCACTCACCCTCCTCCCGGATACCTATATGGATTGCAAATCAGAAGTAAATATAAAATAATTTTCGCATGGTCATCTCACTAGCATACATAGGGGGTCATTACAACCCTGGCGGATGGCGGAGAACCGGCGGTAAGACCGCCAACAGGCTGGCGGTCTTACCTTGGTGAATTATGACCATGGCGGTTACCGCCATGGTCATCCGCCGGTTCTCCGTCCCGCCCGCCAGGCGGAGAGGACCGCCGGGCTGGAGACCTGGGTCTCCAGCCCGGCGGCCGTCAGTATACCGACGCCGGTATTTGGACCCGGCTTACCGCTGTGGATTTCCAGCGGTTTCAACCACCATGAAATCCATGGCGGTAAGTACTATCAGTGCCAGGGAACTCCTTCCCTTGCACTGATAGGGTTCTCCCCCACCCCCACCCGACTCCCTCCCCTTCACCCCCCACCACCCCCCAAAGGTGGCAGGGCCCCCCTCCCCACCCGACCCCCAACATAACATTACTCTCACACACCCGACACGCATGCAGGCACCACCAACACACACCCCGACTTACATGCCTACATCCACACACAGTCAGACACGCACACCCACATTCAAACATGCACACAGCCATACCCACAGCTATACACGCACTCATTCCCATACACACAACACCCCTGCAAGCATACACGCACCCACACACCCCCTCTACATACACACACGAACACCCCCATGCACGCACACAACACACAACACCCCACCACCCCCCTCCCCTAACGAACGATGATCGACTTACCTGTTCCGTCGATCCTCCGGGAGGGAACGGGAGCCATGGGGGCAGCTCCGCCGACACCACACTGCCAACAGAACACCGCCACGGCGAATCACAGGACGTGATTCGCTGGGCGGTGTTCTGTTGGCGTGGCGGTGGAGGTGAAGCAACCTCCACTTTCCCGCCGCCCGCAAGTATGGCTGTTGGCAGCTCTCCGTCAGAATAACAACGGACAGCAGCCAACAGTCATAATACGCCGAGAGGCAAACCGCCTGCACAGGCGGTCTTCCTCACGGCGGTCCCTCGGCGGTCTTGCAAAAAGACCGCTGAGGTCGTAATGACCCCCGTAGTTCCTAAACTCCATCTTCACTTGCCAGGATGAAAACAATTTAACAATGGAGTTTAGGACTAAGAGCGTTGGAAGCAAGAGGAGGAGTTACCATACCCTGAGACTCAGTCTGCAAACAAGGTTGAATAGGCCAGTCTTATGCATCGGACTGGCCAGTGAATTTAAAAATTAAAAACAGAGGATCAGCCACAAACATGGCTGAAGTCTGCAGAATTCTGGTCATAACAAGATAGTTGCAGGTATATCTTCAGGCCACCTCTGACCATAGGAAATCCTTCTCCAGTTTATTTGCATTCCCATTTTACTTTAAGAGCTCTGAGGCATAGAGTCTACTATTCGAACAAGATATCATGTTTTGTAAAGAGCATAAGTAAGAATTTTTTTTTCTGCTGGCTGCAAAACAGATATCTTACGAGTTAAGAGGCGCCAGCTCAAAAAAGAATATTCTGTGCTAAATATTTGTAAACTTCTATAAAGCTGTTTTTTTTTTTTTTTTTTTTTTAATTGGATTTGTACTGTGTTTTTTCCTAGGCACTCTGCCACCAAAGGTATTGTAGTTGCAATGGTGTGCACTTTTTTTGAGGCGTTCAATGTTCCAGTGTTCTGGCCCATTCTCGTGATGTACTTCATCATGTTGTTCTGCATCACCATGAAGCGACAAATCAAGGTATGTCTGAATCCAGCACTGCATTAGCTAAAGGATGAGAGCCTGTTCATTTGACAGACTGGTATTGTTACTTAGAGTTTGGCAGAAGCAGGACATCTGTCATGAATCAGTGGATGTCTTGTCTGCCCTATTTTGATTGTATACTTATGTATAACCAATTTTTGGTGAATGTCCTTCCTCCATCAAACTCTCAATAATCCACTTATGCTTACTTTGATGCAAAAACACTCCAAACTATAATTGTAAATAGAGCAGAAATACTGCTGATAAATTCCTGCAATAGTGTTACACTTGCACATTGTTCTGGAGACTGAGGGCCTGATTACGACCTTGGCGGATGGTATACTCCGTCACAAACATGACGGATATCCGACCCACCATTTTACAAGTTCCATAAGGATCTAATGGAACTTGTAATACGGCGGACAGGATATCCGTCTTGTTTGTTGCGGAGTATCCCATCCACCAAGGTTGTAATCAGGCCCTGAGTCTATTTTTGTAACTTGAACAAAAGCAGCAACTTAGTATTCTTAATAGCTCTCTGAACACTTTCAGAAAATAAAAAAAATATCCACAGGGTCTGGGCGGAGATAACCACTTTGCAGATTTCAGCAGGTTGCTAGTCGTAATGTATAAATGGCACATTGCTGCTTTGTATTATTTTATCTGCATTTGTATTTATTCATTTGGGTGTTTAATGGTGGTATGATTTTGGAGAAACAATGCAGAGAGGGTCAGAAGCAAACTGACCAACCTATAAAAGAGATACATATAAAAATAGCAGTTTTCTCTTCCATGTGAGTTTTTGCCATAGAACATTACACTTAAAAATGTAATTTTTCTTCGTTTGCTGACGTTACTGACTTTGAATTTAAACCTATAACATAAGAATGTGTATAGTGCTTGTTCAAACGGCTGTAATGGCTCTGGATAATTTTTTTTTATTGAAAACCCAACTCAATCATACTCATTTTATCGGTTTCGGAAGCAGGAAAGACTGAGTTGACAAGCCACTCAGTATTTGAACATATAACTATGCAGTTGAACTAATACCCGTGCTGTGAATGCATTAGTCCATTGGTTACTGACTTTCACCGACTTTCAACCTAACTGCCTTTTTATAGTGATGGACACTTTTAAGAAGTTTGTCTTTTTTTTTTTTTTTAGAACGGCAGATACTTTATTATTCTTATTCTAATGTGTCTATTTTAAGAAAAGGTATTGCTCCCAATGCATGTCGGTGTTGATGTAGAAAAATACCAACTTTGTATTCTAAATACGATTCTTTTAGATTTTTTGTATCTTGGGAGATGAATATATTTTCAAATGGATTTTGCAAATTTACACGAGAAATTGTGCTAAAAGCAGTTATAGAATATTTGCCACCAGGCAGTGGTAGCAGTGTTTTTATACATTTGAAGAAATGCTTTCTTTCAGTGTGTAGTTTCACAGATTGTGGCAGATGCCAACCGGGCAGCTCAAACAACGTATCTCATAGTACTGGTGGGAGTGAGAGATGACACTTGGGGCCTTATTTAGAGTTTGGTAGACAGAACACTCTTTCAAAACGTGACGCATATCCTGTCTGCCAAATTACAAGTACCACAGGTTATCATAAGTCAGGTGGAAAATTCACCACATTTGAGGCAGAGTATCCTGTCCACCAAACTTTCATACCTTCCATTTTTCAGGCTTTTTTATGATAGGGTTTTTTTTTTATTACACCTTAGGATGCCTCAAGATCCAGTTAGTTTGTATCGAGCCTAAACCATGGGTATCCAGATGCTGCGTTTGCTATAAATGCCTCCAAGTCTTTCAGAATTAATTTCTAGCGCAGTGATATCTAGTGTCAGTTAAGAAATTTAGCTTTAACATAAATGTCTTGAATTACATACTCTGTGTAAGCATATGCACAATTCGGATACCTACAATATTTACCTTTCTTGATACCTCTCTCCGAATTTACCTTAAAAATGTCTATGCACCATCACAGTTATTTTTGTCTCTTATTGTTTTTAGTTGACCGAAGGAACTTTAAACAATAGCATTGACTTCTGACATCGTTGAAAATAAAAATATAGATCTCTTACCCATTCACGAAGCATCAACAATAACTAATAACATGGATTCCAGCATATCCCTTTGTTTGATTGGTTTACAAAACCAATTGTGAGATCTCTCAGTGGATGACCCATGCAGCTATTTAACTTGTAGAAAAGAGAATTTGGGTTTTGGTTGACAGTCAGCAGCTATAGTTTGTTGTGATGAGTACACTCCCCTTCTGTGCTCTGTTAATAGTTTGGTCAGCTTATGTGAGAATTACCATAATACTCCCTTTCAAATTTAGTTTCTTAGCATTTGTTATTGTTGTATATGCCTTTTTCCTTATGGGTTTTTCAGTAATGATCATTAATGTAGAATATGCTATCCCGGAACAGGTTTTCAATAGAAAAAAACAATCTTCAGTTATTAAAAATGCCTTAACAAAGTCTGCTTCTGGCCGCAAGCCTTTTGATTTTGTCATTGTTTGTTGTTTTGTCATAGTTTTTGTAAAACATTGATGGTCAGAGACCTGCTGAGCCCTCAATAATAGCTAGAAAAAAATAGAAAGAAACATATTCTTTGTCCCGAAAAGCACACTGTTCCAAGCACCAAAGTGAACTACTTTTTGTGTGAATGTATTTCTTGTAAAGGAGCAGAATGCTGTGACTCATATTGAAATTAACCAATGTCTCAAGTGGGCTGCCCCATTGTCCCATGCTGTTTGTTCTAGTGGGCAGAATAAAAATGTCAGAAAAAAATCTATCTATCTATCTATCTATCTATCTATCTATCTATCTATCTATCTATCTATCTATCTATCTATCTATCTATCTATATGTTTGATGGCATGTGTAGCTGCAGATACACATGCTATGCATAGGTCCTGCCTTCTAGTGTTGGGCTCGGAGTGTTACAAGTTGTTTTTCTTCGAAGAAGTCTTTTCGAGTCACGGGACCGAGTGCCTCCTCCTTTTCGGCTCCATTGCGCATGGGCATCGACTCCATCGTAGATTGTTTTCTTTCCACCATCGGGTTCGGATGTGTTCCTCTTCACTCCGGTTGTTCGAGTCGGAAAAACTTATAATCCATCGAAAATCATCGGTATTGTTTTGGATCGCGTCCCATCCAGCATCGATACCTCGGTACTGGTGGATACACATCTTCGGTTGCCCTTCGGGGCACCCGCGCCCAACTTGGGCCTGGTCGGCCCGACCACAAGAGTCATAGACGCCTCATGGACCGGACCCCGTTGAGATTCTGCCCTCGGTGCCACGCCAAGTATCCCTACACAGATCAACATCTGGTTTGTAATCTGTGTTTATCCCCAGATCATCGAGAGGATACTTGTGAAGCCTGTAAATCCTTCTGTTCGAAAAAGACTTTACGAGACCGAAGAGCGAGACGGTTACAGATGGCGTCCAGAAGCACCGAACGCCTCGACGCAGAAAAGGAGGAGATGATTCACACTGCCATCTCCGTTCAGGGATCCGATTCCGAACAAGAGTCTGACGTCGACTGACCACTAACAGCAGGCCAGCATGTGAGTATGCTTGCCCTGACCCAGACCAAGCCCAAACATAAGGCCTCGGGGACGCCACTGCCGGAAGGCCATGGCTCCACCCGTAAAAAAATCGACCGGTGACCAAGTAACATCTTCGGCACCGAAAAAGGCCACGCTCGTTAAGAAGCCTTCTGACTCGAGCCGAGCCACAGGCTCTGAAAGCATACGGCACCGACCCATCGAGTCCAGACCCCGGAAGTCACTTTCGGAACCGAGGCCAACAATTACTCCAGGCCCTTCGGTGCTGAAGAAAAACGTCTTCAGAGCCGAAAAAACATTCCTATAGAGAGGAGCATGGACTTTCGAAACAGTTAAAAGAAAGCCATAGATTTGAGGAAGAACTACAACAAATGGAGGATTTCGATGACAAACAAGCCAGAATACAGATCCACAAGGACACTGGCAAGATCCTCACAGCACCTCCTCTCAGAATAAAAGGAAAACTGGCGTTCCATGGACGTTCGGACACTGATCAGCCAACGGCTAAAGTGCCAAGAGAGAAATCTGTGCCGCCCCAGTTTTCTCCTCACCGGTCTCCTCCTCACTCTCCTCAACGGACTGTCTCCCCACCTGCTACACCCACTGCACAGTCTCCAACACACACTATGCAGTCACATCAGGATACAGATCCATGGGATCTCTGTGATGACCCAGTCTCAGACAATAGACCAGAGTGCTACCCATCTAAGCCATCGCCACCTGAGGATAGCACCTCGTATACACAGGTTCTAGCTAGTGCAGCAACTTTCCACAATGTGAGCATGCACACAGAACCTCTAAAGGACGACTTCTTGTTCAATACATTGTCCTCACCTCATGCCGCATACCAAAGCCTACCCATGCTCCCCGGTATGCTCAAACATGCCCAGCAGATATTCCAAGAACCAGTTAAAGGAAGGGCTTAACCCCAAGGGTAGAGAAAAAATACAAACCACCACCCTCAGACCCAGTTTATATCACACAACAGCTGCCCCCCGATTTAGTAGTGGTCAGCGCAGTAAGGAAAAGGGCTAACTCAGTCCTCTGGAGATGCACCCCCTCCAGATAAAGAAAGCAAAAAATGTGATGCTGCAGGGAAAAGGTTGGTGTCACAAGCAGCCAATCAGTGGCGCATAGCTAATTCGCAGGCCCTTCTAGCTAGATACGATAGGGCTCATTGGGATGCGATGAAGGACATTATTCAGCATCTCCCTAAGGAACAACAAAAGAGAGCCCAGCAGGTAGTAGAGGAGGGACAGGCAATTACGAACAATCAAATAAGATCGGCGCTAGACTCTGCAGATACCGCTGCAAGGACTATAAATACGTCTGTCACCATTAGGCGGCATGCATGGCTCAGGTCATCAGGTTTTAAACCTTAAATCCAACAGGCCGTCCTCAACATGCCTTTCAATCAGCAACAATTATTCGGCACACAGGTGCACACGGCTGTAATAAGATGAAAAAAGACGCCGACACTGCCAAAGCGATGGGAGCGCTTTACTCATCCCAATACAGAGGCTCATTTCGGAAGCCTCAATATAGGGGAGGCTTCAGGCCACAGCCCTCCGAGCCATCCACCTCACAATCCAAGCCCTCATTCCAGACACAATACCAAAGAGGGGGATTTCGGGGATCCTACACTGGACAATTCACCAAATCCAGAGGAAAATTCCAATCCTCAAAACAAGCCACTAATAACAAACAGTGACTTTATCATCACCTTCCCTCAACACACTTCCCCTGTGGGAGGAAGACTGAAAATGTTCTACGACCAATAGTTAGACATCACAACAGACACATGGGTACTATCCATTATCCAACATGGTTACTGCATAGAGTTCACACAATTTCCTCCAGACATTCCCCCAAAACTGCACAAACTTTCATCGCAACATCTTGCAATGTTACAACCAGAAGTACAGGCACTATTACTCAAACAAGCCAAAGAACTGGTGCCGCATCATCAAAAAGGAACAGGGGTTTACTCCCTGTACTTCTTATTCCCAATAAAGACAAAACATTAAGGCCAATATTAGATTTCAGGACTCTCAACCTCTACATCCGATCAGAACACTTTCACATGGTAACACTACAAGATGTAGTCCCACTGCTACAACAGGGAGAATTTATGACAACACTGGATCTAAAAGATGCGTATTTTCACATACCCATCCATCCAGCTCACAGAAAATACCTCAGGTTTGTTATACAAGGAAAACATTACCAATTCAAGGTATTACCCTTCGGGATAACAACAGCCCCTAGAGTCTTTACAAAATGCCTTGCCATAGTCGCAGCATACATAAGGAGACAACTTATGCATGTATTCCCATATCTCGACGATTGGCTAATAAAAGCCATCACTCAAAAACAGTGTCAACATCACACACGTTATGTAATAGACACCCTACACACACTAGGGTTCTCAATAAATTACCAAAAATCACACCTGCAACCATCGCAAATTCAGCAGTACTTGGGGGCTACACTAAACACTCAAAAAGCGCTTGCAAGTCCAAGCCCACAAAGAGTGCAATCGTTCCACGCCATATTGCCAAAAATTCTGCCAGACCAGCACTACTCTGTCCGTTTTGTCATGAAACTGATAGGTATGATGGCATCATGCAACGCAAATGTCCCAACCGCAAGGTTACACATTTGGCCCTTACAACAGTGCCTCGCAAAACAATGGTCGCAGGCACATGGTCATCTCCAAGATCTAGTGTTGATAGCCCGCCAAACACACTTTTCGCTTCAGTCGTGGAATCCCACAAATTTAAACAAAGGGCGGCCATTTCAAGACCCTGTGCCTCACTCCATTCTCACAACAGATGCATCAATGATAGGATGGGGAGCGCACCTCAACAATCACAATATTCAGGGACAATGGGACAACAAACAAAAGCAGCTTCACATAAATCACTTAGAACTGCTAGCAGTCTCCCTAGCCTTTCAACCTCTTCTTGTTCACAAACACATTCTTGTCAGAACAGACAATATGACAACTATGTACTACTTAAACAAACAAGGAGGAACCCACTCATCACAACTTTGCCTTCTAGCACAACAAATTTCGCATTGGGCAATTCGCAACAACATACACCTGGTAGCTCAATACATTCCAGGGATTCACAATCAGTTACCAGAGGACCTCAGTCGAAATCACCAACAAACTCACGAGTGGGAAATTCACCCCCAGGTACTTCACAAATACTTTCGACAGTGGGGGACACCAAACATAGATCTGTTCGCCACCAACCACAACGCAAAATGCCAAAACATCGCGTCCAGGTACCCACACCCTCAGTCCATGGGCATGCTCTATGGATCAACTGCTCAGGGATATTTGCTTACGCTTTTCCCCCTCTCCCGCTCATTCCATTTTTGGTCAACAAACTGCGTCAAAACAAACGCAAACTCATACTTATAGCACCAACCAGCCATGGGGCACGCCAGCCATGGTACACCACACTGCTAGACCTGTCAATAGCACCACACGTCAAACTCCCAAACAGGCCAGACCTGCTGACACAGAACAAACAGCAGATCAAACACCCAAATCCAGCGATGCTCAGGCTGGCAACCTGACTCCTGAAATCTTAGAGTTTGGATATCTAAATCTTCCACCAGAGTGTATGGAAGTCATTAAACAGGCAAGAAAACCTACTACCAGGCAGTGTTATGCTAACAAATGGAAAAGATTTGTTTTCTACTGTTACTGTCAAGCAAAATACATACCCTTAGATGCGTCCATACAAGACATCGTAAGTTATTTACTCCACCTACAAAAAGCAAATCTAGCTTTTTCAGCCATCAAAATACAACTCAAAGCAAATTCTGCTTATTTGCAAAATAAACAAACTAAGGGGATCATTCTGACTTTGACGGGCGGCGGAGGACGCCCGCCAAAGTCCCGCCGGCAGAATACTGCTGCGCGGTCAAAAGACCGCCGCGGTAATTCTGAGTTTCCCGCTGGGCTGGCGGGCGACTGCAAATGGAGCCGGCGGAGTGGAAGGGGTGGGACGGGTGCAGTTGCACCCGTCGCGATTTTCAGTGTCTGCTTGGCAGAAACCGCCAGAACCAGGCTGGCGGTAAGGGGGTCGGAATCCCCCGCGCCGCCATGGAGGATTCCTTTGGGCAGCGGGAAACCGGCGGGACACCGCCGGTTTCCCGTTTCTGACCGCGGCTGTACCGCTGCGGTCAGAATGCCCATGGGAGCACCGCCAGCCTGTTGGCGGTGCTCCCGTGGTCGTTGGCCCTGGCGGTCCATGACCGCCAGGGTCAGAATGACCCCCTAAATCTCTATTTAGGGTACCAGTCATTAAAGCTTTCATGGAGAGTCTAAAACTAATCATACCTCCGAGAACGCCACCAGTAAACTCATGGAATCTTAACATTGTACTTACACGACTCATGGGTCCACCATTGAACTCATGCACTCTTGTCAGATTCAATTCCTAACTTGGAAAGTAGCATTTCTAGTGGCAATCACTTCATTACGAAGAGTTAGTGAGATACAAGCATTCACTAGTGAACATCCCTTTATACAAGTACACAAACATAAGGTTGTACTCCGCACAAACCCTAAATTTCTACCTAAAGTAATCTCACTGTTTCATTTAAACCAAACAGTGGAACTCCCAGTCTTCTTCCCATAGCCAGACTCAGTGGCACAAAGAGCACTACATACATTAGATATTAAAAGAGCTCTAATGTATTACATCGACAGAACAAAATCATTTTGTAAAACTAAACAGTTGTTCGTCGCGTTCCAAAAACCCCATACTGGTAATCCTATATCAAAACAGGACATAGCCAGGTGGATAGTGTGAAATCTATACAAACTTGTTACCTAAAGGCGAAAAGACAACTGCTAATTACTCCAAAGGCGCACTCCACTAGGAAAAAAGGAGAAACAATTGCATTTCTAGGAAACATACCAATGACAGAAATTTGTAAGGCAGCCACTTGGTTGACACCTCATACATTTACCAAGCATTACTGTGTAGATGTGTTAGCAACACAAAAAGCCACAGTAGGACAGGCTGTACTAAGAACATTATGTTCGATGGCATCTGTCGCTGTAGATACGCATGTTCTGCAATAGCTCGCCATCTGGTGTTGGGCCGGAGTGTTACAAGTTGTTTTTGTTCGAAGAAGTCTTTCGAGTCACGGGACCGAGTGACTCCTCCTTTTGTGTCCATTGCGCATGGGCGTCGACTCCATCTTCGATTGTTTTTTTTCCGCCATCGGGTTCGGACGTGTTCCTGTCGCTCCGAGTTTCGGAACGGATAATTAGCTAATTTCAGAAGATTTTCGTCGGTATTGTTGCGTTCGGGATCGGCGTACTTAGATTCCACACCGCATCGAAGATCGAAGAGCTCCGGTGCCCTTCGGGGTAGTTTTTCGATCCCCCGTCGGGGCCTGGTCGGCCCGACCGCGTGCTGAAGAACGCCGATGGAACGGACCCCGTTCCGTTTCTGCCCCAAATGCCACAATAAATACCCCTACACAGACCAACACTTGGTCTGCAACCTGTGCCTGTCACCTGAGCACAGCGAAGACACCTGCGAGGCCTGTCGTGCGTTCCGGTCCCGAAAAACACTCAGAGACCGTCGAGCCAGAAGACTTCAGATGGCGTCCGCACCGACAGCCCAACGGGAGTTCGAGGAACAGGAAGAGGAAGGTACCTTCTCGATCCAAGACTCAGACTCCGAAGGATTCGACGATACACAAACCGTGAGTAAGACGTCGAAAACCACACAGAGAAACATTTACAAGGCCCAGGGGACGCCACTGCCATCCGGCCGTGGCTCCACCCATAAATTCGGTGACCGACCGTCGGCACCGAAAAAGGCCCAAACAGTGCCGAGGTCGTCCGACTCCGGTCGAGACACCGGCACGCAGCCTTCTCGGGACCGAGAAAGTGCTGGAGACAAGCCTCGACACCGAGATGCCGGTGTGGACACGGCTCGACGCCGAGACAGCGGCACCGAAGCAGATCGACGCCGAGAGGTTTCGGCCCCGAAAAAGAAAAAAGCCACCTCGGAGCCGAAAAAACACGCAGACAGGGTTTCGATGCCGAAACAAACTGCAAGCGACCCAGCTTCAGGCTCTTATACAGAAGAGCACTCGCTAACCTCCCAAATGCAAAAGCATAGGTTTGAGGAAGAGCTACAAGCAACTGATGTGGACCATACGCAAAAGCGTATCTTCATACAGCAGGGGACAGGAAAAATAAGCACCCTTCCCCCCATTAGGAGAAAGAGAAGGTTGGAGTTCCAGACTGAACAGACACCACAACCAAAAGTGGTGAAAAGAGTTACCCCACCACCCTCTCCTCCGCCCGTGATTAACGTCTCACCAGCACAAACTCCATCACACTCCCCAGCTCACACCACCATGAGCCAGGGTGACCAAGATCAGGACGCATGGGACCTATACGACGCCCCAGTGTCAGATAACAGTCCGGAGGCATACCCTACGAAGCCATCTCCACCAGAGGACAGCACCGCGTATTCTCAAGTGGTGGCTAGAGCAGCACAATTTCACAACGTAAGCCTCCACTCAGAACAGGTCGAGGATGATTTTTTATTCAACACACTCTCCTCCACCCACAGCTCATACCAAAGCCTGCCTATGCTCCCTGGTATGCTCCGGCACGCAAAAGACATCTTTAAGGAGCCGGTCAAAAGTAGGGCAATCACACCAAGGGTGGAAAAAAAGTATAAGGCGCCTCCTACAGACCCGGTTTTCATCACTACACAGCTGCCACCAGACTCTGTCGTTGTAGGAGCAGCTAGGAAAAGGGCCAACTCTCACACATCTGGAGATGCACCACCCCCAGATAAAGAAAGCCGCAAGTTCGATGCAGCTGGTAAAAGAGTCGCAGCACAAGCTGCAAACCAGTGGCGCATCGCGAACTCCCAGGCACTACTTGCGCGCTATGACAGAGCCCACTGGGACGAGATGCAACATCTCATTGAACATCTGCCCAAGGACTTACAAAATAGGGCAAAACAAGTGGTTGAGGAGGGACAGACCATTTCCAACAACCAGATCCGCTCCTCCATGGACGCTGCAGATACAGCTGCACGGACAATTAATACATCTGTAACTATCAGAAGGCATGCATGGCTCCGAACGTCTGGATTTAAACCAGAGATTCAACAAGCAGTTCTCAATATGCCTTTTAATGAAAAAGAACTGTTCGGTCCAGAAGTGGACACAGCGATTGAGAAACTCAAAAAAGATACGGACACTGCCAAAGCCATGGGCGCACTCTACTCCCCGCAGAGCAGAGGGAATTACAGCACATTCCGTAAAACGCCCTTTCGAGGGGGGTTTCGGGGTCAAAGCACACAAGCCAGCACCTCACAAGCAACACCGTCCAGTTACCAGGGACAGTATAGAGGAGGTTTTCGGGGACAATATAGAGGAGGGCAATTCCCTAGAAATAGAGGAAGATTTCAAAGCCCCAAAACCCCTACTACTAAACAGTGACTCACATGTCACTCACCCCCTCCACACAACACCAGTGGGGGGAAGAATAGGTCATTATTACAAAGCATGGGAGGAAATCACTACATACACTTGGGTTCTAGCAATTATCCAACATGGTTATTGCATAGAATTTCTACAATTCCCTCCAAACATACCACCAAAAGCACAAAATTTAACAACACACCATTCCAATCTCCTGGAGATAGAAGTGCAGGCACTATTGCAAAAGAATGCAATCGAATTAGTGCCAAACACACAAATAAACACAGGAGTTTACTCACTGTACTTTCTGATACCAAAGAAGGACAAAACGCTGAGACCAATCCTAGACCTCAGAGTAGTGAACACTTTCATCAAATCAGACCACTTCCACATGGTCACACTACAAGAAGTATTGCCATTGCTAAAACTACACGACTACATGGCAACTTTAGACCTCAAGGATGCTTATTTCCATATACCAATACACCCATCGCACAGGAAATACCTAAGGTTTGTATTCAAAGGAATACATTACCAATTCAAGGTACTGCCTTTCGGATTAACAACCGCACCAAGAGTCTTTACCAAATGTCTAGCGGTAGTCGCTGCACACATAAGAAGGCAGCAAATACATGTGTTCCCATATTTGGACGACTGGCTAATCAAGGCCCATTCGTTCATAGAGTGCTCAAATCACACAAATCAGATCATACAAACCCTCTTCAAACTCGGGTTCACCGTCAACTTTACAAAATCCAACATTCTGCCGCGCAAGGTACAACAATACCTAGGAGCCATAATAGACACATCAAAGGGAGTAGCCACTCCAAGTCCACAAAGAATTCTAAATTTCAACACCATCATACAACGCATGTATCCAACACAAAAGATACAAGCAAAGATGGTATTACAACTCCTAGGCATGATGTCTTCATGCATAGCCATTGTCCCAAACGCAAGACTGCACATGAGGCCCTTACAACAATGCCTAGCATCACAGTGGTCTCAAGCACAGGGTCACCTTCTAGATCTGGTGTTAATAGACCGCCAAACTTACCTCTCGCTTCTGTGGTGGAACAACATAAATTTAAACAAGGGGCGGCCTTTCCAAGACCCAGTGCCACAATACGTAATAACAACAGATGCTTCCATGACAGGGTGGGGAGCACACCTCGATCAACACAGCATACAAGGACAATGGAACGTACATCAAACAAAACTGCATATCAATCACCTAGAACTTCTAGCAGTTTTTCAAGCACTAAAAGCTTTCCAACCAATAATAGTTCACAAATACATTCTCGTCAAAACAGACAACATGACAACAATGTATTATCTAAACAAGCAGGGGGGGACGCACTCCACGCAGTTAAGCCTGCTAGCACAAAAGATTTGGCGTTGGGCAATTCACAACCAAATTCGCCTAATAGCACAATTTATACCAGGGATCCAAAATCAACTCGCAGACAATCTCTCTCGAGATCACCAACAGGTCCACGAATGGGAAATTCACCCCCAAATTCTGAACACTTATTTCAAACTCTGGGGAACACCTCAGATAGACTTGTTTGCGACAAGGGAGAACGCAAAATGCCAAAACTTCGCATCCAGATACCCACACGAACAATCCCAAGGCAATGCCCTATGGATGAACTGGTCAGGGATATTTGCTTACGCTTTTCCTCCTCTCCCTCTCCTTCCTTACCTGGTAAACAAACTCAGTCAAAGCAAACTCAAACTCATATTGATAGCACCAACTTGGGCAAGGCAACCCTGGTACACAACGCTGCTAGACCTATCAGTGGTACCCTGCATCAAATTGCCCAACAGGCCAGATCTGTTGACACAGCACAACCTAAAGATCAGACACCCAGATCCAGCATCGCTGAATCTAGCAATCTGGCTCCTGAAATCCTAGAATTCGGGCACTTACAACTTACCCAAGAATGTATGGAAGTCATAAAACAAGCCAGAAGGCCATCCACCAGGCACTGCTATGCAAGTAAATGGAAGAGGTTTGTTTGCTACTGCCATATTAATCAAATACAACCATTACACACAACTCCAGAACATGTAGTGGGTTACTTGCTTCACTTACAAAAATCTAACCTAGCTTTCTCTTCCATTAAAATACACCTTGCAGCAATATCTGCATACCTGCAGACTACCTATTCAACTTCCCTATATAAGATACCAGTCATTAAAGCATTCATGGAGGGCCTTAGGAGAATTATACCACCAAGAACACCACCTGTTCCTTCATGGAACCTAAATGTTGTCCTAACTAGACTTATGGGTCCACCTTTTGAACCCATGCACTCCTGCAACATACAGTTCCTAACCTGGAAGGTGGCATTTCTCATCGCCATTACTTCCCTAAGAAGAGTAAGCGAGATTCAGGCGTTTACAATACAGGAACCTTTTATACAACTACACAAAAATAAAGTCGTCCTAAGGACCAATCCTAAATTTTTGCCAAAGGTTATTTCACCGTTCCATCTAAATCAAACAGTGGAACTTCCAGTGTTTTTTCCACAGCCAGATACCGTAGCTGAAAGGGCACTACATACATTAGATGTCAAAAGAGCATTGATGTATTACATTGACAGAACAAAAAACATCAGAAAGACTAAACAACTATTTATTGCATTTCAAAAACCTCATGCAGGAAACCCAATATCAAAACAAGGTATAGCCAGATGGATAGTTAAATGCATCCAAATCTGCTACCTTAAAGCTAAACAACAGCTGCCCATTACACCAAGGGCACACTCAACCAGAAAGAAAGGTGCTACCATGGCCTTTCTAGGAAACATCCCAATGCAAGAAATATGTAAGGCAGCCACATGGTCTACGCCTCACACATTCACCAAGCACTACTGTGTAGACGTGTTATCCGCACAACAAGCCACAGTAGGTCAAGCCGTATTAAGAACATTATTTCAGACTACTTCCACTCCTACAGGCTGATCCACCGCTTTTGGGAAAATAACTGCTTACTAGTCTATGCAGAACATGCGTATCTACAGCGACAGATGCCATCGAACTGAAAATGTCACTTACCCAGTGTACATCTGTTCGTGGCATCAGTCGCAGTAGATTCGCATGTGCCCACCCGCCTCCCCGGGAGCCTGTAGCAGTTTGGAAGTTTCCTTCAATTATTTATATATGTATCATCTCAACCTTAAATAGGTGCATACTTAGTCACTCCATTGCATGGGCACTATTACTACAATTCAACTCCTACCTCACCCTCTGCGGGGAAAAACAATCGAAGATGGAGTCGACGCCCATGCGCAATGGACACAAAAGGAGGAGTCACTCGGTCCCGTGACTCGAAAGACTTCTTCGAACAAAAACAACTTGTAACACTCCGGCCCAACACCAGATGGCGAGCTATTGCAGAACATGCGAATCTACTGCGACTGATGCCACGAACAGATGTACACTGGGTAAGTGACATTTTCATTCAGACAACTTCAACTCCTACAGGCTGACCACCGCTTAGGGGAGGATTACTGCTTTGTAGCCTATGCATAGCATGTGTATCTGCAGCTACACATGCCATCGAACGGAAAATGTCACTTACCCAGTGTACATCTGTTCATGGCATGTTCCGCTGCAGATTCACATGCGCCCTCCCTCCTCCCCGGGAGCCTGTAGTCATTTAAGTTACATTTAAAATGTGTACATATGTATATACATCTCTATTCCATTGCATGGACACCCCTTAATTTAAACTATGTATATACATCTCTATTCCATTGCATGGATATCTCTTTCTTTACACTCTATCACTCCTACCTTACCCTCTGCGGGAAAACGATCTACAATGGAGTCGATGCCCATGCGCAATGGAGCCGAAAAGGAGGAGGCACTCGGTACGGTGACTCGAAAAGACTTCTTCGAAGAAAAACAACTTGTAACACTCCGAGGCCAACACTAGATGGCAGGACATGTGCATAGCATGTGAATCTGCAGCGGAACATACCACGAACAGAAGTACACTGGGTAAGTGACATTTTCCATATATATCATGTATATCAGCTCCTAAACATGAGCATCCCACAACACCACTGAAACTCTGAATATGCTCAACTAAAATGCCTGTTTCTATACAATTGGTGCATGTTATCAAACATACAAGAGTTTTGATAGCCCATGTTTAATGCTACCACTGCAAGTTAAGAAAACATTTCACGGTGGTTTGGTGGTTCATCGAGAAAGTAATTCAAAGTCTAAGCTGTGTGGTGGTATGGAGGAGATAGTGTATCACTGTAAATCTCCTTCCTTTGGGTGCCTTCCCTGCTTACTCCAAGACCATGATTAAATGGGTTACCACAAAATCAGTCTATTTGCATTGCTATAATTCCATCTTTGAGTAATCCACCTAACGCGTTACAGCTTTTTTTCAGGAAAGACTCCCCAAAAGTGTTACACTTCAAAGCAAGTACATACAAGTCCAAAATATTAAACATAATGGGAAGCAACATCACTATTCACTTGGGACGCTTTACACATTCATGAATCTTGAAGTAGGCATCCTAACAACCTACATCTTTTTTTACACAAGTTGAATTACCTTTTGTGATTAAACTCTAGTAAGGCAGATATGGCCAGACAACTGTATGCCTTGGAGAGTAACCACCACAAAACAACCTCCAAAGTTTGTTAAATATTATTTCTAAGTATTCTTCATTTAACTTTCTAGGATGAAATGTAAGCACCTCCAAAAAGAGAATTAATTTTTATATGGTTTCAGGCAGAAATACAGTGTAAAGACAAGCTATATAGTTACCATGAGGGTTGCATTTCCTAAACATCCAAAAACACATTCAAGTAGCGCATGTGCGTAACCCCTGAATAAATTCAACAATATGCTTGGTCGGCATTGAAGAGACTGTTGAGTGGAAGCCTATTGTTTGTCAGCCCCTGCTAACAAGTGTCACAAATCCAGAATGCTGGAGCTGAACCCAATTATTAAACCATATAGTAGTTATA
Source organism: Pleurodeles waltl (assembly GCF_031143425.1). NCBI lineage: Eukaryota > Metazoa > Chordata > Amphibia > Caudata > Salamandridae > Pleurodeles > Pleurodeles waltl. Next base: position 1,504,420,593 of record NC_090445.1, on the reverse strand, counting down.
GGGCAGAGTAGGTACCATATAGGTTACTATCATCCCAGCTGTTATCATCTCACTCACTAAGCAGTTCATGCCCAGATGGCTTCTGATGCCCAAGGCAGTAAATCAGAACAATGTATAAGCTTGAGGGAGGGTCCCACTGAGCTCCTGTCTAAGGATAGTTCCCCCCTCATGATACTTCCCTATTTCATGGGTAAATCAAAAAAGGCATTAATCTAATTTTACCTCAAGAAGGGTAGAAGAAATTGTTCTTATTGCCTAATGATAGCACACATTTGGAAGAAGGTTCTTCTAAATGTGGCAGTGCTGTTTCCAAGACTTTCCCTTACTGAAAGGACATGAAAATATTGGGGCTTGGGGTGATGGCACAGAATGCCTTACTAGGCAACTATAAGCATACACCGTGATTACAGAAGCAGATTTGTAAAAGTGAACCAATCCATCTGCAATATGTTTTGTTCCACAAGAAAAGATTGGAAATTGTATGAATACCTTCAGCAAAAATCTTGATTGCGGCTGCCACTATAGTTGAGGCAGTTAAAGATCTTGCTATTCTATAAAATGGAATTTACAAACTGCATCACAGGTTGATCTCTTTTACTCACTTATTTATCCTAAATAAAAGATCTAAAACAAGATCTGTTCTAAAGGATGCCCTGTGGCTGGCAATGCATTCTAAGAGAGCAGCTCTTGCCAAGCTCGGTAACACTTGAATTAAGACAAAAGAGGTGGCTTAAGAGTGGAAACATTCAGAAAAAATTAGTTGGAGGCCAAACTATTTGCCACTGCCTTTGATGGACAATGTATTTAGGGAAAATGACAAAGCATCACAATCAACTCAAATGGAAACTTGTAGAGCAAGGGCTGTTAAGACGCCAATTGTTGAGAAAACCTCACTCTTTTGAGGTTCTGGCACAAAAGAGTACTGTATACTTTTCCAAAGTTGTAAGTAGTATCGGACGTCCTAAACTTAGCAAGGTACCAAAGGAGGAGTCCAGGTTTTGACAGTACCAGAGCTATTAGAAGGTTTAGTTAACAAAGGTTTCAGTTCAAATTGATATACCCACATAGTAGATCTGCAATAGGGGGTAGAATTTTACTCTTTTGTTACTATTTTTAGATCATCTTCACGTAGGCACATTCAGTCTTAAAAGATGGTCAAAGGCTTGAATTCTGAAAAAAAGCAATTAGATCTCAGCAAAAATATCACTATTAGGAGTTAGAAAAGGATGTTCACAAAATTCTACAGAAATTATCATATAGTTCCTAAGCAAAAAGAACCAGATTGTCTATTCCAGATATCTTTAAAGGATAAAAATACTGGAATTATAGCGAAGGATATCACGCAATGTATCGCAGATTCCAAAGTTACCATTAATTGTGAAACTATATGCGTCTTGGGTTCATCTCGTCCGCTTGACCAGAGGTCCCTGAAGTGCTTCACTAATGCCTCATATGTTAGAAATTGGCCTGTTGGTAAGTCAAACTGGTCCATTTAATCTTCCAGCGGCGTCAGCAGGCCCATCTGATAGCAGCCCCTCCTCCCCCTCCCCAACATCATTCCGGCATCCATCCAGGCTGACAGTTGGGCATCCGAGAAGTAAGCAAGCAGGTCTCTGTGTGGAAGTCCCACCAGGGGCAATGCTGGAGTGTAAAGGAGGGTGCCCACCGTTTCTTGCAAGCACTTTTTGCAGCATTTGAGGGCCACTGCCAGTAAGACACTCGCCTGGGGCATTTCAACTTCTGTACAGAGTAATTTTGCCAGTAGTGTCCCTCGTCTGGTGGTCCCCTTTGCTATACCTAGCTCCTCTTGAGGAGTTCCATCAAGCCAGTGTACGACCCATTTCAACTGAGCTGCCAGGTAGTACAATTCGACAGCCGGGGTACCCAGACCTTCCTTTGTCAGGGAGGCACCTAAGAACCTCCAGCAACACCCTGTGACAGCCTCCAAGATCAATTCTGTCAGTAGGGTATCTAGTTGTTGAAACCAGGAACACTGTATCTTGACCGAGAGGTTAGTAAAGAAATACTGTTATCTCGGCAACATGACTGTCTTGGACAATGAGACCCGAGCCATGATGAATAGTTTCAGAGATCGCCAAAGGGGACACAGGCTATAAGAGAGCGAAGAGCATTTCCCTCCCAGAGATCCTCTAAGGAATGAAAGACGCAGGCGCCCAAGTATCGGATGGTCGATGGAAACCACGTCAGGCCTCCTGGTGAATTTCTTGGGTTTGGAGCACTTGCTATTAAGGGGAATAGTCTTTGAGATGTTGAGTCTGAGGCCCTGACACAGTTGCACATTTGTTCAATAGGTAATTTCAAAGGCTGCACCCGGAGTTCCGGCAACCAGGTAGAGTAATGTATCATCTGCATATAAGGAGATGATGTGTTCCCTATCCCCCCCCCAAAGAACTCCCCCATGCCTCCTCCCACTCCCTGTTATCCTGGCTCCCACTTCTTCTCGTCGAATTAGCTCTGCCAAGGGTTTGACGGCCAGGGAAAACAGGAGGTGGGACAGTGGGAACCTCTGTCTAGTAGCCTGATATACATTGTATTGTGGGGAAACCAAGTAGCCCCTACAGTGTGGGCAGAATACAGCAGATTACACCATTTAATCCAGTTTTTCCCCAGACCCATCTTGCGCATGACCTCAAAAAGGAAATCCCAACTCACCGAATCAGATGCCTTTCCAAGGTCCACTGACATAATGAGAGCACGAGGGTGGAATAGAGCGCCTCGAAGGTAGAGAATGTGGTATAACCTTCGGAGATTTAGGGAGATGCTCTGTTCTGGAAGAAACCTGTTTTGGTCGCTGTGTATTAACCTTGGCCTGTGGGGAAGGAATCCAAGGGCAAAAATCGTACTTAGGATCTTAAAATCCATGTTTAACATCGATAAAGGGTGGAGCCCGATCTCAGTGACTCTGCGAACAGGAACTCCAGCTGATGATCAGGGTCCCAGCGAACACAGAATAGAATTCTGATGGTAGGCCGTCAGGACTTGGCGTCATTCTCTGGGGGGGTGGGGGGGGGGGGGGCATTGATCCTGGATACTAGGTTGCCACCAAGGAGTATTAAAGCCGGATAACTGTCGCCCCAAACCAGAAATTTTGGTGAGGGCGCTACTACCACCAGTCGTCTGACAGAAGACTTTCCTCGCTTGTGCCACAGGGACAGTTCAGTGGCACCCCAGGGTTCCATCTCCACGGCATCAACTGGATGAAGCCCTGTGAAAATATGCACACGGTCACCCCTAACGCTAGTCTCTCTCCTCAACGCTATTTGATTACCCTCACCCCGAACCCACAGAATGTGGAAGCGGGAGTGGGGGGTGGGACGGGGAGTTGAGAGGTGCCTGGCAGTCGCCTGTCCCCAGGTGCACAAGGGCTGTAGTGTTCGCCACTCGGGACAGGCCATCACAGGAGTCTGTCGGCCGTCCTAGGCCGCCATCTTGCTGAGCCGGATCGGGCAAGCCTCCCCGGTCTCGGGAGCTGCCGCCTCCCAAATTGCACCGATTTCCTGTCCTTGGCTCGTCTCCGCAGGTATTCAAGTGACTCCACCTTATCCACAACCAGCTAACAGTTACCCCGGGTGCCCATTGATCAGGATAAGTGTTGGGCTAGCACGGAGCAGCAGGCTCACGCATCCTCCATCTTCGGCTCCCAGGCCACCCCAACATCCATCACACTCATCGTAGATACAACCATTTTGAGTAGCCGGACAGCACTTACCAATTCAAGGCTCTTACTTGCAGACACAGATGAGACCACATAATACTACCGAAAATGCCTCAACCAGCGTGGTGCATTTCTCAGGAGGCAAAGGTACCAGATTATTACATATGTAGATTATTGGTTGCTGAATGCATGCTTAACACCTTCTGTCACATTGTTTCTAAACTTGAGCCTCTCGTGAAATCAGAACATGTCCATCCTGACATCTTGAAATCTAATTCCTTCACTGGGAGAATTCTGAGACTGTACTTGCCAGAGCCTTTCTGTCCCAGTGTTGTAGTTATTCTCAGTGGTTAACTTAGGTCTGTAGCAATTCCGGCTTCGCTTGATGTCTACCTGTATCATGCTGATACTACATAAACGACTTACCTCTCTTGCGACAGGATCCACCAGGGGTTGAACTAGTATTGAAGTCAAGGGAAGGGCCAATGTGAGGACACAGGGCTGATGATTCCACACCTCAAAGAAAGATTACCTGTGGTGGCAATTTGTCCCCAGTCCTTTGGTAGAACTTTTTTCAGAGGGCCACAACCACAACGTATTGTAACTGCATGCTCATCAATAATGGTAATATATTCAGGACCTCTTCTTCAGTTCCTGGAGCTGAGAGACATTCTTTAGGGACTCCCGGTGTTCTGCCTCAAATAAATCACTACATCATTGGTCATGACCAACAGTACTACATCAGTGTTCTGTATGAAAAACCGGGGAAGCATGAGATCTCCAGTTTGATCATTAGATGCGCTGGAGATCCGGATTTGATTGATTTCCCACAAGATAGAACGCCCATGACAAACTTGCCAGGGACCTGGAAACGGGGGGGGTGGGGCTGTTGGTGAATGCATTGCTTAGAAGGTACATCCTGATTTCCAAGTGTGGAGAGCTCAACCTGGACCTTCTTGCAACTCACAAAAACAAGAGATGCAAGTATTTTAGCAGCAGCTTTTTGCAAACACTTTTCTTCAATTCCTCTTGATCTCGAGAGATCATTCGTAAGATGAAGAGGGGACCATATATCCTTATCCTAAAAGCCCTGGCATGGTTGAGATACTTTGGGTATGGTTCTCCCACAGAACCTAGGAACCATCCAACTCCTTTGTTGAAAATGAATAGTCAATGTTTGCACCACAATCACGTCTTTCTGTTTAACAGCTTGGTTCCTGCATAATTTGCAACAACATATTCGCAAGTGCTTTGACTTTATTAACTGCTAAAATCTACTTATTTTGTTGGATTAACTTTTGCCTTTGGAGTGCTAATCAAATTCTTCTCAGCCACATGGATTTCTATTGTATTTGTTAACCTTGTCTAAACCAGTCTTAAAGACAGCTATATTACAGTATGTCTTTTCAGTAATATCATGGTTCCACACCTAAAATTCTTCATTGCTGTTTTTGTACTCCATCAATTCATGAAGTGCCTTGCAAGAACTTTTCTCCAGACTGCCGAGAAACGTAACCAAATACTGCCAAAGCTCCTGGGTTCTTACTCTTAGCTTATTCAATAGATGAACATCAAATATACATCCACGAAAGACACTTTGCTTCTGACACTTATTTCTTCCAGATGAGTTATAGAAGTATAAGCTTCCACAGTGAAGAATCCATGTTTTTGTTTTTTAAATTACAAAGTCACATTATGTACAGTGCCTAACTTTATAAGAAAGGTTCCATAGCACTTTCGCCTCAGCATGCCTATGATCTTGTGTTTGTTTTCTCCCCAAACTTTCCAGGCAAGCAGGATGCGGCCTCCACTTCTTAGATTTGTTATTGTGCTTCACATTCTTTCTCCATAAAATCAAAGGCTTCCATCTTTCCGACTAGTTGTTTGTGTCCTTCTGTTACCCTTACAAATAACGCTCACTGACACAGGATAATCCATGCTAGAACTGTGCTTCATTGCTTTCTGCCACCTTACTTAATTTCATTTATTTAACAGTGTTATTGTGTGCTCTGGCACCAATGTGAGTAATATGGTGCTTTAAAACAACCTTGAACTTGAATCAGACAAAGGAAGATTTAATAGTGCGTCATCAGCATACTTGTGAATGGAGATGCCCGCCTATGCCACAAGGTATATTGCCAGGCCGAACATAGATGTTCAATACCTACAAATAAAAAATAGACACCTGGAGCTCTCTGAATATCATGGGGAAAGGGCGAGACTTGACACAACACGTGTACAAACTAAGAAAGCCTCTCAGGAAGGGGGAAAACGAAAACAAAACTTGACTTTCTAAATCAACTTTGTCATACATGTCTGGGAGTTAAAAGAAGACCAAAAAGAAGAGACAAGCTCCTCATTCTCCTCTTTCTATATCTAGTATGGGGACAGTGTTGCAGATCTTCTGAAGTATGGCTATTTCGTTGCTGCATACATGACCAATACCATATAGTAGATAAAATCACGACAATTGTGCTGTGGAAAATGGTTTATTGCACGCCTCTCCTAGAACATGGCTAATCTGTCTGCCTGTGATCAGACAGAGGTTTTTGAGCTAGAAAGGGTCAAGAGAAAAACAATTTTGCAAATTGATAAGCTTTCTTCAAGGAGTGCCCAAATCATTATATTGGAGACTCAATTGCTTCCTCTGGTAACAACACTCCAATATCAGGTTGCTATCTTTCATCTTGCCCAGCAACTTCTAAAAGATTGTGATTGCAGAGGCTCCATTGTGTAATTTTTCTTTGGGTTATTCATCTTCTGTATGTGGCTTCATACTTGCGATGTTTTCACCAGAATTTGAGCTTCCTTCCTATATTTGCTGTTCACTTTGGGCACATTCGTCCTGCATCCTTTTATTAGGCACAGCTTCAGTGTTCAATTTATTTGATCTTAAAGGCTTGCAAACTGTACTAGCTCTCATTAACTTTTCACACCCCAGTTCATTTCTTGAACCCTCCTTAATATTGGTGATTATTGCATTTAAGGATTAAAGTCAAGTGTGTTTGTCAAAGTGCTCCAGAAACAGGCCTCATCCCATTTTGGTATTTGTTATGTTGATTTGTATAGTGCACTAATCACCAGAGAGGGTATCCAGCTGCTTTGGCAGCTGTGTAGGTTTGTGGTCCCCAAATTGCTTATTCGAAGAACCAGGTCTTCAGCTTCTTGCGGAACTCAACAAGTGAGGAGGAGGCTGTAATGTGTTGAGGGAAGTCGTTCCCTGTTTCGAGTGAGATGTAGGCAAATGAGCGACCTCCAGTTTTGCTTTTGTGGATCCTGAGAGGGTGTGCGAATAAGAGTGAGGCAGATCATAGATGTCTGGTGAGCTGCTGAAAGTGTATGCTGCTTTTCAGGTATTCTGGTCCTGTGTTGTGTAGGGTTTTGTATTTGTGCTTGAGAAGTTTGAATTGTCTGTACTTGTGAAAGAGAAGCCAGTGAAGTTCCTGACGTTCGGTGTGATGTGGGTGTAGTGTGGGAGGTAGAAAATGAGTCTTGCAATGCTGTTTTAGGTGGTCGAATGTCGTCAATAGCTGTGATGAGTGCCATTTTCATACTGTGGTTCTTTCTGAATCATGATTGAGCGTTGTCTAGAAGATGAAGTGTGAGATGGGTTGTGAGTTGCTTGTTGATGGCTTCACTTTGGCTGGATTGGCGAGCAGGGAGATGAGTCAGAAGTTGCTCATTTGATTCAAGTCGGCTGCGGCATCTTGAGAAGGGTCTTGATTTCTGCAAGTTTCCATTCACCTAGGAAAGAGGCGGGTGTGATGAAGGTGGTGTTGATGCGGGTCCGGGTGGTGCTGTTTGGCAAGGTTCCCAGTTTGTAGATGTGGTTGGGGTGAAGGGGTGGGCATGAGTCTGTTGGGCCCCCTGAGTGGCAGGTCCGCATGATAACCACTGTGTTTTTTCCAGTGAGAGTTGTCCATTCAGTCAGGTGGCTGTCTTGGTTGGTGAAGGATAGGTTACTGAAGAGTTTTATGGGGTTAGATTGGTTGCAAAGTTGCTGTTTCCAATTTTGCTCTGGAATAAGTTGGTTAGGTTGTCACAGAGTTGTTGTGAGGCACCCATGTTGTTGACAGTGGCTGTCGACAAGGGGAAAACCTTGACTATCGAGAAGATCTCTTTGCAGCTTTTGGAGCAGCGGGCCACTAGTACCTCTTTCTTAGAAGCTATCACCAGCAAGTAAGAGACACCGAGTGAAGACTCGTAGGTAGTTCTGTTGGTGGTGTCGTGGTTGGTTCTTCATTTCTGTTCTAGCTATTTACAATGTGGTTTAGTATCTCAGAAGTCTTCTGTGTGCAAGCTGGCCTGCTTGATCTACTTTGCTTGTTGGGTTTAATGAGTGCTAGACAGTCTGCATAGTTCTTGGTCCTGTTGAAGTTTTTGATGTCCTTGTCAAAGTTGCCTATGAGGTTAGGGTGATCCGTGCTGAGGTGCTGGGCCAGTCTGCTTCTGTGATTTCACCCCAGCTGCGGCTTGGAATGCTGAACCTGGTAAGGGTGTTGACTTGACTGGTGTTGGTCTGGAAGTGGATGATGGAGCGGTCAGTACATATGAGTAGTGTGGTGGACTTGCATTTGATGCTGTCACTTGTGGTGAAGATGGTGTCCTGCGTGTCCCGGGTCTAGGGACCTAGGGAGTGCTGCAGAGTATCACTGGGTGGTGATCGGACCAGGGTTCCTGGCACTGGGCACGGTCCAGGCATGGGTGTGCGCAAATGAGCCTGCTTTCGGCACATCTGCTGTGCTGCCGTGTTGCAGCTGCCCTAAAGTAGGTTCTGGGAGAGATGAGGATTGGAGGATGCTGTGATGTCCTTTCCTATGCTGATGGTTGATGGGAAATGAAGACCTTTTACTTGCCTTACTTTTTTTAAGACAGTTGTGGCAGCAAAACCATTAGTGTCACTTCCTTCTCAGATGGATAATAAGAAATGACACTTCCTGTGCAGGTGGATGATGGGAGATCCAGTGGTCACTTCCTGTGCTAATGGGTGATGGGAAATAAAGTCCTCTTATTTTATTTAGGCTTCTGGGCTCTGACTTACCAAGTAGTTAGAATACAGCATAGCCTCCAGTGTGTAGGACCTTAATTCAGAATGTAAACCTGTCAAACTCAGCATTGGCAAATACCTCCTTCACAAAATGTCCTGGCTGCACTAGTATGCTGGAATGTGCAAAAGGCAATCTCACTCCCTGTACCTTTGCCTGATGCTGTATGGTAATACAAAGACCTTCCCCTCATACTTGCATCTCAGATATAGTATTGACTCCAGGGAGGTCTGAGACTACAAAACTCTTCAAGACAAGTTAGAACTCTGTCTTTTAAGGCAAACACGTGTATTGGGGTGGGGCGAGTAAGTACATTCATTTCTTCCACCAAATCTTGTGGAAAATAAATAGTTTGGACTGAATACCAGTAAGGAGGCCATCCTACAGCAGATCCCTATATAAACACCTTCCTACACTTCAGATAGGAGTCTGTTTGCAAGGGGTGGCAATGTGGTGACAACCAGAGTCTTGGGTGTTTCTTCATTGAGACATTCATTGCAAGATTATTGACTTAATAGATTTAAAAAAACTTGCTTGCTATTTTTGCACGTGCATTTCTTCAGCAGTGTAAATTTAGAGTGGTTGTTGCTAGGTCTTTGAGTGTAATTGACTTAGCTTCTCCTCACACTTCAGCTTTCTGGTCCTTACAAGCTTTAAACACTTTCAAGACTTTCAAATAAGGGTAGATCTTACAAACTAAGGCTCCTTTTCAGCCTAATAGGCACATATTTCTCTTTGAAGCACACACGTGGACTCCACCAATAAGTTAGTGAGACTCTGAAGGCTCTTGTAGTGGTTCAAACATTCCTTCATTTAGTTGCTAAATAACAAGAGTGGTTGAAGGCCAGGAATTTGAGTCTCATGTACTTATTTTTTTCTCTTAAACCATTTCACATTGTTTTGCAGGTTATGCCTCCATGTGTCTACATACTTCCAGTGCACCTTTAAAGATGCAAGTACAATCACTTGAAGTGCCTTAGATTTGGAATTGTTGGTGTTAATTGCCAATAAAATTTCCTCCAATTTGGTTATGCTGTCCCTTGAGTGTTTACCAAGGGGCTTCTAATGGTGACATCCTACCACAATCATCACCATCTATACTAACTGGAGGGCTAGTTAATCATAAGGCCAACTCTTTGAGGCTTTATCTAGTTTTCAGGGTCCGTATGGCACTGTTAAATGGGGTACTCATATAGCATCACAAGAAAGTGTTTTTCCATTTAAAAATGGGCTTCAATTTATCACAGCTGTTCTGCACTCCACCTTAAGATGATCCTGCCTTGCAAGGAGACACGTGTACAATTTTTGGGAAGGCAGGGCTATTGCCTGGTGCTTTTAGAGTAAGTATTCACAAATTAGCCTACCAACTGAGGGTAATATAATCCCACTTTTTCTTTGTGTGACTTTGAGTGCCACAGGAAGGAAACATCAGGAATCTGTAGTCCGGGAACACCACCATAAAAACACTATTGGACGGCTTGTGTTCAGGCTGTAACCATTTTAGTCTCATAAGCTAATGTTAGCATATCAACCTGTTTTACCGGAAATAAATGTCCTGTCATCATAATCTTTCCGATTCTCCAAAACACAACAACGTTTTAGCCTAACAAGAACTTTTGTACCTGCAATCATTCTGTGTGCCACCTATAACTTTTAAAGGACCATTTAATTTATTACAGTTCACTTTCAAGGAATCTTAAATACTGATGCAGACAAATTGAATTTGTTACATCGCATTCCCCACAAATGTTGACTAGCCTCTTGTTTTTAACTTAGGTGTTTTTTTTGTTTTTGTTTTTTTTATACTAGAAATCATTCTGAATGTTCTCTTTAATGCCTTTAGCTGGGGGACCTAGGGAAAAAAATACCTGACTTAAGAAGCTGTTTCTGCGTTTTTCCTTACATGTATAATGCAATGGACCTTACAGTAATTCAAAAATAGGTGTGCCTCTCCCCAGTATTTCGGTGCTTTTATTCCTGTCTCAGAACGTATTGCTGAACCTTTAATTAAATATTCGCCACATGTCCTAGGAGCAAGCATGATATTCCATTCTTCCCTCCCAGTGCTGAACGTTTAAGCCTACTATGTAGATAGCTACCTTATATTGTCTCGAAATCTCTCAAAAGCCTGAATGAAAAGCACCCTACAAAGAAATTAATGGCTGTCGTTTTGTCATGCGTTTTTTGCTGAAGGTGATACATCTTTTCACTACACCTGTTGATGAGCACCGATATCTAGTGATTACTCCATGTAAACATTCACGTTTTCTTCTGCCCCATATTCTAGTATTCCAGCAGACTTTTTTTTAATAAAGAAATTAATTCATTTTTGATTTTTGCTACACTTGAACCTCTAGAAATCAGATATCGTAGAGGCACAAAGATCTTGTTAAGGCTAAATCCTACAGAACATGTTTGAACCGATTGTAATGTCTTACATGGACTTTTTGTCTTTTAACAGTGGGCTTCATTAGAAACACCAGTGCTTTACAATTTGAAATCCTTATTTTTGGTTTGCTGACAATACCTTAAACTTTTTTGTAGTCTACAGACAATACGTAGAATTAAACCGATCTGAAATGTGAGGCTCTTATGTAATCTGTTGGCGTGAAAATTTCCATTTAGGTGACAAAGGCAGTCAAGTTGTAGGAGGAGCAGAAGTTCGTTCTTGGTAGCGAGTGCAGTGAATATATACAACCACCCTTTTGGAGGTGTGACGGTGCAAAGTCAAGAAAGCAAATCATAAGGTTTGGTACTGACACAAGAAATTAATCCCGGTGTAAGAGTGAATAAAGATGTTCAAGAGACTATTGTGTTGCAAGAGGACAGGAAAGGACAATAGTAGACATCTCTAGTTATTTCTTTCTCACATTTTTTTTTTTTAGGAATCTGTCAGTACGGGTTAGATGTATTATTTTAGGAAATGGACTGGCCAAATTGGCCTTGTTATTTTTTTGTGTTTGTGCAGCTGCGGCAGACATCTAACCCTATTTAATTTTTTTTACAGCACATGATCAAATACAGATATATCCCGTTCACGCACGGCAAGAGGAAGTACAAAGGAAAGGAAGAGGTGGGGAAGCCATTCTCCAGCTAGATGAAACAATTGACTTTCTTATGTACAATTAAAGGAAAAGAACAGTTTTGAGCCATTGTAAAAATGCCTTTTTATTCACAAAACCGAAAATGACAGAGCTAATGATGTGGTTTATTTTTATTTCTTGTTCGAATAGCTTTAGTTGTATGGAATATCTGAAATGGTACCACCCGGTAACTGGCATTTCAACCATGTCTAAAGTGGTGAATACTCCATAGAAGCAAGCCACATTCATTTTAACAGCACCTGAAGAAGCCTCGGAATTGTTAGTATTCTGTGGCACTAGTACTTCAGGATTACTTCACAGTTGCGGGTTTGTTTAAAAAAAAAATAAGAAGAAGAAGAAGAAGAAAAAGTCTGACCTCACAGTCTACCGCAGTGTTGTCTCTGCCATGGTGTCCTCGGAATAATCCACTAACCTGTGGGGAGTTTTCATGACCACAGTGGAAAGGAATGAAGAGGCACCCCTTTGCAAACTGGGTGTGGTAGTTCCTGCTTTAGAATGTGTGCAAAAGAAATTACATCAGTTGTGAACGTCGGCTACTAACGATATTAAAAAGTTATTATTACTGCTCTTTTTGAACGAGGAGTCCCACACTTTTAGTGGAATTAAGAACTGAAACAAGTGTTAGATTTTTAATATGTTTTTCTTGTATTCTCCATTTGGTTCAAATGCCAGTTTCACCATTGCGCTAACTGCGTGATGCTGAAATTGTGCCCTTTTAATAATGGTTCAAAACTCTGTTCTTGATGGTATAATTTTGCTTGAGGGCCTGGATACACCTATATATAAATATATTTTAATTATTAGTTGAGATTATTTTCACATTTATTTCTTTGATAAAAAAGTTTTTTGTTTATTTTTTCTGATTAACTTAAGTTTATTTTGTGCAGCCCCTCGAGGCATTTTAACACACACACAAACACAACAGTGACAAAAAAAGTGTTTGAGGGTTTGAATGCTGCTTTTTCCATTTTTTATGAAAAATTGAGACAACTATATGACCTGCATGTATACGTTTTTTCGATGTGGTACAACTATAAAAAGAGATGATTTTATTAAGTGACTTTTTCATTCCAAACTTTATTAAAGACAGTGACTCCTTTCTCGTCTCATATATTTATGGACCATGAAGTTACTACAGATTTAAATTATGCTTGATTATTTAAGAAGTTTGTAGATTTGTGTACTCTTGGGTACCACCACTAACCATGATCCAGGGATTCATTTCAGGTGGTACATGCAATTGGGATAATTTTATTTTCGAGTGGCCTTGCTAGTGCACTTTTACTAGGTCAGTTGGATTTATGTGCGTCTTTTTCTGTGGCTCAGAGTGAAACGCCATACATCAACCTCGCTGAATCATATTTCAATTCTGAATGAAAACATTTCCCTTAAAGATAATAATTTTACCTTTTTGTTTTAAATCTGATTTTTTTTTCTTAGCCCCATCTTTGGGTGCATCTGCTCAAAGGGTATTCAGATGCCGAACTAAAGTGGAATTGTGCTTCAAGTTAATTACTGAAGCAGCACCCTGGCAGTACAGAAATGTGTCTGCCTTTTTTTCCTAGTATGCTGTAAACCCCTTGTATTAAGTTAGCAACAACTGTGCTGCAATAATCATTGGATACACGTGGGTAAAGCAGCATTTTATTCTTTAACAGCAAACGTACTCACTGTGAACCATTCGATTTACAAACCGTGGGTAAAACGGGACACAAAAATTATGTTCATTGGATCAACCAGAACATTTCGAAGCATCGTGAAAGATTAAGAAAGATGAAATGCTTCTATCTCAGTGTAATTATTTTTACTGACACTGATAAATTAGTAAAATTGTGAAACATTCTACAGTGTTTCAGTTTATGTGGCTTTTCTGTGCCTAGTTAATAATACTGTATATTCTCTGTAAGTCATTTAATGGTTTTTGAAGTTTTGGGTAACCCCTCAGCTAGTAAGACACAGTTCATACTGAACCTTGATTCCAAGGTGAAATTCCTCAAGTGGTAAGATTATCATGTGGAAAATGCATTTTTTAGCTCCGCTCTGCAGAGTTTTTTGCCGTTTTCTTTTATTGTTCAAAGTATTAAAGCCAGTCACTCAAAATTCAGTTTATTCGGGAATTGATCCCATTAAATCATACACATAGAATCACATAAAATCACATCTGTGTATACACAAATGTTAAATAAAATAACAGCCAAAATGTTAAGTCAACTACCGTAAATAAAATTCACATCCTATTTCTGGATCAAAATTGTCCGTTTTGTGTGCCACATCGATGTTAAAAAAATGTTGCTACCTACAGTAATTCCCTGTGTATCAGTTCTCAAAATTTTCAAAGCAAGCATGTATTGAGCCACCCAAATCAGTCGGCATATTGAAGCAATTCATTTCTTATAAGCATTGGAGTAGGCACTATAAGAGACCAGGAGATGTACCACTGCCTCAGGTTCAGACTTACAAGCCCGGCTTATGTTGTCAATAAATGAGCAATTTCCATTTGCTACAAAAGCCTTTTACAAAGTCCAGTATCTGAACGTAAAATACAGTGGCTTCACAAGTGTTGGAGTAGTTGTATCTAAGAGTGGCTCAAATTCTGTTACACAAATTTGAAATCTAAAAATGCGCTAGTAAGTGACCCATGTCTCAAATTGGCCAGGACCTGTTCCATTATGCGTGCCCAATTCCTTTCTTTGATGTAATCTTTGGAGATGTGTGAGGCCTCCCTCGGGCTGTTCCAATGAGCTTCAAGGCAAAGAATGTGCCCTTGGGATAGTAAAAAAATTCAAGAAAGGTATACTTCCATGGCCATGAAGTTGTATAGCCCTGTCAGCTCCCAAATAGAGTAGAGTTTAAGTCTGTTTTGACTGTCCTGGGATTTTTTGTGTTAAGCACAGCGAATTGTGTAATTTCTACTTACTATTATTGAAGCATGAATGTTTTTGTAGAAAATAGCAGAGTTTTTGATGCACCTCTGCTTTACAACTCCGACTTTAAAATTATAATCTTATTTTTAGGTAGGTCTAGTCAAGGCATATTGAAATATCTGTGTATTTGGATTAAAGTCTACCACTCTATGAGTTGTGTGTAAGAAAAGCTACAACAACCACAGCTCTGGTTAGCGGAGTGTTTCAAATGGTCAACATACTTCCGTTCAGTGAGCCAATCCAGAAACATGTGGACGGGTACCCTCAGCATTATAGTGAACCCTGCTAGGACATTCAAATGGCATACACACGCTATGCTAATGCTGATCGCATAACATGTGAGGCGACATGTAAAGGTGAAACTAAAATATTTTCCTTAGAAGTAATTACTTTTTCGAGTAGGGCAATTTTAGTCCACTCTGGAAGAATCATATTTCAGCAGTGTGTATCTAAAGGATGCGTTTGGCATATTGCATGCATAATTTAATCCTGCTACATTTTTATTTTAAAGTATTATAAGGGACGCCCTAAGTGTTACAAATATGCACTGTCCAAGCAGTCATAAGGAAAGAAGACTGTGCATGTATAGATATATGTTTGTGTATGTGTGTATGTGTGTATGTATGTGTGTGTGTGTGTGTGTGTGTGTGTGTGTGTGTGTGTGTGTGTGTGTGTGTATATATATATATATATATATATATATATATATATATATATGTTCGATGGCATGTGTAGCTTCAGATACACATGCTGTGCATATCCCGCCATCTAGTGTTGGGCTCGGAGTGTTACATGTTGTTTTTCTTTGAAGAAGTCCTTTCGAGTCACAAGATCGAGGGACTCCTCCCATTTCGGCTCCATTGCGCATGGGCGTCGACTCCATCTTAGATTGTTTTCTTTCCGCCATCGGGTTCGGACGTGTTCCTCTACACTCCGTGTTTTGGTTCGGGAAATTAGTTAGATATCAGAAAAATTTGATGGTATTGTTTGCGTTCGGTATCGGGTTCGTTTACACAGATCGACACCGAATTTTGAAGAGCTCCGGTGGCCCTTCGGGGTTTCGGGTCCCCAGCGGGGCCTGGTCGGCCCGACCACGTGCGTCGACAAGACTAATGGAACGGACCCCATTCCGCTTCTGCCCCGAATGCCACAACAAGTATCCTTACACAGATCAACATTTGGTCTGTAACTTGTGTTTGTCTCCCGAACACAAAGAGGATACCTGTGAGGCCTGTCGAGCGCTTCGATCGAGGAAAACGCTAAGGGACCGGAGAGCGAGAAGACTTCAAATGGCGTTGGCGTCGGCGCCGTCAGGACATCATGACTTGGAGGAAGAAGAAACCTTCTCCATTGCTGACTCGGACGAGGCCGAAACAGAACAGACGCCGAAAACCGTGAGTAAAATCGCCCCAGCCAAAACTCAGTAAATTCATCAGAGCCCAGGGGACGCCACCGCCGGCAGGCCATGGCTTACCCCAAATTATCGGTGACCGTCCATCGGCACTGAAAAAGGGCACGCATGTGTCGAAGTCATCCGACTCCGGTCGAGATACCGGCACAGAAAAGACTTGACCCCGAGACATCGGGTCAGAACAATCTCGACATCGGGATACCGAGACGACTCGGCACCGAGAGATCGGAACACCGAAACACAAAAAAGTGGCTTCGGAGCCGAAAAAGATGGTGGAAAAGGTTTCGATCCCGAAACATCCGGCTTCGGAGCCGAAAACAAGTTCCTACACTGAGGAGCAAGGGCTTTCCACACAAATGCAAAGCCATAAATTCGGACAGGAACTAGAAGCAGGGGAGCCAGATTATACACAGAGAAGGCTCCATATCCAAAAGGAGACAGGGAAGATAAGAACTCGCCCTCCTATAAGGATGAAAAGGAAACTGGCTTTCCAAGAGAAGGATAAACCACCACAAGCAAAGGTGGCAAAACAAGTAACTCCGCCACCATCACCTCAGCGCTCACCGCAATCATCACCAATCGCTAGCCCACCGATGGTGCAGTCTCCAACACACACAAGCATGAGCCAAGGTGACCCAGATGCATGGGATCTTTATGATGCGCCTGTGTCAGATAACAGTCCTGACTGTTACCCAGCAGGACCATCACCACCTGAGGACAGTACGGCTTACACGCAGGTGGTGTCCAGAGCAGCTGCGTTTCACAACGTCACACTGCACGCTGAACCTATCGAAGATGACTTTTTATTTAATACTCTCTCATCCACACATAGTCAGTACCAGAGTCTTCCAATGCTAACGGGAATGTTGAAACACGCAAAGGAAATATTTCAAGAACCCGTGAAAGGCAGGTCTATTACTCCTAGGGTGGAGAAAAAGTACAAGCCTCCACCAACAGACCCTATGTACATTACACAGCAACTGACACCGGACTCAGTAGTAGTTGGCGCAGCACGTAAAAGGGCGAATTCACACACCTCCAGCGATGCACCACCACCCGACAAAGAAAGTCACAAGTTCGATGCAGCGGGGAAAAGAGTGGCAGCACAAGCAGCCAATCAATGGCGCATTGCGAATTCACAGGCTTTGCTGTCAAGATATGACAGAGCCCACTGGGATGAAATGCAACACTTTATTGAACATCTGCCCAAAGAATTCCAAAAATGTGCACAACAGGTGGTAGAAGAAGGACAAAGTATCTCAAATAACCAGATACGTTCAGCAATGGACGCTGCAGACACAGCTGCAAGAACTGTAAATACAGCGGTGACACTTCGGAGACATGCTTGGCTTCGCACCTCAGGATTCAAACCCGAAATCCAACAGGCTGTGCTTAATATGCCTTTTAATGGACAGCAGTTGTTTGGGCCGGAAGTGGACACTGCTATCGAGAAGTTGAAAAAAGATACAGATACGGCCAAGGCCATGGGCGCGCTCTACTCCCCACAGAGCAGAGGCACTTTTAGGAAAACACAATTTAGAGGGGGGTTTCGGGCTCAAACAACAGAACCCTCAACTTCACAAACCAGGCCCACATACCAGAGCCAGTATCAGAGAGGAGGCTTTTGGGGACAATACAGAGGGTGACAGTTCCCTAAGACTAGAGGGAAGTTCCAAAGTCCCAAGACCCCTCAAAACAAACAGTGACTTCAGTGTCACAAATCCCCAACATGTAACACCAGTGGGGGGGAGACTAACAGATTTTTACCAAAATTGGGAGGAAATAACAACAGACTCGTGGGTCCTAGCCATCATCCAACATGGCTATTGCATAGAATTCCTACAATTACCACCAAATGTGCTGCCAAAAACACACAACATGTCCAAACAACACATGTATCTATTACAGATAGAAGTCCAAGCGTTGTTACAAAAAGAGGCAATAGAACTAGTACCCAGTCATCAAAAAGGGACAGGGGTTTACTCACTGTACTCTCATACCCAAAAAGGACAAAACTCTAAGACCTATATTAGATCTCAGAACACTAAATCTTTACATCAAATCAGATCACTTTCACATGGCGACACTTCAAGACGTAATCCCCTTGCTCAAACAACAAGACTACATGACGACATTAGATTTCAAAGATGCGTACTTCCATATACCCATACATCCTTCACACAGGAAATACTTAAGGTTTGTATTCCAAGGAGTACACTACCAGTTCAAAGTGTTACCATTCGGAATAACAACAGCACCAAGGGTATTTACAAAATGCCTTGCAGTAGTAGCGGCACATATTAGAAGACAGCACATACACGTATTCCCGTATCTAGACGATTGGTTAATCAAAACCAACACCCAGAAACAGTGTCTTCAACACACAAAATACATCATAGAAACCCTTCACAAACTAGGGTTCTCACTAAACTACCAAAAATCACACTTACAGCCGTGTCAAATACAACAATACTTAGGAGCAACAATCAACACAAAAAAAAGGGATTGCCACTCCAAGTCCACAAAGGGTACAAGCATTCCAAAACGTAATACAAAGCATGCACCCAAACCAAAAGTATCAGGTAGAATTAGTGATGAAACTACTAGGCATGATGTCCTCATGCATAGCCATTGTCCCAAACGCAAGATTACACATGCAGCCCTTACAACAGTGCCTAGCAAGACAATGGACACAAGCACAGGGTCAACTTCAAGATCTAGTGTTGATAGACCGCCAAACACACACCTCACTTCAATGGTGGAATCCTGTAAATTTAAACCAAGGGCGGCCTTTCCAAGACCCAGTGCCTCAATACGTAATCACAACAGATGCTTCCATGGTAGGGTGGGGAGCACATCTCAACCAACACAGCATCCAGGGACAATGGGACACTCAGCAGAAACAACTTCACATAAATCAGCTAGAACTACTAGCATTGTTTGTAGCGTTGAAAGCATTTCAACCGCTAATAACCCACAAACACATTCTTGTCAAAACAGACAACAATGTATTACTTAAACAAACAGGGAGGCACACACTCATCACAACTGTGCCTCTTAGCACAGAAGATTTGGCATTGGGCGATTCACAATCACATTCGCCTAATAGCACAATACATCCCAGGAATTCAAAACCAAATGGCAGACAATCTCAGTCTAGATCACCAACAGATCCACGAATGGGAGATTCATCCACAGACACTGCAAACCTACTTCCAAAAGTGGGGAACACCACAAATAGACCTATTCGCAACAAAAGAAAACGCAAAATGCCAAAACTTTGCATCCAGGTACCCACAGCCTCACTCCAAAGGCAATGCGTTATGGATGAGTTGGTCAGGGATATTTTCTTACGCTTTTCCCCCCCTCTCCCACTCCTTCCGTATCTTGTAAACAAATTGAGTCAAAACAAACTCAAACTAATACTAATAGCACCAACTTGGGCACGACAACCTTGGTACACAACATTACTAGAGCTGTCAGTAGTGCCTCATATCAAACTACCAAACAGACCAGATCTGTTAACTCAACACAAACAGCAGATCAGACACCTGAGTCCAGCGTCGCTCAATCTAGCGATCTGGCTCCTGAAGTCTTAGAATTCGGACACCTAGACCTTACTCAAGAATGTATGGAGGTCATCAAACATGCTAGAAAACCTACTACAAGACATTGCTACGCAAATAAATGGAAACGATTTGTTTATTACTGTCAAAATAATCAAATTCACCCATTACACGCGTCCGCAAGAGACATTGTAAGCTACTTACTACACTTACAAAAATCTAACTTAGCTTTTTCGTCCATTAAAATACATCTCACAGCAATTTCAGCATATCTGCAAATTACACATTCAACGTCACTATTTAGAATCCCAGTCATAAAAGCATTTATGGAGGGTCTAAAAAGGATCAGTCCACCAAGAACACCACCAGTTCCTTCATGGAAGCTCAATATTGTATTAACGCAACTCATGGGTCCACCATTCGAACCCATGCACTCTTGCGAAATGCAATACTTAACCTGGAAAGTAGCCTTTCTAATAGCTATCACATCCCTCAGAAGAGTGAGTGAAATACAAGCCTTTACCATTCAAGAACTCTTTATACAAATACACAAACATAAAGTGGTTCTATGCACAAATCCCAAATTTTTGCCAAAAGTTATATCACCGTTCCACATAAACCAAACTGTGGAACTCCCAGTGTTTTTTCCACAACCAGACTCTGTAGCTGAAAGAGCATTACATACATTAGACATAAAAAGAGCTCTAATGTACTACATTGATAGAACAAAACAGCTTCGCAAAACAAAACAATTGTTTGTAGCTTACCAAAAACCTCATACAGGGAATCCAATATCCAAACAAGGCATTGCCAGATGGATAGTTATATGTATTCAAACCTGTTATGTTAAAGCTAAAAGAGAACTGCCTATTACACCGAAGGCACACTCCACTAGAAAGAAAGGCGCCACAATGGCCTTTCTAGGAAATATACCAATGACAGAAATATGTAAGGCAGCCACATGGTCTACGCCTCATACATTTACTAAACATTACTGCGTGGATGTGTTAACAACACAACAAGCCACAGTAGGACAAGCAGTACTAAGACCATTATTTCAGACAACTTCATCTCCTACAGGCTAAACCACCGCTTTTGGGGAGATAACTGCTTACTAGTCTATGCACAGCATGTGTATCTGCAGCTACAAATGCCATTGAACGGAAAATGTCACTTACCCAGTGTACATCTGTTCGTGGCATGAGACGCTGCAGATTCACATGCGCCCTCCCACCTCCCCGGGAGCCTGTAGCCATTATAAGTTGAATAAAATTCAACTTGTACATTTGAAAATTTGTAAATATAACACTTTGTCACATTATGTACATACATACTTACTCCATTGCATGGGCATTATTACTATATACGCAACTCCTACCTCACCCTCTGCGGGGAAAACAATCTAAGATGGAGTCGACGCCCATGCGCAATGGAGCCGAAATGGGAGGAGTCCCTCGATCTTGTGACTCGAAAGGACTTCTTCGAAGAAAAACAACTTGTAACACTCCGAGCCTCACACTAGATGGCGGGATATGCACGGCATGTGAATCTGCAGCGGCTCATGCCACGAACAGATGTACACTGCGTAAGTGACATTTTCCATATATATATATATATATATATATATATATATATATTATACTTTTAAACAGTTACACCGTACTTTCTACTTTAAGAATGTTTTTTTTTATTTTTTATTATTAAACCACACCTGAATTATTCATGTCTTAGTTGTGCTAAATAGAGTATAAACAAATCATCATGTGATGGAGAATTCAAAATTATAATTCAAGATATGCCTTGAAACACCACAATATATATATGTATATATTTTTTTTTTATTAAAGGGGCTCACCAGTCATTTTTAATCACCCGGCCAACGTGCCTGTTCTAATTCCTGAGCTTTACTCATGTTTACATTGGAGTCTCAATTATTTTTTTTTCCTGAGAGATTCTCTCTTAGGTTTTACATTTTGTCATGAGATGGTGATCATAGTGGACCAGTTAACCCAGAAGAGTGTTGTTTTCTGGTGACTCTTTTTCCAAAAATTGCCAAAATGTGTAAAAGATTTTTTTTTGTTTTCTTCTTATTACAAAATGCAATAAAATTTTGGGAGAAAGGTGTGTGGTTATTTTTTGAATGGTCAACATTTCAATTTAAAAAAACATCACATTCATCAAATATTTGTAACTTAATTGGCTTTAGTATTTTACCTACCTAGTAGTAAAGTCCTTAATAAGCTGTTTATAGTTTTTAAAATGGTACTAAATCATGGATCTGATTACATAAAGGTATTTGTGAATCCTTTTGAACAGAGGTGCGAAACCTCCTCCATTCACATCTGGAAAGTCATATGTTGTATTTCCCAAACATTAATTTACTATAGTAAACGGACTTTTCGCTTGTGATAATAACACCACTATGTGTGTTGTTACCTGTGAGAAACGTTGGTCCCAGGTTGGGCTGGAAAACACAGTCTCCACCACCTGCATTTAGTTGGATTTACACCATTATAAGGCAAAAGTAAGTGTGTATCCAGGGTCCAAATAGAGAGAAAATAGCCCACAATTGATGGATGATAGACGAAGGGTTTCCTTCATTGGGTAAGAGATGTTCAAAGTACAGAAATCGTTATCAAGTGCATTTCAATGTCGGGGAGCATTTTAAGTAGCACACAAATGTAGAGTAGCTTTTTACACATGCAGAAATGCTGTTTGCTGGAAACGCCCATCTCCTTGCCGTGTCTTTACCGGATCACACTTAATATGTGCATTATATTTGGAGTCAGGTTGCACACTGAACACGTTAATTTTAAGCCAATTTAAATTTTGTATTTCGAGAAACAGTTTTACTATGACCACATGTTCATTGTGTGCTATTACCCAACCTCAAAAAGGAACTCGGCAGTCATGCTCGCATTTCTTTCTCCAGACGCATTTTGAGTGTCCCCGAGGAACTTAAAATTGGTATTTTGGGACACCATATACTTGCAAAAAGCATGGCCGAGCCTAATACGTTCTGCCTTTTGGCTGATAATGCCGACATATTGACTTTGCCAAAGCTTTTTTGCTGTGACTTTTCAGTATCTGCAAAAAGAGAAAAAAAAAGTCTGTTAATACTGTCCATGAACCTTAAAAAAGTGTGATAACGTCAATACATGCATCTGTCATGTTGCCCAGCATAATGTATATGCGTGCATGCATCACCAAGCAATTGCGCGCCTACAGTATGATGATGATGATGCTGATGTGTTTTTTTCTTTTTAAAGTTACCGTTCCAAGATGGAAGACCGGAATCTTGGAGCCGTGCTTTAAAATTGAAAATTGAATGTGTACGAAAGCACATTTTGCAAAAAGGAGAAGCACTGCCGAAATTGCAGTAACTGGGCCATCCATTAAAAAAAAAAGATATTTTTAAAGAACCCGAACGAGAGGAGCGGGGGAGAAGTCACCATGATGGGGGCAATGGAATGGAATGGGAGGGGAGAAAGGTATCAGCAGAAGAACTTAAGATTTAAAGAGAAGAAAAAGAAAGTAAAAGCAAAAAAAACGGCAAATGAGGTTGGGAGGTAGCAACGAATAGTCTTGGGAGCTGGAGGAGGCAGCAACAGAGCACATAGGACTGTTTTTTTTCAGTGCTTAATTTGTATATTAAAACGTGCCGGTGCTCTAAGCCCTTCTCTTAAACAACGCGGCTGCTGCAATTAAATGTGGGAGCAGGGGTACTGAGGCAGCGTAATTCTAAAACCATCTCGGGCCTCTTCAATCCATTTAAAGCCACTCCTTGTCCCTGCAGCTAACTCCTACAGCTTTCTGCTTTCTCCCATTGTGACGCTTTTTCGTTTTTCTCTTCCTCCGTCTTTCCTATATGTGTCTTTTGCTCGCAGCAAATGCTTGGGGCAGAAGAATAATCACCGGCCCCCCACATTAAGTGCCGGTGCTCAGCACCGCAAACAACAAGCACAAATTAAGAACTGTTTTTTTTTTTTAGGAGCGAAACAGCACTCGAGTGTAGAGAAAGAAGTAGTTCCCTGAATGTAAGCACTAATTAGATACATTGCCATAACAAAGCTCCCAGCCATGAGCAATCCACGGGAAGTTTGAGCGTCAATATACATTCAGTGATTCTTAAGAGGATAGTTTGCAGAACGCAGGAGGACTCATTCGCCATCTTAGCAGCTCTGCTCTTTCCTCACAAAATGTTGATGAATTGATAAACGTTTCTTCAACACTGCATCACACCAAATGCAACATATTTCTGGACAAACAATTCCGAGACTATCAACAAAATGAAAATGTCATTGCAGCAATACCTATTTAACACAAGATGGACTAAATTTTCATGAATCTAACCACGTGTACTGTTATAATCCAATCTTTAAAAAATGGTGGTAATTTATTGGTTTTATGAAGCTCTTGGTTTACTACTTGTCTCTAAATTCCAGACTTTCGCATTTACATCTTGCTCAACTTGCGCTTCCTTGATTCTTGAGAACTGTGACCTAATAGTCATCCTCCAACCTATATGGAGTGTGGTTATACAGTTCCCAATTTTTTTGTAACCTCAGACATTTTAGTTGGTGAGTCAGAATAGCAACTTTCCTTCTTTATCTGCTTACTCATAGAAGTCTTGATGTGGGGCTGTTATAGTGTGGATGGGATTTGTACTGTGCACAGTGCTTAATTTGTGCTTGTTGTTTCTGGTGCAGAGCACCAGCACTTATGAGGAGGGCCTGCACTTATTTTTCTGCCTCAAGCATTTACTGTGAGCAAAAGACACATATGGGAAAGAAGGAGGAGGAGAAAAACAAAAAGTGTCACAATGGGAGAAAGCAGAAAGCTGCAAGAGTGAGCTGAGGGGGCAGGGAGTGGCTGTGAATGAATGGAAGAGGCCTGAGACAGCTTTAGGATTTAGGCTGCCTTAGTATTCAGTGTTCACACATTTAATTGCAGCAGCTGCGCGTTTAAGATGAGGGCTCTGGGCACTGCACGTTTTTATGTACTAATTAAGCACTGACCGTGCAGAAAGTCAGTGCAAACTCAAGTAGAAACTGCACTCAAGCGGATGGACCTTTTGTCCAGGGCTGAGGCTTAACATCAACAATTAAATGATACATTGATGATAGTGAAGCACATTTGGCCCTGCAAAGATGACAGACAGTTGTAGATATGCAAACCATTATGGTTTTTAACAGATTAGCAAATTTACAAACTTAAATCGTTCACATTCGTCATAAATCAAAGATCATCATGTAAGTCTGTTGTCAATATAACTCAAAAGTGATTCAAATACAAAACCGGACTGCCTAATGTCATATACAAATTGAGTAAATTTCAGTTTCCCCTGAAGGAAAAACCACTAATGTTAAGCTAAGAGCAATAATAAGGCTTCACCCTTTTCCCAGCCATCACACAATGGGAGCTTAAGCTGCCCGGCCTTCCAGAGATATCTCATAATAAGATGATACAACATGTTCACGCATAGGTCTGTAAATTTACTATTTACTGTCTATGGAATACCGATAACATTTATCACATACCTCAATTACTGTAGCTTTGCTCCTGAAAAGAGAGAAATGAGAGAAACACACAACAGCCAGAAATACATTCTAAATGAAGTCATGAGGTGTTTAAACGGAGGCCTACATTAAATATGAGTCACTTAACATGAACATCACTAACTAGGTTTAATTTTAAAGTGAAAATCACACTTTATATACGATGCATAGGTTAATATGTATATTAAACCAAAAGGAAAAATGGTAGCAGAGTTGCTAATTCACTCCTCTGACGACTCTGAGAGTCATCACATAAAACATTCATAAGTCTCCTTCATGACTGAATTTCAAATTCCCGTTGTTGATCTTAGTTGTTTATGTTTAGACTCCTCTAAGTCTCTCAGTTCATCATAAAGCTCAAGCTCCGCCTCTCCTCTGTTTCCTTTTCCCCCATTTATTTTTGCCATCGATTCTCGTTCCTTACGCTTTGATTTCCTCATTCCACTCATCATTATAATCCACTTTAAGCAGAGGAATGAGCATTTAGCTAAGATAGCAAGGTTAATATGGGGTAAAATGTTCCTTAATAGTTTATTCCCAATGCCACAAAGCCAACTACCAACTGCAGAAAAACCTTTCCTAATAGCCTCCCAGGCACCTGTTGCTTCGAACTCCCTCAAATCTTTTGAAACATAAGAAATATTAGTAATACACTTGTTAATCCCACCATATTTTTAAAGCACATTCGTGCAACAATGCTGAATGCACATCATTCAGCAGACTCCACAATATCTAAAGGAACCCTATTCTGTTGAAGCATGCCTATTATTGCCACATGTTCTGTGTTAACAGACTACACATGGGCTGTATAGTTTGTAAGATGGTCAACCAATGTTGATAGCTTTCTAATCTTCAGGTCATTAAAAAAAAAAACTCGTACAGAAGGAATCATAGCACCAAAGATATCTGTAACTATTTGTGAAACACTACACGTGTATCTTTGAAGCACTACTCCTCTATTATCTACATGGTTACCTTTAGGGAACACTAAGGCAGGATAAAAGCTGCCTACCCAATTTTTAGGAAGTTGAGCATAAGCATTCTTCCCACGCTCATAATAAACTCCAGGAGTGGCAGGGTCCTTTCCACTGAACAAATCTATTCACTTCAACCCATTATCTGAGCACTTCTAATATTTTCCTTTCTTTTCATGAAACAAAGCTTTCCATACTGTTGCCAATTTAAGCTTAACTCTGGTTGTATCCCAGCAATTGTTAGATTTCTTCCTCTTTTCTCTTTCAGCCTTAGTTCCTCCCTTTGCCTTTGACTCACTTTCTTCCCTTCTGTCTTCCAAATCTTTCGTAAACTCCTTCTCAGGTCTAGTCAACTTATATGTCATATTTATTTTGAGCATGGGGAACGTCAGTCTTTGTTAGAGACCTAAAGAAATGCCCCATGTATCCATACATATAGCATTATAATGAGGATTCAAAGGATTGTACAAATTCACCCGTTCAAAGACTAAACGAAAACTGGAAAAATAATATTCAACTGACCCTGATGATCAAGAAAACTAAGAATTGCACTACAAGACAAGGAGTAGCTAAGCTTTAAGTGATGGTAGGTTTCTTCCTCTGCAGTAGTTGAGGTGGATAGGTGCGTATTTAACAATTATGCACATGCATGACTCAAGAATATTAATTAAGGTTGAAGAAAATGGTGTACAAAAACATTCCCTTCTGAACCATCTTTATGTAAAATCTTCATATCAAACATATACTGCTCTATTAGGTGTATGGAATTAGATTTAGCTACAGGTTAAGCATGCTCAACAAGATAATTCAAGGCCACTAATAGACCAATCATGAAAAATAGCTAACGCAATTGTGTGTATCACTCTACATTTGTTGGGTGAACTAAACACCATGGTTTCTATAGAGGCGGGCTTCAGGGCTCACAAAACAAAAGCAGGTTCTAATTGTTGTCTTCTCCATGTGCAAATCAGCAAAACATTGATTAGTTCAGAGATGTGTATGAGTAGAATACAGGGAGACCTTTCGTCATCATTCAAAAAGCGGCAGTTGTCCGGCCCCCTCCGAAATCACATCATACCCGTTACAGGGACTTCTGGTGCCCCCTCAGAGCCCGCCCGAGAACTGACTGAGTTTTTGGTGAGTCACATGGTTGTGAGATCGTGTGATCATGCATTAGTCACGTGTCTTGGTCCTTGCCCTAGTGCCTAGGTCGATGTGTAAAATGACGGCCATGCAGATGTGCACAGTGTTTCAGCACCTAAGAGGACAAGTCTGGGCATGTTCATGCCGTTACGGTGGTGCAGCTGTAGTGTGCCTCCTCAGAAGGAGGAGCGGTGGAACCACACAGCTCCCTCCCACCCTCCCCAAGCGTTCCCTAACCGCCCCGGAACTGACGTCGGTGTAGGAGGGTCTGAGGAAATGTGACATTGGCTGAACACGTTAGGCATGAGCCGAGGTCCTAGTACATGCACTGGGTTATGTGGCGGCCCTCATCGAATCAAAGTTCCTTTGGAGAGCCTGTGTCTGTGATGTGCTGTAGAGGAATACGCCTTTTTTTACCTATAGGATATATATATAAGTAGCCTCCTAAGCGACCTATGCCAAACCCGGAGCATCTAGCTGAAAGAGATTATTCTGTCTTTATGAAGAGATATAACCCCCTCATCTAAAATGCTGCCTCAGAAGGGAGGATTGAACACTATTGACAGATATTATCGCACCTAACACCTCCTGTATTGGATGAGAAAATGCATCAGGGCACTCCTAAAGATGAGGGTCGCGATGTTATGGGTTTTCAAGAAGATCTCTGCCATCGGCTTGAAAAGCTCAGCTTCAAGAATTTACTGCAGCTGATATCCCCCTATTAAGTGCGACAGCAGCGGCGGCGATGCATCATGTGATGAATTAAATGTTGGAAACATTTTCACTGACATGGGAGATGTTGAAGAATCTATAGCGCCTCCTAACTCACCTGTCTATGAAGATATGGGGTTTCTGGAGGAAAATGCATCAGACGCAGTTGTCGTGCAGAAGGCGCGTCTAAACACCATCGCCTGTTACGCACTGATGGACCTGTGCGACTCTCAAGATTTCGGAGCCACAGCCTAGTGCCAAGAAAATGAAGAGGTTAGTAAAATACACTATAGACACTTAACATATATATGGGAATATTTTGTTATTTTTAGTTGATAGTTTGTCTTTGTTTCTGTTTGAACCGTATAAAACAAAAAGAGCAGTGGGAGAAGGGTCGTCATAAAAGGTTAACACCATACATTTTTACTGCTTATGTTGTTCAAAACAGTCTGAAAGTTCCACAAGCCAATGCAAAGAGCCGTGTAAGAATTGTTTTTGTACCTATAATGGTGGCGCTCTTGAAAAGAAAACGCTGGGCATCCCATACAACGCCATGTTAAAGGCTTTGCAGCGACTGTTGTGAACACGTGTGAAACATGACTATTATAATCTTTGTTATGGTCATAAAATTAACGAACTGCAGTAGGAGGCTCAAGAGTGTCTACTTGAATCGTATACACCAAGAACAATTCGACATATATGTAGCAGGCTAGGTCCGTACAAGATATATAAAATGTTAAAGGTTGTGTACGGGATGTCCAAGGAAAATAAACGTTTACACCCCAATATGATTAAGGTAGTAGCAGCAACGCTCAAAGAGATCCAATACTTGAATGTGTTAAAAACTCGAGCGTATGCAAGTGCTGTGTATGTATTTTGACTGAAATAGGTAAATTAAGAAGGGTTTTTAGGAACAGTACAACATATCGTAAGTGAAGTAGAACCAGACCCGTCGTGCCCTGATATTATCGGAGGCTTCTATACACTCTACGTGTATAGTGACATTGTAGAGTCGCAGAGGATAGGAGATAGTTATTCAGCTTTGCTAAGATGGGTCCATGTGAAGGGTGAAAATAACACAATGGTTAATATACAATACAACAAACCTGTCTACGTATCAATTTCTAAAAAACATTTTGACACCATTACGATCAGGATCTATGACGATCAGGCTGAGCCGGTGTCCTTTAAATGCAGGAAAGTTATTGTTAGGCTTCACTTAAGACCGTGATGCAACAGTGAGTAGTAACAAGTCATCATGGTGATTATGAAAGCATTCGGTGACCCCTCCATGCATAGGGATTATTACAGAAACCAGGCTAGATATGGAGCCTCACCACAATATTTTCAAGGGGCCCCCGTTATGTACGGGACGGTTTGGGGGATTTCTTCTTTAGTTTGTTTAGATGAGCCATGCCATTCTTGAGAAGAGGCGACAAAATTGTAAAACTGCATGTCAAAGCGGCTGCTGCGAACATTGCGCAGGACGTGGTGGGTTCACTGACATCTGCGGTTGTCGAACGTATGAATTAGCAACCTCAAGAAGGAGCGGGGTTGGTGTACAAGTCTTACACACATGTTAAAAGGAAGCGTGGTGCTTCAAAGCGCAGGGGTGCTCCCGCCCCCTATAACAAAAGATGCAGAGCTTCAAAAAGTACTCACAATCAAAGAACCGTAAGTCAGCAGAGAGCTTCAAAGAAGAAGAAGAGAAGGGGCGCTAACGTAAATATTTTTTTTAAAGCAGAACAACTTGCAAAAAAGGCCTTTGCACATTGCGAATCGGGTGAATGCGCTAAATCAGAGTTAGTCTTGTTTTCTCTAAAACCCATGCAGATTAGCATCAAAAACGTTTTTCACATTCCAAATTTGTATAGCGATACAAGCGATGGAGTGAAGTTCCCGATTAAACTATGGGGAACTTCACAGTAGCGAAGTACAAGGATTAACAGAGGAATCAGGGACCACGTTATTGTTATTGTATTAGTCTGACAAACAAAGGAGTGCCCCTATTTTAGACGAATTGAAAGAATGGAGGTGGCTATTCAAGATCAAAGACACAATATAATGAGGGGAGAAGAATTGGTTGACCATTGAAACTGGTGTTAATTAATTTTCCAGGACAGGATTAAAACATATAGAAAATACAAGGACTATGAGCAAGGTATATGGGCAAGTCTGATTGCCATTAGGTAAGCATAATTTCAGTAACACCTAATAAAGATAATATTTATTAGAAAAATGGATAACATTAGTCATATTCTCTACCACTGTGGTTCTCAGCATGGTGGATATTGATGCACAGAAATACACTTGAGAGTTCGACAGAAACATATAGGAGAAATCCAGCAAACACAACAAGAGATTTTCTGAGTGGATTATTGATGAGGTACTTTTTTAACAGATTTAGGCTCATATTTATACTCAGTTTGCGCCGAATTAGCGTAATATTTTTTTTAACGCTAATTCAGAGCAAACCTAACTCCAGATTTATACTTTGGCCCTAGACAAGTCTAGGGCCAAAGTTATGGAGTTTACGTCATTTTCTGGATGTGAAAACCTACCTTGCTTCAATGAGATGCAAGGTAGGCATTCCCAACCAGAAAATGACGATATGGCCTTCGCGCCATATTTAACCCCTGTGCTAAAATCTAGCATGGGGGCATGGGTGTCTTAAATAACGGCGCTAAGCTTGCTTAGCACCATTATTTAACGCCTGGGTCAGGGCAGGCATTAGGGGACGTGTGGTCTTTTTCCATGTTCAGTGCCATACTGGGGCCCAACTTGGTCCCCCCTACATGGCACTGGGCCCAATGGCCATGCCCAGGGGACATAAGTCTGCCCCCTGGGCATGGCCATTGGGCTGGGGGGCATGATTCCTGTCTTAACTGAGACATGAGTCCTGTCCATTGGGGTCTAATGTCAGAAAATGACTCTAGTTTGGGCAGAGGCATTTGCTTTTGGCTCTGTCCATACTAGCGTCATTCTCTGATGCTAAACCCACTGTTCCCCCTATGCCTCCCCACCCGGCTCGCATCCTTTTCTATGACGCTTGCCGGGCCTTACTGCCGACTCACGTCATACTATAAATATGCTGCCCGGCCGGCATCTTGGTATGCGCTAGCCAGCGGTAAACTTTTTGATGCTGAACTGTGCTAATGCAGTTCAACATCAAAAAGTATAAATATGCCCATTAGAGTGCCAGTTGGGTTATAAGGATAACATACGAAGGGTGTTTGAACCAGGATCAGTTCCATATGTGTGTGCATGCATTTTTGAAACAATTGCCCATGAATAACAGATAGAGATATGGTTAGCCTTCACGTATTGATTAAAATATTTGTACAGATAGGACTTATTAACACAATGGTCAAATATAGAATTGTATAATGTGCCCACACAGATATGTAATTTTTGAGGAGTTTCTTATATACCAATTTGGTTTCCACTTAAGGCATGTAAGGGAGATGGGGTGGATAAGGAATTGGGAATGGGAACAAAATTTAAAATTACACTACATTATCTTAAGTGTATATTATTCACAGCCTTGATGAAGTCATTGGGTAACATCCCTGACGAAGCACATGTTGGCTGGGCTGGAGTTGAAGTAGAAGGAATGAATAAAGAAGACCATTACATAAAACATTAAAAGACGTGTGCCTTATTTTTCATAATATTGTTGTTAACAATCTGAGATTGTTGATGTGCAGTGTTTAGGGTGTGTTCTCTGAGAGAGCACCGTCTTACGATTCAATTAAACAAGGAATAGATATAACAGAGTAGTTGCATTTGGTTGTGAGAACCGATTTCCCCCATAAAACCACCTACCATAACAAA
Source organism: Pleurodeles waltl (assembly GCF_031143425.1). Classification (NCBI taxonomy): domain Eukaryota; kingdom Metazoa; phylum Chordata; class Amphibia; order Caudata; family Salamandridae; genus Pleurodeles; species Pleurodeles waltl. The sequence continues at coordinate 1,504,388,647 of NC_090445.1, read as the reverse complement.
AAACGATTTGAACAAGCGTTGTTGTATTGCAGTGTCCTTGCAACTTCGCCTACTATGGCCGACGGTCCTTTAGGATGTTCGGGGGTTACCAGGCTCTGAACTGTACCCCTTGATGTCTTAAAACCCCCTATTTTAGTGATGTCCCCCCAACCATGTTTTGGGGCCTAGAGGGGGTTGTTTTATATGTCGCAGTTTTGCGATTTTGGGGATTTTAAGCAGTTTTTGGTGGCTCCTGCAGCTTTTTGTTTTTGAGCCCTCGTAAGAACTGTAGAGTTTTAATGAGTGTATTCAGGGTCTTCTTTTTATATTTAGACCTATGGACACCCATATTAATAAATGTGGCTCTTACACTCCTTAGGGTGCCCCACCCGCCTAGTCATGTTAGTATATTACTTATGTCTACAGTGGCTGATTCACAAGATTGGACCACCTCCCTTCTACACAATGCCAACCTCTGTATTAATGCCCTCTGGGCGGCTCTGGAGGATGCAGTATTACGCCCAGCTTTCCCCATTTTTAAGGTCTTGAGGTTCATTTTTAATTTTAGCTTTCTAACAGACAACTGTATTTATTTCATATATGTCTCCAGGACCCTCGTGTGGTCCAAAACACCATATTTTGGGTCATTACTTGAGGCATTAGATGCTGGTGTACATTTCCCGGAGCCATCCCAGCTGCAGTTCCGCTGTTAACATCCAGGCCCACTTTCTGAAGGGTGGGACAAGGACAGGTAAAAAAAAAACAGGGCCTCAAAGCGCACACCCCAGTGCTTCGGAGGTCTGTTCCTTGCTAGACAGGGTTCCAAAACTCTGATTTTATGACCAGCTACCTCCCGTACTACTGTCAGGGTATGTTGAGTAGGGGGAAGACCATGTAACGCATACACATGATGGTGGACTGGTGGGATCGTGCGCTCCCGGCGGTGTAATTGGGGACATCGGATATAGGGAACTTAAATGGTGATCGTAATAGCTTAGGGCAGCGGGGGCGTAGGACTCTCAGGGGCTGGGTACAGGTGATTGTTGAACGGGGGTGCTGTGCCTCTGGGTCTAGGCTAGAAAGCCCATTGTGCTTGGTGGCTGCTATTGTTTCAGAACTCGCCCCCACACCCGCCAGTGCACTGAGAAGCATTACTCAGTCAGAATAAGGGTCCTCTATGGGGTGATAATTTTCATACCTAGGGTCCAAAATAGTATAGGAGGTTTTGGGACCGATTCACTGGGAACCACATCTACATTACATGTCTCTGCCGTAAAACACTTAGGGCCGTATTTATAGGCCTCTAGCGCCACAGGAGCATCACTTTTTGTGATACTCCTGTGGCGCTAAGCACTTCATGGTAATTACTAGGTGACGTTAAGCCACTTTTTGTGGTTCAACGCCACCTTGTAAATACGGCCCCTTCCTTTGCAGCACTGTGCGTGGAAGAGGTGTGGAATGGGTGTTGCAGTGGGCGTGCCACAGTGTCACCCATTGCATTTTGACACTGCCTCAGATTTATGAAATTTCGTAAATCTGAGGGAGCGCCAAAATCTAACACCACCCCTAGGGGTGGCGTTAGCAGGGTGCAACGAGGAGGAATACTTTTATTCCTCCTCTTTTTTTGCTTTTTCGATGCGTGCTCACAGAAAGAGCAAAATGCCAGAAATTATTGTTTATGTGCGTGAAGGTGCCCCTTCCTGCACATAAACAATCATTTGAAAATGACGCTTTGGCACTTCTGTGTGTGCTGAATTGTGCAGCACACACAGAAGTGCCAAAGCACCATTAGTGATTTTTTATGTGCAGGAAGGGACCCCTTCCCACACATAAACAATCACACCCCTCAAGCCAGATGCCTGCTTTGGCTTCTTCCGATTCCTTAAGGTAAAACAGATTATTTTAAGGTCGTTGCACTGGTTGGGATCCCGTTCAGTGGTTTTACACAGTACTTGCTGATGTGTGTCTGCGCGTGTAACTGCACAAGCGCCTGTGTGTCCTTGCCCTTGCACAAATGGTGTTTCTGTAGAAATGTTCGATGTTCTGGCTGTATGGTTTATTTGTAAAGTGATGCAGTGGTTAAGGTCTGGTCTATGTCCACTATCTGCAGAGCCTGGGCATGGTTAGTCCTGATGTTCTGCGTTGATCTCTGTGGATGGTGACGACTTTGTGTTTTGAAAGGCCCCTGTGATGTCCTTTAAAGGCGATGCTGACCACTTGGCCTTACGACAGTTCTGCGGTGTAAAAGATAAAAGATACATTTTAGGTATTGCTATAACCGAAATATCCTAGAGGAAAAAAAAGTTGCTTGAGAGAAAGAGGTAAGGATTCTTTTGGCTCCACATTTGTTTTGTAAAAGACACCTGATGTATCCCTATGGGAGGTCCTTTTATTTAAAGGGGGTCCTTCTTTAGGCGTTGTAGACTTCCTTTTTTGGACAGCCTTGTTAATGCCAGGTTCTACCTATTGCACTACCGACATGTGGACTGTGTGTGCCCCCAGGGGCTCTGTATGGAGGGAAACGAAAAGGAATAAATGTCACACACAATACAACACATTGACTATGAGAGTTCTCTGAGGCCCCCCCCATTTATAGGGCATTTACTGTGGCTTTGGGGGCTGCTAAAGTTGATGCCTACATTACCGTTACACACTGGCTAATTTTATTTACCCATAAGAGTTGGATCTTGTTGCACTGAGGACTTTGCATCTTGAGCCTCTAGGATCTGCTCTAGAGCTGTCTGTACTTCAGCATCATATCCTGTAAAAAGCAGACAGACACTGGAAAACATTATAAGAAATAAAATAAAATAACACATAAGACGAGGTTCTCTGACTATAAAACTATAGCTTGCTGAAAGACATCCATTTCGTTCAGGATATACGTTAGCTCTTGGGGATCCTACGTACAGAAGAGACAGAATTGACTTTAGACTGTAACTCATTTTATGCTACATTCGTAATACATTCATAAAAATACCAAAAGTCTGTGAAAGCGCTTACTCGCATAATCAAGAGTTGAAACGTTACCCCAGCCACGACTGTAATCTTTATTAAATAGTTGGGGACACATGCTTTCAGACGTATATGCTAAGGCAATTGTCAAATGAATTTTTAACTACACAATTAATAAATAAACTTTGTTTTAAACAATCTCTCATGATGCTAGCTATTAAGTACACTATCGGCCCTTACAGTGTTCTGAAGGTACAATACACAAAGCCTCTTGTTCACATTTCTCAAAAACCATACACCAGTGGTTTCCAACCTTTTGATTCCTGAGGACCCCCATTGAATCACTAATGGAAGTCGGGGACACCCAAACAATTTGTACAATTTAAATTTCAAACATTAAAACAGTAATTCACAAAAAATACACACACATATGTACACACCAAGCAAATACTCAAATTACTAATGATATAATTATTTTATATTGAAAACTAATGCAGAAATTAAAAAAATGTAACAAGAAGTTTGCTGCTGCAACTTGGTGACTAACTTTCAGTATTTGGTTCTATTTAGGAAAGCTGGATCCTCAGGTCAGATTCTACATTTCCCAAGCGATTTCTGTTTTTAATTTTTTAGGTACGCAACATCTGAGATAGCTTTTTTCACATAAATATGTGGTGGGTAAAGAAAGTAAAACCATAAGGACCTCTCATGTTTCTATAGCCTCTCTGTCACATGTAAATTATTTGTTTTATAGCACCTCGAAAACCAGTGTAGAGTTTTGGAGCACTTTTCTGGGGACTACAAGGTGTAGTCATTCACAATGGTAGGCTTTTTCTAAGAGTGCTTGGTATGGAGAAGCACAAATTAAGGATTCAGAACATAACACAGTGGCTAGCGTTGACTTTAATAAGAATGTATTTCTAAACAAGCAAACCTTTTTTTCAGCAGCATAGGAATAATGAAAGGAGGGGAAAAAACACACTTTCTAATTTGTCCCATGCAGTTTGCATGCAACTCTTTGATGGCAATTCATAGCTCTCTGTGCTAGAGGTCGATTGTAACTTATGAACTGCACACTAACAAAATAATCTCTGTGACAGAAGCAGTAACACACTGTGCTATGCACAAAAAAAAAATTTCTTTGCATGATATACATTCTCTGCATCAGTCATATTAACCATCTGCCTACCTTAGAAACTGCCAAAAATCTGATCCCTCTCCAGCAGGTATATTAATCACTAGAGTTATCTTGACGCTTTTATTTTCACCTGAAAGTTGCTGGTTGTACAAGGAACTTTGAAGAGCGTTTACAACTGCTGCACAAATCAACACTCTTGTTTCTGTCAGGTTTCAGCTTGAGAAGTACCTTTCTATCGTCTCAGGCCTGTGTATCCCCTGGGAATGTGTCACGGAGCCCTGGGAGTTCGAGGACCACAGGTTGGGATATGCTGTCTTACACTGTTTATTTAAAAGTCCACATGGTGGTGCTGCTACACAACCTAAGAGCTAGGAATCTGTCAATACGTCATTATTTATATGGCTCTAGAGCCTTCGAAACATTATTTTACTCACATTACAGTGCCACTTATAGTCCTTAAGATGTCACATAATTACAGTAATTATAAAAGATATATAACACATAACAATTTTGGGAAAAAAATACAACTACTCGTACATACGTGTACAATAGAATGGAAGCCGGATCCTAGGATTCAGTACAGGTTTTATCCTCATTCGCCATGCTCAGAACCATGTGTGGGGGTGGAGCTCACTCTAAACCCCCCCCACATAGAGGGGTGGGAGAAGACATGCAGAGCCAGCTCCACCACTACAGACATGTGTATTCGCCGACTCCCCACAGTCATTAAACAACTGTAGGCTGAGAAGGGGAGCATGGAGAACCCAAGCGTCATGCTCAACACCTCCCCAGGACAACCCACCCAAAGGTGAGTGGAAATAGGGCTGGGGGACTCGAGCCTGTTGCTCAGAGCTCCCACCATTGAGAAGGTGTGTGGCCTGTGGCTGTGGGAGACTGTAAGAGGGCAGAGGACACAAGCCTCACACTCAGCCTCCTCTTGCCCACCCCCCTGAAGTGCTTTTTAAATGTTTTTGTAAATTTAATTTAATTTAATTTTCCCAGACCCTCGCCATTTGTATGGCCCTGGGGCTGTGAGGGCCAGGGAACGGTGCCTCGTGCTCGCCTGTCCTGACAGTGAAGGGCTAGACCATTGAGGCGGGGTCCGCCGAATGCGAGGCCCTGGGGTCATTGAAGTACGTGAGCCACGTGGTCGCTTCCTCCTCTCAACCGTGAGCTCCTTCGCTGCGTGGTTGTGTAGGGGGGGCGCTGACATCCCTGAGGGTCACAGAGCATGAGGCCTGCGACCCCTACTCCAAAAAAGCTGCATGGTCAGAGACTGCAGGGCTCAGGCTCATGCCCTGCAGCCCCTGAGAGCCGGCCTTGTTAGGCTAATGGTGGAGGTCACGAGCCGCATGCGCTTGGCGCCCCCTGCTCGGTGGGTCAGCCCTTAGCACCTGTTGAGTTCCATGGATCCGGAGCTGCTCTGCCCATGAGACCGCAAGTTTCCACAAAGCCATCTCCAGGGCTGTTGTTCCTGGTTCTGCCGATGCCCGGGTGGTGCTGAGCCCATCATCATTCCCAACTGATACTGTCATAAGAACTCTCGCAAAGTAATAAGAATGCTGGATTTGGGGCGGCAGCACCTGTGCGTTGTAGGCAACTGAGTCCCTCCTACACCAGATGGTAGCTGGCGGCTCAACCATCCCGGTTCACTAGCAGCACCTCACCAAAACCCAACCGGTAAAGGTGATTTGTGGCAGCTTACATGGACTTGCTTACATGAACTTTAAAAACTCCTACAGAGTCCATGAGAAACACACTCCACCCCTGTTACCCTGGTACAAGGTCAGACCGCCAGGCTCTGGATCAGAATCAGGATCTGTGGAGACACAAAGGATGAGGTCAGCATAGGTGGAAATTCTGGCTGAAACCCCCTCTAATGCCCTTTATTCTACAAGATGTTTTTATAGGGGACATGTTTATGTTCATGCACAGAAGCCTGACGCAGGTATGTACCTAAGCGTTAGACCAGTGGTTCCCAACCTTTTGACTTCTGTGGACCCCCACTTTATCATTTCTTGAACCAGAAGACCCCCACTGAATCATTATTGGAATCCAGGGACCCCCATCTCCCCATTGAGTCATTACTGAAAGCTGGGGACCTAATTTATTAATATTATTTAATTTTCTAAGCAGTCACGGACCCCTGAGGAGGCTTCACGGACCCCCAGGGGTCTAAGAACTACAGGCTGGGAACCACTGCACTAGAATGTTTACACAGGCTTGGGGCAGGCATTACAAAATATTATCCTGTGTGCTTCGCATTCAGTTCCTGTAATTCCGAGGAAGAGAACATGATATACAGTATGTCATCCATAGCACTGATAATAACGCTTTCACAGAATAGCAGCTGATAGTGTACTTAAAACAATACCACTAAATGTTTAAGAAAAATAAAATAAAGAAAAACAATGGAGCATAATAACTGGGTAAAAGGGCACAGGCCTCAAGCCGAGGCTAAGCTATCACTATGCACAAGCAGCTAACTAAAATGGATCCACAACACCCTCCCCTTTTGTCGGAACAAGGGTGCGAAGTCTAAGCCCTAATATTAAAAAATGCCCTAATAAAAGTGTAAAAACTCTAAAAGCATAGCTAAAAACATACAAAAGAGTCAAATGTCTAAGTTAACAAGCCAAGAAGGCCCACAGACAGCCAGAATTAAAAGTCAATTCGGTGTCATTTTTACTTGTGAAAAACCAATGGTCGAATTTTAACAATAGTCATGTTCCTCCAAAAAGTCTCTGATGCCATCAAGGGAGACTGAGATCAAGTGGGATTCCACTTTGGCAGATGACAAGTTGATCAAAGTATTGCCAGAAGGATTCACGAAGCAGAAGTGTGCAGAAGCCTCCTATGCACAATGGAAAGCAGAAGTAGCAATGTTACATGTGCCAGATGTCGTTGTTGCCAGCAAATCCACAAGCAGTGGCTCATAGGATACCTCATGAATCATCTGCAGTCTTAAAGGGCATGTCTGTGAATGAACCCTCATCAAGAACATTAATAGATCCTTGTCCACAGGAGGTGCAGGCTGCACTGGAAGACACACTATTGGTGCACATTCAAAGAGGCACACATTCAATGGAAGACTCGCTGGAAACATGTCAAGGCTGGTCTGAATGTGAAAGACCAATCTAGCTCCAGCTCCCCAAGCAAGGAAGCTCCAAAGTACTGCATCATGCGTTCACGACACAGGTGGGCTGGCGGTAGCTCCATCACTCTGCTTTGCTGAGAGAGAACAGCCACTGAATATCAAAAATAGCAGTAGCAGAATTCCGCCAATTAATGTCACAGTTAGAGGAAACCCACCAAAGACACTTGAAAACAGTGAGTGTATGGCAGCCGATATTACTCCAAATATAGTCTGGAAGGTGCTAACAAATCCAGAGCGGACAGCTTTAAAGAAGTGCGCAATCCCCTCAGTATTAGATGCATTGAATATTCTGCTGACCAATTCTCCAAAATGCTTTGGGAAGTTGGTATTTAAAAGGTATTGTATCTCAGCCGCTGATCTGGATATACTACCTCTCTCTGGCTGATGTCAGGTCCACATGTATTTCAAACAATAGTGACTTTAGTCTGCTGAGCTTGTCAAAGTTTCAAAGTTTACAGTAGAAGTGGCAATGTGGGGCCACAGGTTTGCCACTTCTATCTCTTATGTGTGTGTATGTGGGGGGGAATAAAACACGCCCGCAACAAGTTACCATTTGAGTAACTGAAATTGAATAAGCGATTCCTGGCTTCATTCCGCAACAGCTTTGATCATTCAGAATCACATAACTTCCATTAGAAAGTTGCTGAAGTACTGGGCGAATCAAAGGGATGGGAGTACCCTTTGGAAGGCATGCCAAATTTGTCACCTCCGCATTGCAAAGACCGTGCAAGGACACATGCTTACAGATCACAGAGTGACTAACAGTAGTCTCACATTTACTTCCGCTAAGAAAAACCTCTGTTTTGCCGATCAGATATTTGAAACCGAAAGACAACTCCCACACCTCATGTATGTAGCTATCTCCTAGCAGCTCAAACCTGCCTAATGCAGAATGCTTTAAGCATTTTGTGAATCAAAAGGTGGAAATGGGCAGATTTTTAACTCCATCTATTAGCCATACTGTCGAGGGTGTTTCTGCTACAGTGCAAGGCAATTTTTCTACTTTTTCAATGTTAAGCATGATGTAGCTTGCTTATTTATTGTCCATTATCTGTTGATGTCTGGATAAATTAAAAGCGGCAAACAATTAGGTAACGTTAACGTGTTTCCATGGTACGTGGTCACTTTTGAGAACCTGCAGTGTCCAACTTAACTACATGATAGGATGCAGCTGGCTTTGTCCATGTTGTAAAAGGGACACACCATTCTGAATTATGTCAATTGCAGAAGACACAATATTATTTAGGGTATAATTTCTGTTGGATACAGTGTTCATGCCATTATATGCAACAGCTAAAGCTTTTTTGTGTGTTTTCTCTATCAATCTGCCTTAAAAGTGCAGCAGCTTCCATCTGGGATAGTTTCCAGATCTCGTTATGTATGGCACACATCATACAAGAAATGCATTGAGCGTGGCTTCCTGGGTCCTAACAGGAAATCTTGTAGCTTGGCTTCCTCAGACAGGAGACTAAGGTGTTCTTTCACAGATTTTAAAGTAGATGAACCCAGCCATTGTTGGCACAGACTACCACACTGTAGGTAGTAATGGTACCTGAGTGTTGAGCTGAGACAAAGCAAGGATCTGGCCGGCTTGTTGTGAAACCCCCAGATGAACTAATAAAACAGGCCAGGCACTCATTTGTGTCCGCTGGCCACAATAACCACACACCAGGACAAAAGTGAGGAATTAAAGGTACCATTCTGAACCCAAGCAGTTAATTATTTTTCAGTGAAATTAGAAAATGTTTGCCAACTGTGAAACTTAGCAGGTGAGGAGATACTGGGCGCGTTTAATTCTTTTATTTTTGCTAACCCCAAGCAGGATGTTTGTTGGATGGCATCATTTAGATATTTAATTTGTAAAGGAATAAGGTATGCTCTAAACCAGTGGTTCCCAACCTGTGGTCCGGGGAACCCTGGGGGTCCGCAAAGCCTCCTCAGGGGGTCCGCGACTGCTCAGAAAAAAAAACAAAAATTAACAGATTAGGTCCACAGCTTTCAGTAATGGCTTAGTCAGGGGTCCCCGGATTCCAATAATGATTCAGTAGGGGGGCCCCTGGTTCCAGTAATGATAAAGTGTTGCTCCTCAGATGTGAAAAGGATGGGAACCACTGCTCTAAACCAACCTTCCCTACCCTGTATTTGCCACTCTTTTGTTCCCCACACACTTTTTAACTCAATAGCGTTTTCCTAATATTCATAGCCTTCCACAGCAAGACGGTAAACTAAGGAGTTTTATTTTGTGACAGTTAGCAATAATTTCCCCATTTTGAAAAGGCGGCAATTAGAAATAGTACGATGCAGCATTGCTGGTGTCATGTCCAGTAAAATATGCAAACTAATCTACATATGTTTTGGGGCTCCCCACAGGTGGTGTTGAAGAATGTTCCCACTGTGTGTGTATTTGTAAAGTAATCTTGAAGCACTGGTATGGTGCAGAAAGGAATGTCTGTAACGATGATAATAATAAAACATTTCCCCACAATTTGCTGTGCTCATATACACATCTTCATTTTAAAATACAGTGCAGTATTCTAGCTCGGAAAGCACTGAAACAAATGTTTTAACATCCCAGTCATTGGAAACAATACCAGGTGTAATTACATCACTTTATCCCATACAATCCCATCTTGAATCGGAAATGCCTAATGTTCACAGGGGACAAGTCTCTTCAGACCTTATGGGAAGATTGGTAAGGTGTCAAAACCTCATCCACCAGCTCAACTGCAGAGCGTTCAGGAAGATAATAACCATTTACCAGACGTAAAAACAATCCAAAGCAGAAAGGCAAGCATTGTCAACAGTATCCACAGATAGTACCATAGATAAATATTGTTCTTAAGCCAAATGTACAGCTAACATGTATTTGATACAGTCTCAGTTGTTGAAGTGGATGAGTCAGAAGAAACATCATCTAGGTCGATGAAATAACCAGAAGCAGTCTGTGCAAATACAAGTTCTGGTGCAGAGCTGGTGGATGGACCCATTTGTGTCATCTATCTGGGTCGAATTGGAATAATAACATTCCACAACTCGGACAGTGTTGACAGGAATCGGCAGAAGCTCATTCTCCACCCTCCCAACACTCAAGGAGGCAATTGTAGCATTGTTGCTGGCAGAAACGTTGTTTGCTGTTTGTAGAGGTACATCCGGTAGGGTAGTGTGAGAGGGCTAGGTATTACCGAGGGACCGCTGTGTCTACTGTGCAGGATCAATCACATGGTACAATTTGACGTTGTCTATGAAAAACAAATCTGTTCTCTCTGGAACCAGGCAGCGGTGGAATAATGACAGTTCTGGTACTGTCTATTCCCAGGACTGACCCGGTGCTCTGTAGGATGGTCAAATTCCTTTTTCACAGCAATTTTTGCATGTACTAGATCCCCTACTTTACAACTCCAGCCTGTATATGTTGTTGGAGAATCCCTTATTCCCAAGGTGGTGGCACAGGTGAATGAATTTTCGTCACAAAATTTCTGTAGCTCATGTAAAACAGCAATATGTTCATTTTTGTCAAATGGTGAGTCTGCTGCCATGGTCCGGGAACCATCAAGATCAGGGACATACATAGGTACCCTGAAGAGGACCTCATAGGGAGTGCGACCTCCAAAGGACCTTCTGGACAGATTATTTAATGCTCTCTGGACCCCATATAGGTGATGAAGCCAACTATGACCTGAACCTATAACTCTTGTTGTTAAGGACTGCTTTGGTCTGGATTCTTCCTCTCCACAGCGCTGTTTCCCTCTGGATAATAGGGGGTGGAAAAATGGAGTCGAAACACCCATTGTTCCCCTGGTGTCCCTGAATGCCCTAGAGGCAAAGGCAGGGCCCTGATCTGCGTGGAATGATGCAACTGTATATGTACCAATAAAGACCAGAAAGTCTTTAATAACAGTCCGAGCATCAGCCGACCGTTGTGGCCATACCCAGAGGAATCTAGAACAGGAATCAACAGTGAGTAAGATGTATTTGTATGCACCATCAGGTTGTAGGAGACCACAATGAGCCAGCAACACACATTGTAGTGGTTTGTTTGAAATTGGGAGGCATGTCTGTGGTAGGTGTTTAATGGTGGACCCTTTAATGTGCTGCCAAATGTCACAACAAAGGACATTTTGCTTGGTCTGCTTTATAGACCTGGTCACTCAAAAGTGTTTTTGTAGTAATTATATTGTAGCCACCACACCTGCATCAGTAGAAGCAACACCCTCATGGGCTGCTTTTATGAGATCTGTTGTATGGTTTTCATTGGGGATCACACGATCTTCCACCTCTGGAATGGTTGCAACTGCATTACTCTGGACACTGATATGGAAAATTTAGCAGGGAATACTTTTGGTAAAGGCTTGCTGTCAGCCGAAGCATTAACAGCAGCCCATGTCTCATTAACCAGTCTAATCTGAGAATGAGTTATTGCAGCAAAGGATGCCATAGCAACTGCAGATTTGGCAACTTCATCATCCAAAATGCTTCCTAAAAACGTACTCCTACACGCTGATGGCCCAATGTAGGTACTACATGAGCCTATGGTAGTCTGTCCCTTACCAAAAACAACAAGGGATGGACGGAATGCTGAACATTGTCAAACATTCACCCCCAGTACAGTGATCTGGGCCTAAATCCATCATTTTTTTGGTGCCCATGCCATTCCAGTTTGGACCCAGCCATATGCAAATCAGTCTTGACCCTGCTCCCCATGGGAACAGTCCAGCCCGAACTGCTAGGCCAGGTCTTCCCTGGACTAGAAACAAGCATCCTGGGACCGGTTTCAGGGTTTCACCCCTCATCAGCCAGGCTAGCTTGAATCCAGTGGCATAGGAAGCACGGGACCCACGTCTGGGCATACCCTTCCCACTTAGGGCGACAAAGCAAAAACAACAAGTGATGGACGGAATGCTGAACATTGTCAAACATTCACCCCCGGTACTGTGATCTGGGCCTAAATCCATCGTTTTTTTGCTGCCCATGCCATTCCAGTTTGGACCCAGCCATATGCAAATCAGTCTTGACCCTGTTCCCCATGGGAACAGTCCAGCCCGAACTGTTAGGCCAGGTCTTCCCTGGACTGGAAACTGTCCCTTAGGTCAGCTACCCTTACCCACAGGTTTCTGTGTTTGATGGTGTTCCTTTTGGAATCTCTGAAGCCTTTAAGGCACCAGTGATTTAGGTAATCGTTATAAGACTGGACACAATAATAAGAATTGAATACAATCAGTGTTGGTTGGTCAGGATCTGTATGTTCCAGTGCCAAGACAAGAGCCTTAAGCTCTGCCAGATGGGCAGTGCAGTCCCCTAGGTCTGTGTGTAGGTATTTTAAGGGTGGAATCTACTGTCCCTCATAACACCGCTTACTACTGCGCAGGTGGCTGAGTATCAATGTTCAGTACGTACAGCTGGTTGTGCTGAACCATCAGTGTAAATAACAATTTGGTATTGGTCTAATGGTAATATATTAGTTGGTGCAGGGTACTTCTGTTTGTATTGGAGGAATTCCTGGGTCTGACGTTTTGGGTCAAAGATGTAATCAACATCTGTGGTAGTCAGGGAGGTTGCACATTGAATCCAACGTAGGTGTAATGCTTTTGCATTTGGGATGCTTGCTTTGGTGACTGCCTCGAGGGATGGCACCGGGGTAACAACAATAATGCATTTCCATTGGACAAGTGGCCTCTCCTTGATGACAGCCATCTGTACAGCAGTCAGTAAGTGTTCTGCTGGTGCAAATTGTGGCTCTGCATTTGAATATAAATGTGATTTGTATGCTATGGGTTACCATCATTGAATGTGACATAGGTGAAGCCGATGGCACCAGCAATTATTCTGATGATCAAATTTGTGTTGTTGTCTCATGTGTGTAAATGTTTTGCTTCAAGCATGTCTTGCGGAGGTTCTAAAGAATGCGTGTGTGTTGTATTGTCCAGTGTTTGCTTGAAAAGTCTGGACGAATCAAGCATAAAGTGGTTTTAAGTGTTGTACTAATCAGGTATGCATGTTCTTCCAGAGTTAAAGAAACCCAGCAATGACTGCAGTTTCTTAATGGTATTGGAAGGTTGAAGTTGTGCGCATTTCTCTAGAAAGTGTGGGGCCAGGCTCTTGCCTTTATCTGACAACTCGGATTGAAGGAATAGGACACTGAGGAAATAATTTTTTATTTTCTTGAAATTGAGGCCCGTATTTATACTCCGTTTGCGCCGAATTAGCGTCGTTTTTTTCGACGCAAATTCGGCGCAAAACTAACGCCATATTTATACTTTGGCGTTAGACGCGTCTAGCGCCAAAGTATGGGCAAAGAGCGTCATTTTTTAGCGTGAACGCCTTCCTTGCGTTAATGAGATGCAAGGAAGGCGTTCCCGTCTAAAAAAATGACGGCAACGCAAATGCGTCGTATTTATACTCCCGGGCAAAAATCACGCCCGGGAGGTGGCGGGTCAAAAAACCCCGCATTTGCGCCACTTTTTAACGCCTGGGTCAGGGTAGGCGTTAAGGGGCCTGTGGGCTCAAAATGAGCCCACAGGTGCCCTCCCCTGCCCCCAGGGACCCCCCCTGCCACCCCTGCCCACCCCAGGAGGACACCCAAGGATGGAGGGACCCACCCCAGGGACATTCAGGTAAGTTCACGTAAGTATAATTTTTTATATTTTTCAATTTTTTTTGGGTGGCATAGGGGGGCCTTATTTGTGCCCCCCTACATGCCACTATGCCCAATGACCATGCCCAGGGGACATAAGTCCCCTGGGCATGGCCATTGGGCAAGGGGGCATGACTCCTGTCTTTACTAAGACAGGAGTCATTTAAATGGCGTCTGGGCGTCGAAAAAATGGCGCAAATCGGGTTAAGACGATTTTTTTGCGTCAACCCGACTTGCGCCATTTTAAGACGCCCTAGCGCCATTTTCCCCCTACGCCGGCGCTGCCTGGTCTACGTGGTTTTTTTCCACGCACACCAGGCAGCGCCGGTCTGCTTGCGCCGGCTAACGCCATTCCATAAATACGGCGCCCGCATGGCGCTTCGGAATGGCGTTAGACGGCGCTAAATTTTTTGACGCTAAACTGCGTTAGCGCAGTTTAGCGTCAAAAAGTATAAATATGGGCCTGAATTCCTAATCCTGGGCAGCGAATCCAAGGACGATCCGATCTACCCAGGCAAGGTGAATGTTGATGTCATTGTCTGTGTGATAAATATTATCCACATAGGACAGCGTCTGGGGATCAATATCTTGTAATATTGATGTTACACAGGTTAAAAAGAAACCTGGATTGTTCTTTTACACCTGAGGCAAATGGCAAAAGTGCCACTGTGAGCCTAATGAACTAAAGGTGCTAAGATCCCAACTTTCAGGTGTTAGATTTTGGCAGAAAAAACCATTGGAACGATCCAGGGTTCAAGTGCATGTGTGACCATTTAAATGTCTATAATCTAAGACTATTCTATATGAATGGTCACGTTTGACAACAGGGAATAACAGGTTATTCATTGCAGGGACACAGGGTTCAGCTACTCCTTGGTACTAAAGTTGTGTGAGAATCTCTTTCACTGGAGCTTTTGCGGGATGCTCAATGGTATATTGAGGCTGATTTTGTGGTGCAGATATGATTTGGATTAGATGGTAAGGGGTTCTTTATTCCATTCCAAGTGGTTGCGGTGCAGTGTTGGAGCCTGAGCCCAAGCCAAATTTGCAGCATAGGCTTTCTTTACTGCGCCTGGTACCAGGACTGAGAAAGAAGACAAAATGACATCTTCCCCGTGTGGGAGCTTGTGGACAAATTCTGGTGGCCAACCTTTTTCTGCCAATAGAATATCACAGTTTAAATGTTACCAAAATATTGCTTCAGTAGTACGCTCTATGTTTCATTCTATTTAGATATTTAATTCATAGACCCTTTTGGGTGGGGAGACGCACCTGTCCATTGTCTCTGTGACGAGAAAGTCATTAGTTGCTGTCACATCCAGATGATCTATAAGAATCTGGTAACAAATCGTGACTTCTGCTGCACTGTCTAGCAGAGTCGCTGCCCACGTCCTGTTCCTTCAGCAACGTTCTCAGCATGGCAGGCATTTTTGACTGAAATTGCAGCCACCTTTTTCTTTTTAAATTGAGGTTTCTGTTGAGGGGATTGGTCCTCTTTTTTAACGTAAGATTTCGAGGAACGTTGTAACTCTTTCTTTGGCTTTGTGTAGTCACTTCTGGTTTCAGACCATCCCACTCTCTGATTCTGTTTGTCTGGTGTGCCCTGAAAGGAAAAAGAGGGATGTGTATCAGTATATTGGTATCTATCAGGAGTCTCTCTATTTTGGAGATTATATCTTCTTTCAGAAGTCTCGGGATGCGGAGAGTCTGCTCTCTGACTTTGTCTATCTTTATTTTGTTTTTGTTTATCCCGGCATGTTTTACAACCCTCTTGTGTTTGTTTGATACCTTCTTTAGGGGTAGTACTCTGTAGTTGTGGTTTGGTTGGTCTGCCCCCTCCTCAGACTATCCAGCCCTGTACTACTATAAGTGTCTGCCTATAGGTGTCTGAAATAATCTTTGCCAGTTCACGCTCCTGTTCCTGCTGAGAAACCTCTCAGAGATGTTGGCGAATAGCCAATGCTGCTGCTTCCCCTTTAATGTTACTTAAAATTATTGAGGACTGTAGGACCTTATACCAGGTCCAGGTATCCCCTATTAGTGAAGTGTAGGCAGTGTCTAGAAGCCAGGCTCTCTAGAGGTAGCTGTGGATGAGCAGCCAAGGCTTACCTAGGAGACATACAAAGTTCATACAAAACCACTGTAGTCTCACAGCACTTCTAAACATGAAAGAAAACACTCAGTTGTACAAAAATAAAGGTACTTTATTTTTGTTTGCACAATACCACAACATACTAGAAGGGCAACTGTCCAATAGCAGGTAAGTAATACACCAATTATATACACTAATAAACAGTAATACACATAGAAAAGGTTAGAAAACAGTGCAGTTGCAAATAAACAATAGTGACCCTGGGGGGAGCCCAAACCATATACTAAAAAACTGGAATGCGAACACAGGACCCTCATCTACGTAAGTGGAGTGTGTAGAGGGGGGCTGGGAGCACTAGAAAACCACAGAGGTAAGTAACATAGTACCCCCCAGCGACCAGGAAAGCAGGAGTAAATCACTAGAATTTCTGCAATACCACCCAAAAGGAAGGAAAAGAAGAAAAGAAGACACCCAGACAAGACTGCAAGTAACCAGTGATAGATTCTTGGAGAGGAATAATTGTGGAGAGAGGGGACCAAGTTCAAGAGTCACAGTGGAGTCCAGGAGGAGTAGGAGCTACTACCCACCCAGCTGTAGTTGCAGGAGTTGGTTGACGGTGATGAGAAGAAGGTCAGCACTCCAGCCCTGGAGCCGGAGAAGAGTTCCCGAGGGGTGCAGATGATGTCCCACGCTGTAAGGAGATTTGCAGTCGGGTGTCGGTGCAGGAATTCTACCAACAAGCCTTGGCAAAGGCAAATATCGAGGTTGGCCGACAGTGGTGCTGCCAGGACCGGCAAGGTCCAGGAGGACTCAACCCAGGAGGGGGAGTTGGAGGGGACCCTCAGTGACTCAGAGAGCCCAAAGGACAAAGGCAGCACCCACAGGAGTCCCATGGGAGGGGACACAGAAGTTGCAGAAGGAGCACACGCAGCACACAGAAGGGTCCCACGCCGCAGCAGAACCACTCAGAGGGCTGTGCATCTCAGAAAGGAGTCCTGGGGGCTGGCGCTGCACATAGCCTGAAGTTCCCTTGGAGATGCAAACAAGCCTTCACAGCTGCAAGAGATGCAGTGCATGGGGGTACTGTCCTGCATGGGAAGGCAAGAGCTTACGTCCACTAAAGTTGGACAGCTGGCAGAGAGGACCAAGATGAGTACTCCAGACCACATCCCATGATGCAGGATCCATGCAGCTCAGGATGGGAGGAGATCCACACATCCGGTCGTCACTGAAGTATGTGCCTGCATATGCAGGGGAGTGACTCCTTCACTCCAAGGGAGATTCCTTCTTTCTTCTAATGCAGACTGAAGACACGCCACCCTCAGTGGATGAACAGCCGCTGGAAATGTTGCAGAAGCTGGCAGGAACAGTGGAAACAATGTTGCAGAAGAGTTCTTCTTCTGGGAGGCAGATTGTTGGGTCCTGGAGTGTCCAGTTGCAGTTTCGAAGGCCAGAAGTAGAAGCAGAGGTTGCAGAGGAATCCGGCTGAAATCTTGCGAGCCGAATCTGAGGGCCCACCCAAGAGAGAGACCCTAAATAGCCCTGAAAGGGGGATTGTTCACCTAGCCAGGTTTATACCTATCAGGAGGGGGCTCTGACGTCACCTGCCTGGCCTGGCCATGCAGATGCTCCCAGAGGTCCCTGTCAACCTTGGATTCAAGATGGCAGAACCCAGGGACCCTGTGGAGGAGCTCTGGGCACCACCCCTGGGATGGTGATGGACAGGGGAGTGGTCACTCCCCTTTTCTTTGTCCAGTTTCACACCAGAGCAGAGAGTGGAGGTCCCTGAGCCAGTGTAAACTGGTTTATGCAGAGAGGGCACCAAATGTGCCCTTCAAAGCATACCTGTGGCTTGGGAGTCTACCCCTCGCAAGCCATGTAACACATATTTCCAAAGGGAGAGGTTGTTCATGCAACAGGAGGTTTGTGGGGTGGTAGCAGCTTGGGCTGCCCGGAAAAACCTGGAAGGAGCAATGCTCGGGGTCCTCTAAGGAGCCCCCAGAGTGCATGGAATCATACTTCCAATACTGGCAACGGTATTGGGGTATGATTCCGACATGTTTGATACTAAACATGTCTAGGTTCGGAGTTACCATTATGTAGCTGGACATAGGCAGTGACCTATGTCCAGTACCAATGTTCCCTTTCAGGTGCGCTCGCACAATGTCTTTTCCCATCGCGCACACACGTTTACAAAGCGTGCAGGTCACAGAGTTTAATTAGCTTTGTCTGCTGGAGGGCACCGGGTTGCATTCAGGGCAATAAATCATGCTTATTAGCAGGCTGGCTGGCTGGAGTGATCGCTTGCTAGATCAAATGTTTATTTTGTCACTGAGGGCATTGTGTTCTCTCGAGTGCGTAATTTGTAAATAAAAAAAACTTGCCGGTGTCCAAAGCCCTCTTTTAACCCCTTCGCTGCCAGGCCTTTTCCCCCTCCTGTGCCGAGCCTTTTTTGGGCTATTTGGAGCAGTTCGCGCTTAGGCCCTAATAACTTTTTGTTCACATAAGCTACCCACGCCAAATTTGTGTCCTTTTTTTCCAACATCCTAGGGATTCTAGAGGTACCCAGACTTTGTGGGTTCCCCAGAAGGAGGCCAAGAAATTAGCCAAAATACAGTGAAAATTTCGTTTTTTTTTTAAAATGGGAAAAAGGGGCTGCAGAAGAAGGCTTGTGGTTTTTTCCCTGAAAAGGGCATCAACAAAGGGTTTGCGGTGCTAAAATCACCAGCTTCCCAGCTTTCAGGAACAGGCAGACTTGAATCAGAAAACCCAATTTTACAACACAATTTTGGCATTTTCTGGGACATACCCCATTTTTACGATTTTTTGTGCTTTCAGCCTCCTTCCAGTCAGTGACAAAAATGGGCATGAAACCAACGCTGGATCCCAGAAACCGCAACATTTCTGAAAAGTAGACAAAATTCTAAATTCAGCAAGGGGTAATTTGTGTAGATCCTACAAGGGTTTCCTACAGAAAATAACAACTGAAAAAGAAAAATATTGAAATTGAGGTGAAAAAAACATCAATTCTTCTCTACGTTTTACTCTGTAACTTTTTCCTGCAATGTCAGATTTTTTAAAGCAATATACCGTTACGTCTGCTGGACTCTTCTGGTTGTGGGGATATAAAGGGCTTGTAGGTTCATCAAGAACTCTAGGTACCCAGAGCCAATAAATGACCTGCACCCTGCAATGGGTTTTCATTCTATGCCGGGTATACAGCAATTCATTTGCTGAAATATAAAGAGTAAAAAATAGCTATCAAGAAAACCTTTGTATTTCCAAAAAGGGCACAAGACAAGGTGTTGAGAAGAAGTGGTTATTTGCACATCTCTGAATTCCGGGGTGCCCATACTAGCATGTGAATTACAGGGCATTTCTCAAATAGACGTCTTTCTTACACACTGTCTTACATTTGGAAGGGAAAAATGTAGAGAAAGACAAGGGGCAATAACACTTGTTTTGCTATTCTATGTTCCCCCAAGTCTCCTGATAAAAATGATACCTCACTTGTGTGGGTAGGCCTAGCGCCCGCGACAGGATATGCCCCAAAACAAAACGTGGATACATCACAGAAAACAGCTGTTTTTAGCAAAGTGCTTACCTGTAGATTTTGGCCTGTAGCTCAGCCGGCACCTAGGGAAACCTACCAAACCTGTGCATTTCTGAAAACTAGAGACCTAGGGGAATCCAAGATGGGGTGACTTGTGTGGCTCAGACCAGGTTCTGTTACCCAGAATCCTTTGCAAACCTCAAAATTTAGCTAAAAAAAACACATGTTCCTCACATTTCTGTGGCAGAAAGTTCTGGAATCTGAGAGGAGCCACAAATTTCCTTCCACCCAGCGTTCCCCCAAGTCTCCCGATAAAAATGATACCTCACTTGTGTGGGTAGGCCTAGCGCCCGCGACAGGAAACGCCCCAAAGCGCAAAGTGGACACATCCAAAGTTTTGAAAGAAAACAGAGGTGTTTTTTGCAAAGTGCCTACCTGTAGATTTTGGCCTCTAGCTCAGCCGCCACCTAGGGAAACCTACCAAACCTGTGCATTTCTGAAAACTAGAGACCTAGGGGAATCCAAGATGAGGTGACTTGTGTGGCCCAGACCAGGTTCTGTTACCCAGAATCCTTTGCAAACCTCAAAATTTGGCTAAAAAAACACATGTTCCTCACATTTCTGTGGCAGAAAGTTCTGGAATCTGAGAGGAGCCACAAATTTCCTTCCACCCAGCGTTCCCCCAAGTCTCCCGATAAAAATTATACCTCACTTGTGTGGGTAGGCATGAAACGCCCCAAAGCGTAACGTGGACACATCCAATTTTTTTTAAGAAAACAGAGGAGTTTTTTGCAAGGTGCCTACCTGTAGATTTTGGCCTCTAGCTCACCTGGCACCTAGGGAAACCTTCCAAACCTGTGCATTTCTGAAAACTAGACACCTAGGGGAGTCCAAGATGGGGTGACTTGTGTGGCTCGGACCAGGTTCTGTTACCCAGAATCCTTTGCAAACCTCAAAATTTGGCTAAAAAAACACATGTTCCCCACATTTCTGTGGCAGAAAGTTCTGGAATCTGAGAGGAGCCACAAATTTCCTTCCACCCAGCGTTCCCCCAAGTCTCCCGATAAAAATGATACCTCACTTGTGTGGGTAGGCCTAGCGCCCGCGACAGGAAACGCCCCAAGCGCAAAGTGGACACATCCAAAGTTTTGAAAGAAAACAGAGGTGTTTTTTGCAAAGTGCCTACCTGTAGATTTTGGCCTCTAGCTCAGCCGCCACCTAGGGAAACCTACCAAACCTGTGCATTTCTGAAAACTAGAGACCTAGGGGAATCCAAGATGAGGTGACTTGTGTGGCCCAGACCAGGTTCTGTTACCCAGAATCCTTTGCAAACCTCAAAATTTGGCTAAAAAAACACATGTTCCTCACATTTCTGTGGCAGAAAGTTCTGGAATCTGAGAGGAGCCACAAATTTGCTTCCACCCAGCGTTCCCCCAAGTCTCCCGATAAAAATGATACCTCACTTGTGTGGGTAGGCATGAAACGCCCCAAAGCGTAACGTGGACACATCCAATTTTTTTTAAGAAAACAGAGGAGTTTTTTGCAAGGTGCCTACCTGTAGATTTTGGCCTCTAGCTCACCTGGCACCTAGGGAAACCTTCCAAACCTGTGCATTTCTGAAAACTAGACACCTAGGGGAGTCCAAGATGGGGTGACTTGTGTGGCTCGGACCAGGTTCTGTTACCCAGAATCCTTTGCAAACCTCAAAATTTGGCTAAAAAAACACATGTTCCCCACATTTCTGTGGCAGAAAGTTCTGGAATCTGAGAGGAGCCACAAATTTCCTTCCACCCAGCGTTCCCCCAAGTCTCCCGATAAAAATGATACCTCACTTGTGTGGGTAGGCCTAGCGCCCGCGACAGGAAACACCCCAAAGCGCAACGCGGACACATCCAAATTTTTGAAAGAAAACAGAGGTGTTTTTTGCAAAGTGCCTACCTGTAGATTTTGGCCTCTAGCTCAGCCGGCACCTAGGGAAACCTACCAAACCTGTGCATTTCTGAAAACTAGAGACCTAGGGGAATCCAAGATGGGGTGACTTGTGTGGCTCGGACCAGGTTCTGTTACCCAGAATCCTTTGCAAACCTCAAAACTTGGCTAAAAAAACACATGTTCCTCACATTTCTGTGGCAGAAAGTTCTGGAATCTGAGAGGAGCCACAAATTTCCTTCCACCCAGCGTTCCCCCAAGTCTCTCAATAAAAATGATACCTCACTTGTGTGGGTAGGCCTAGCGCCCGCGACATGAAACGCCCCAAAGCGCAACGTGGACACATCCAATTTTTTTTAAGAAAACAGAGGAGTTTTTTGCAAGGTGCCTACCTGTAGATTTTGGCCTCTAGCTCACCTGGCACCTAGGGAAACCTTCCAAACCTGTGCATTTCTGAAAACTAGACACCTAGGGGAGTCCAAGATGGGGTGACTTGTGTGGCTCGGACCAGGTTCTGTTACCCAGAATCCTTTGCAAACCTCAAAATTTGGCTAAAAAAACACATGTTCCCCACATTTCTGTGGCAGAAAGTTCTAGAATCTGAGAGGAGCCACAAATTTCCTTCCACCCAGCGTTCCCCCAAGTCTCCCGATAAAAATGATACCTCACTTGTGTGGGTAGGCCTAGCGCCCGCGACAGGAAACACCCCAAAGCGCAACGCGGACACATCCAAATTTTTGAAAGAAAACAGAGGTGTTTTTTGCAAAGTGCCTACCTGTAGATTTTGGCCTCTAGCTCAGCCGGCACCTAGGGAAACCTACCAAACCTGTGCATTTCTGAAAACTAGAGACCTAGGGGAATCCAAGATGGGGTGACTTGTGTGGCTCGGACCAGGTTCTGTTACCCAGAATCCTTTGCAAACCTCAAAACTTGGCTAAAAAAACACATGTTCCTCACATTTCTGTGGCAGAAAGTTCTGGAATCTGAGAGGAGCCACAAATTTCCTTCCACCCACCGTTCCCCCAAGTCTCTCAATAAAAATGATACCTCACTTGTGTGGGTAGGCCTAGCGCCCGCGACATGAAACGCCCCAAAGCGCAACGTGGACACATCCAATTTTTTTAAAGAAAACAGAGGTGTTTTTTGCAAGGTGCCTACCTGTAGATTTTGGCCTCTAGCTCAGCCGGCACCTAGGGAAACCTACCAAACCTGTGCATTTCTGAAAAGTAGAGACCTAGGGGAATCCAAGATGGGGTGACTTGTGTGGCTCGGACCAGGTTCTGTAACCCAGAATCCTTTGCAAACCTCATAATTTGGCTAAAAAAAACACATGTTCCTCACATTTCTGTGGCAGAAAGTTCTGGAATCTGAGAGGAGTCACAAATTTCCTTCCACCCAGCGCTACCCCAAGTCTCCCGATAAAAATGATACCTCACTTGTGTGGGTAGGCCTAGCGCCCGCGACAGGATATGCCCCAAAACACAACGTGGATACATCACAGAAAACAGAGCTGTTTTTAGCAAAGTGCCTACCTGTAGATTTTGGCCTGTAGCTCAGCCGGCACCTAGGGAAACCTACAAAACCTGTGCATTTCTGAAAACTAGAGACCTAGGGGAATCCAAGATGGGGTGACTTGTGTGGCTCGAACCAGGTTCTGTTACCCAGAATCCTTTGCAAACCTCACAATTTGGCTAAAAAAACACATGTTCCTCACATTTCTGTGGCAGAAAGTTCTGGAATCTGAGAGGAGCCACAAATTTCCTTCCACCCAGCGTTCCCCCAAGTCTCCCGATAAAAATTATACCTCACTTGTGTGGGTAGGCCTAGCGGCTGCGACAGGAGACGCCCCAAAACGCAACGTGGACACATCCCATTTTTTGAAAGAAAACAGAGGTGTTTTTTGCAAAGTGCCTACCTGTAGATTTTGGCCTGTAGCTCAGCCGGCACCTAGGGAAACCTACCAAACCTGTGCATTTCTGAAAACTAGAGACCTAGGGGAATCCAAGATGGGGTGACTTGTGTGGCTCGGACCAGGTTCTGTTACACAGAATCCTTTGCAAACCTCAAAATTTGGCTAAAAAAACACATGTTCCTCACATTTCTGTGGCAGAAAGTTCTGGAATCTGAGAGGAGCCACAAATTTCCTTCCACCCAGTGTTCCCCCAAGTCTCCCAATAAAAATGATACCTCACTTGTGTGGGTAGGCCTAGCGCCCGCGACAGGAAACGCCCCAAAGCGCAAAGTGGACACATCCAAAGTTTTGAAAGAAAACAGAGGTGTTTTTTGAAAAGTGCCTACCTGTAGATTTTGGCATCTAGCTCAGCCGCCACCTAGGGAAACCTACCAAACCTGTGCATTTCTGAAAACTAGAGACCTAGGGGAATCCAAGATGAGGTGACTTGTGTGGCTCAGACCAGGTTCTGTTACCCAGAATCCTTTGCAAACCTCAAACTTTGGCTAAAAAAACACATGTTCCTCACATTTCTGTGGCAGAAAGTTCTGGAATCTGAGAGGAGCCACAAATTTCCTTCCACCCAGCGTTCCCCCAAGTCTCCCGATAAAAATGATACCTCACTTGTGTGGGTAGGCCTAGCGCCCGCGACAGGAAACGCCCCAAAGCGCAAAGTGGACACATCCAATTTTTTGAAAGAAAACAGAGGTGTTTTTTTAAAAGTGCCTACCTGTAGATTTTGGCATCTAGCTCAGCCGCCACCTAGGGAAACCTACCAAACCTGTGCATTTCTGAAAACTAGAGACCTAGGGGAATCCAAGATGAGGTGACTTGTGTGGCTCAGACCAGGTTCTGTTACCCAGAATCCTTTGCAAACCTCAAACTTTGGCTAAAAAAACACATGTTCCTCACATTTCTGTGGCAGAAAGTTCTGGAATCTGAGAGGAGCCACAAATTTCCTTCCACCCAGCGTTCCCCCAAGTCTCCCAATAAAAATGATACCTCACTTGTGTGGGTAGGCCTAGCGCCCGCGACATGAAACGCCCCAAAGCGCAACGTGGACACATCCAATTTTTTGAAGGAAAACAGAGGTGTTTTTTGCAAGGTGCCTACCTGTAGATTTTGGCCTGTAGCTCAGCCGGCACCTAGGGAAACCTAACAAACCTGTGCATTTCTGAAAACTAGAGACCTAGGGGAATCCAAGATGGGGTGACTTGTGTGGCTCGGACCAGGTTCTGTTACCCAGAATCCTTTGCAAACCTCAAAATTTGTCTAAAAAAAACACATGTTCCTCAAATTTCTGTGGCAGAAAGTTCTGGAATCTGAGAGGAGCCACAAATTTCCTTCCACCCAGCGTTCCCCCAAGTCTCCCGATAAAAATGATACCTCACTTGTGTGGGTAGGCCTAGCGCCCGCGACAGGAAACGCCCCAAAGCGCAACGCGGACACATCCAAATTTTTGAAAGAAAACAGAGGTGTTTTTTGCAAAGTGCCTATCTGTAGATTTTGGCCTCTAGCTCAGCCGGCACCTAGGGAAACCTACCAAACCTGTGCATTTCTGAAAACTAGAGACCTAGGGGAATCCAAGATGGGGTGACTTGTATGGCTTGGACCAGGTTCTGTTACCCAGAATCCTTTGCAAACCTCAAAATTTGGCTAAAAAAACACATGTTCCTCACATTTCTGTGGCAGAAAGCTCTGGAATCTGAGAGGAGCCACAAATTTCCTTCCACTCAGCGTTCCCCCAAGTCTCCCGATAAAAATGATACCTCACTTGTGTGGGTAGGCCTAGCGCCCGCGACAGGAAACGCCCCAAAGCGCAACGTGGACACATCCAATTTTTTGAAAGAAAACAGAGCTGTTTTTTGCAAAGTGCCTATCTGTAGATTTTGGGCCTGTAGCTCAGCCGGCACCTAGGGAAACCTACCAAACCTGTGCATTTCTGAAAACTAGAGACCTAGGGGAATCCAAGAAGGGGTGACTTGTGTGGCTCGGACCAGGTTCTGTTACCCAGAATCCTTTGCAAACCTCAAAATTTGGCTAAAAAAACACATGTTCCTCACATTTCTGTGGCAGAAAGTTCTGGAATCTGAGAGGAGCCACAAATTTCCTTCCACCCAGTGTTCCCCCAATTCTCCCGATAAAAATGATACCTCACTTGTGTGGGTAGGCCTAGCGCCCGCGACAGGAAACGCCCCAAAGCGCAACGTGGACACATCCAATTTTTTTAAAGAAAACAGAGGTGTTTTTTGCAAAGTGCCTACCTGTAGATTTTGGCCTGTAGCTCAGCCGGCACCTAGGGAAACCTACCAAACCTGTGCATTTCTGAAAACTAGAGACCTAGGGGAATCCAAGATGGGGTGACTTGTGTGGCTCGGACCAGGTTCTGTTACCCAGAATCCTTTGCAAACCTCAAAATTTGGCTAAAAAAACACATGTTCCTCACATTTCTGTGGCAGAAAGTTCTGGAATCTGAGAGGAGCCACAAATTTCCTTCCACCCAGCGTTCCCCCAAGTCTCCCAATTAAAATGATACCTCACCTGTGTGGGTAGGCCTAGCGCCCGCGACAGGAAACGCCCCAAAGCGTAACGTGGACACATCCAATTTTTTGAAAGAAAACAGAGGTGTTTTTTGCAAAGTGCCTACCTGTAGATTTTGGCCTGTAGCTCAGCCGGCACCTAGGGAAACCTACCAAACCTGTGCATTTCTGAAAACTAGAGACCTAGCGGAATCCAAGATGGGGTGACTTGTGTGGCTCGGACCAGGTTCTGTTACCCAGAATCCTTTGCAAACCTCAAAATTTGGCTAAAAAACCACTTGTTCTTCACATTTCTGTGGCAGAAAGGTCTGGAATCTGAGAGGAGCCACAAATTTCCTTCCACACATCGTTCCCCCAAGTCTCCCGATAAAAATGATACCTCACTTGTGTGGGTAGGCCTAGCGCCCGTGACAGGAAACGCCCCAAAGCGCAACGTGGACACATCCAATTTTTTGAAAGAAAACAGAGGTGTTTTTTGCAAAGTGCCTACCTGTAGATTTTGGCCTGTAGCTCAGCCGGCACCTAGGGAAACCTACCAAACCTGTGCATTTCTGAAAGCTAGAGACCTAGGGGAATCCAAGATGGGGTGACTTGTGTGGCTCGGACCAGGTTCTGTTACCCAGAATCCTTTGCAAACCTCAAAATTTGGCTACAAAAATGCATTTTCCTCACATTTCTGTGGCAGAAAGTTCTGGAATCTGAGAGGAGCCACAAATTTCCTTCCACCCAGCGTTCCCCCAAGTCTCCCAATAAAAATGATACCTCACTTGTGTGGGTAGGCCTAGCGGCCGCGACAGGATACACCCCAAAACACAACGTGGACACATCACATTTTTTCATTGAAAACAGTGCCTACCTGTAGATTTTGGCCTCTAGCTCAGCCGGCACCTAGGGAAACCTACCAAACCTGTGCATTTTTGAAAACTAGAGACCGAGGGGAATCCAAGATGGGGTGACTTGCGGGGCTCAGACCAGGTTCTGTTACCCAGAATCCTTTGCAAACCTCAAATTTTGGCTAAAAAAACGCATTTTCCACACATTTCGGTGACAGAAAGTTCTGGAATCTGAGAGGAGCCACAAATTTCCTTCCACCAGCGTTCCCCCAAGTCTCCCGATAAAAATGATACCTCACTTGTGTGGGTGGGCCAGGTGCCTGCAACAGAATAAGGCCCAAAACTTGTAGAGATAGAGGGGATAGCACAGCGAGTTTATAAGGACTTATTCTTTTATACATCTTTAGACTGACTCTGCTTTGGGGACCCAAATAAGTGAGGTGCCATTTTACTTGGGAGACTGAGGAGAACACTGGGGAGTAGGAATTTTGTGCTGGAGTGGTGATCCTATGAAGAAAAGTCAGGAAAATATGCTTTTTTAAGCACATTTTGAGGTTTACAGAGGAGTCTGGGTAAGAAAATGTTGGGGGATCCACGCAAGCCACACCTCCCTGGACTCCTTGGGGTGTCTAGTTTTAAAAAATGTCTGGGTTTGGTAGGTTTCCCTAGATGAAGGCCGCACACAGGACCAAAAACATAGGTGCCCTCTCCCCCCCAAACACAGGTAGTTTTGTAATATATCGTTTTGATGTGTCCACATACGTCCGTGATGTGCCAAACACTAAAATTTTGAAAAGAAACGCACTTAGGTTATGTGAAAAAGACCCCTCACCCACCAACCAAGTTGGTGGCATGCTTCATCATCGGGGTCCCACCTGAGGCACCTAGCGTGTCACAGGTGTGCTGCGACGCCTGATTACAGCGGAGCAGGTTTTGTCATTTTTACCACACATACTGGTTGGATTTGGCACGAGGGTGAGTGATGGTTCAGTGGATCAAATTTTACTAACAAGAGCTTTCACAAAAATGAAATGCACTGTTAATAACTGAAAGGCAAAAAACTGAACCAATGACTCACAGCTCGTGAGCTGTAAAGCCGCGACAAGGCACCAACCTCTTTACAGTCCATTCACACAACTTTCATACATGACACACACAAGACCACTCACACCGCCAGCCACGGGCCCAGCACATTACAACACTCATATCAACAGACAGCGCCACTCAAGGGCCCATCACTTACATACGCCTGATACAACAATCACACCAGCTGATGGGAGTGTGTGGACTGGTGTTTGGCTGGCAGTGTGTTGCAGTAGCCAACAGCAAGTCAATATGTACACTCTCAGCCAAGCCCCACTCCACACACAATGGCATCATTTTTTTTTTTTTTAAACAGAGGAACCCCTAACTAAGTAGAAAGAATTACAAAACTACAAACACAAAAGCTCTAACTAAGAACATGACAGAAATGCTAACCATGAAACTGAACACATGAAAATACAAAACAGACATGAGTTTACACTCATGGCTGTTCCCAGAAATTCTTCTGGGTGTGGTAATTCTTAAAACAACCACCGACACACAGCCCAGGCTTTCAAGGATAATCTGGGCAGTACATTCGAGTCTCCCTCCGGATACCTCTTTGAAAACACACTCTACATTTCTTAGCTGGAAAGTCTTTTTTGGGTGTGGGAGGAATGTGCTCAGCAAAGTGGCGATCTTTCAATCTAGCCACATCCTCCACCACTGCTTCTCTAGGAACTCTGGCCTGTTCCACCACAATAAGGCTCTCTATCACTGACTCCTGAAATTTCACAAATGTCATCTTTGACTCTGGAGACCTATCCCTAAACACAATAAAAATCATTGAAGGTTGCTAAGTGGAAGAGGTGAAGTGCTAACTTCTTATACCAAACGTAAGACTTACGAATAGCAGTATAAGGTTCCAACCTCTGGTCAACTCTATGTACACCTCCCATGTGCTTATTATAATCTAAAATGCACACAGGTTTGCGCACTTCAGCAACCTGGCCCCAAACAGTCACAGGGGAAGTACTCTCATCATGGATGGTACTTAGCATGTAGACATCCCTCTTGTCTGAAAATTTCAAAGCTAGCAGCTCCTCGTTCCGCAAGGCACAGCACTGTCCCCTCTCAAGTTTTTTACAGACAAGCTCCCTTGGATAGCCTTTCCGGTTAGAACGGATTGTGCCACAAGCAACTGTGTCCACTCTAAACAATTCCTTGAACAACTGCACACCAGTGTAGAAGTTATCTACATACAAATGGTGACCTTTGTTGAACAGTCGTCTACCAAGATCCCACACAATTTTCTCAGTAACTCCAGAAGTGGGAGGACAACCAGGGGGGGTCAATATTGGAATCCCTACCAGTGTACACACGGAAACTATACACATATCCTGTCCTACTTTCAGACAGCATATACAATTTAATTCCATATCGTGCCCTTTTGCTAGGAATGTACTGCCTAAAAACCAAACGACCCTTGAAGAGGACCAAAGACTCGTCCACACTTATCTCTTTGCCTGGAACATAGACCTCCGAAAACCGATCTACAAAATGATCAAGGACAGGCCTAATCTTAAAAAGATGGTCAGAATCTGGGTGATCTCGTGGCAAGGCTAATGCATTGTCAACAAAATGCAGCATCCTAAGAAGAAGCAAATACCGATTACGACTCATGGTCGCAGGAAATATAGCTGTTGCCATCAAGGGACTAGTAGACCAATAAGATGCCAGTGACGGGTTCCTTATCAACCCCATCAAAAAAGTCAAACCCAAAAACTTTTTTATCTCCTCCAAATTTGTGGGAATCCACTGGGCAGCTCTAGAGTGTGGCCTAAGTCTAGCAGCGTTGTCCCTCAAATGCTGCTCCGCATACAAATTAGTCTGCTCAACAATCTCTTCCAAAAACATATCATCCATGAATAACTCAAAGAAATTGATAGGCAAAAAGTTCTCTGTATTGGCGTTACACCCCGGGAGACCAGTAAAGGCAGGCAACTCTGGCTGCTCCATGTTTGGGGCAACCCAGACATCAGGTCTTATAACGGGAAACCTTTCAGCCCCAGGTTGCTGCACTATTGGCACATCAATGTCCTCCTCTAAAACAGGCCCTTCATCTGCACTGAGTGTGGCTTCATCATCAGAAGATTCCCCTCCAATAGAAACATCACTGCCAGAATCTCTGACTTCCTCCTCTGCCTCAGATGCAGAGTCCGTCTCATAGTCATGATCAGGCTGTGACTCAAAAAGCATACCAACCACCTGCTGAGCGGTCATCCTGCGGCTAGCCATGATCTCTCCTTCTAAAATTAACTGGACAAATTCACCACCAACAACCAGCACTGTGTAAGACAAGTAACAAAGTGTAGCTTTGTTAGTAAGAGTTATAAACTCAAAAACTATACCGCTCACTTGCCTGAAAAAGCTTGATTCACCAGCAACTACACAGCAATCACCAATGATATCCCACTAAAAAGAAAGAAAGAAAGGCAAATTAGAAATAAGACAAAAAAAATATCATTGTGCACAAACCTAAGGACAATTTCACACACAATCCTGCATTTAGTACACCCCCTACAAACATGTCATTCATGCATGGCAACAATACTCCTTTGGAGTAAATTGTTTTTACTTACCTAAAACATGCAACTGTGCAAACTGCAGGTCAACCACCGCCAAAACCGCAAGGAGCCACAGCAAATAAAGCAAAAGCTTTGAACTAGAACTAAAAGGAGGAAAACATTTTTTATCACAAATGCAAAGACTTCTTCAGTTGACAAACACCCCACCATCAAACATTTAGAAATTGGTGCTTAAGTGGATTCTGCCATAGGGGCAGATGGGCCTACTAAAACAATAGGCCTGTCTGCCCCAAGGAAGCCAGAAAATACTTTAGTAGTGTGTCCCCATGGAGAGCGACCCTTGCCAAAGGGGACAGCCCTCAAACAAAAACAAAACAAAACACACACAACACTATCCCTGGTGCCTAAGTGGCTTCTGCCCCTCTTGGGGGCAGATCAGCCTAAAAATAATAGGCTGATCTGTCTCCAAGGGGTGCAGAAATGGCCTGGGTACATGTGCCCCTAAAGTGGGGGGCGACCCTTGCCCAAGGCCCCCCCATCCACTAACACACACACACTATCCCTGGTGTCTAAGTGGCTTCTGCCCCCCTTGGGGGCAGGTGGGCCTAAAACAAATAGGCCCATCTGCCCCTAGGGGTTGCAGAAATGGCCAACAGGTCAATGCCCCCCTTGGTGGTCCGCCCCGTGACCAAGGGGACGCCCCCCCCCCACAAAAATAAACAAATAAAAAAAATCCCTGGCGTTCTAGTGGTTTCTGCCCCCCTTGGGGGCAGATCAGCCTAAAAATAATAGGCTGATCTGTCTCCAAGGGGTGCAGAAATGGCCTGGGTACATGTGCCCCCAAAGTGGGGGGCGACCCTTGCCCAAGGCCCCCCCCCATCCACTAACACACACACACACACACTATCCCTGGTGTCTAAGTGGCTTCTGCCCCCCTTGGGGGCAGGTGGGCCTAAAAAAATAGAACACCCCCCCACAAAAATAAACAAATAAAAAAAATCCCTGGCGTTCTAGTGGTTTCTGGCCCCCTTGAGGCAGATCAGCCTAAAAATAATAGGCTGATCTGCCCCCAAGGGGGGCTGAAATGGCCCTAAAAGACATGCCCCCCAAAGGGGAGCGACCGTTGCCCAAGGGGCCACCCCCCCATCCACTACACACACAATCCCTGGTGCCTAAGTGGCTTCTGCCCCCCTTGGGGGCAGATGGACCTAAAAAAAATAGGCCGATCTGCCCCCAAGGGGGGCAGAAAAGGCCAACAGTTCTATGCCCCCTTGGGGGGGCCGCCCCTTGCCCAAGGGGGCACCCCCCCCACATAAATAAACAAATATAGAAAAATCCCTGGTGATCTAGTGTTTTCTGCCCCCCTTGGGGGCAGATCTGCCTAAAAAGTAGGCCAATCTGCCCCCAAGGGGGGCAGAAATGGCCGTCAATAATTGCCCCCACAAGGGGAGCGACCCTTGCCAAGGGGCCGCTCCCCGCAAAACAAATCCTTTCACAAATGAAAAAATAAATAAATCCCTGGTGTCTAGTGGGCATTCCTGCTGCCCGATCGCAATGCGATCGGGCAGCAGGAATGCTCAAAGAGACACCGGGGGAAAGGAAAAGCCTTTCCTTTCCCCCGGTGCCTCTTTGGCCCAAACCCCCCACCCACCGGGAAGAGGAACTCACCTCTTCTCCGCTCGCCGCACAGGAAGCAAATGGCTTCCTGTGCAGCGAGATCCCCATAATGAAGTCAGCGTGCGATCGCGCGCTGACGTCATTATGGGGGGGTCGGGGGTGGAAGGGGAAGGGCTTCCCCTTCCATCCCTGACTTTGGGGGGTGAGGGGAAGCACACAGAGGGAGCGAGAGCGCTCCCTCTGGGCTGTGTGCCGAGGACGTAGTGGTTACGTCCTCGGCACAGCAGCACTGTGCCGAAGGACGTAACCACTACGTCCTCGGCACAGAAGGGGTTAAAAACACACGTCTGCTGCAATTAAAAGTGCAAACATGGAATACTAAGGCTGCATCATACTGAAGCCATCTCAGGCCTCTTCAATCCATTTAAAGCCAGTCCCTGGCCTTTCTGCTCACTCTTCCAGCTTTCTGTTTTCTCCTATTGTGACGCTTTTTTGTTTTTCTTTTCCTCAGTCTTTCCCATATGTGTCTTTTACTCGAAGTAAATGCTTGAGAAAGAAAAATAACCATCGACCCTCAAAAATAGGAAGCAACAAGTAAAACGTTTCTCTTAAATAAAAAAGGTGACAGTGCCCAAAGAGCTGCTGTAATTAAAATTGCAAACAGGAATACTAAGGCAGCATAATACTGAAGCCATCTCTGGCCTCTTCAATCCATTTAAAGCCAGTCCCTGGCCCTTCAGCTCACTCTTCCAGCTTTCTGTTTTCTCCCATTGTGCCGCTTTTTTGTTTTTCTCTTCCTCCGTCTTTCCCATATGTGTCTTTTACTCACAGTAAATGCTTGAGCCACACGAAGAAGCACAGTGGAAGGCCATTCTTGTCACCTTTCTGTTGCTTCCTGTTAGTGCATGTGCTAGCGCCTGCATGTTGCTTGGGATACTTTGTTTGTACAGTAAAGGGCTTGGAGCCTGCCTGTCCCTTACTATTTGTTGGCTTGTGAGG
The DNA here is from genome assembly GCF_031143425.1 of Pleurodeles waltl. NCBI lineage: Eukaryota > Metazoa > Chordata > Amphibia > Caudata > Salamandridae > Pleurodeles > Pleurodeles waltl. The sequence continues at coordinate 1,504,355,662 of NC_090445.1, read as the reverse complement.
CACACTTCCCTACAGTCTTGAATTTGTCACTGGAAGCCAAGCATCATTTCCGTTCCTCTGTGTGGAGCAGGTATCAAGCACTGATTGATTTAACTTAATCTGTTCCCCTCCGCTGCTCCTGACATGAATGAGATACTATTTTCTTCTTTTTTACTTCTAATGCCCTGCCTCTTTTGCTTTAGTGGTGAAACAAAGCTATGGAGAGGCAAATGCCAATGATCTTGGTAGTTGTGTGCTGCGCTCCCGTGAATGGTCAATTTCTTGGCGCACGTATCCTTAGCTGCAGCGCACAGAGACCTTACACTGCCGCACACAGTGGAAAACAAATTAGAGGGAACATTGTCCAGTACACACATAAAATGGCGTCCCTGCACTCACGAAGTCCATGAAAGTGGCATTGGAGTTCGTGAGGGCACATCTGCTAGTGCAGGGGTCCCTCACACCCTGGTACTTGCGCCCTGCCCTCTGGGCTAGGAGGGCCTGCCATAGGGGTGACTTATAGTCACCTGGCGCAGTGACCTATGGTGAAAAAACGGTCAATGCACCCTTTCACACAGGCTGAAATGGCAAGCCTGCAGACCACTTTGCATAGGCTCCCCAAGGGTGGCATAATACATGCTGCAGCCCATGGGGATCCCCTGATACCTCAATGCCCTGGGTATCATATACTAAGAACTTACATGGGAGCACCAGTATGCCAAATGTGGGGTGAAAATGGTACGAGTCACCAAGTTGGAAGGGAGAGAGCATGATCACTGGGGTCCTGGTTAGTAGGATCTCAGTGAACACAGTCACACACTCTGACAACAGGCAGAAAATGGGGGTAACCATGCCAAGAAAGAGGGTACTTTTCTGCAAGGACACTGTGTCGAAGTTGCGCATCAGTTTCCTCCCCAAATCCAGCACTGGATCAGCCCTGTGTTCATTTTGAATCTGTTTTACACTTCTGGTAAATTGGCAAGTGTTGGGTACCATGGGTGGTAGTGTAGATTGCGGCAAAGACTGAACCCACAATTGTCACAGTCATCTATTGAGTGGACCATGCCAGAGAGCCAGCACATGGTGAGTATTCTATGTTTGTAGTGGGGTCCCATAAGGGGAAACACTGCTTCCAGCTGGTTTGTTTTTTGTGTAACCGAGAACAAAAGTTTTCTCCCGCTCTGTGGGTGCTTTTGTTATTATTGAGTGCACTGATTGCGGATTAATTCCAGGAGCGGCCAATTGATGAGCAGCGCTCGCTGGGGTGGTGTACAGTGTCCACAACACAAATTGCATTACTTTTCTAAATATTGCTACTAGCTCATTGTAAAGTGTGCATACATCAGCTACTTGCATAGTATACACATTGGGATGTGGCGTGTATGTGCTAAGTATTGGCCACGTTGGTCCGTCATTTCTGAGAGGACCTAGTCTCATGGGTTGACTACATGTGGAAGGGGCCATTGAACAGGTTCTGATGTTCTTTATAAGAGAGAGGTATCTCTAAGTATTGGTAAGCTTGGTACTGTTGTGGTACGTTTGCTACACTGTATGCATGAAATGTATGTGCATTTGCATCTACTTCAGGAAAGTTACCCAGGACTAAAATATTTCCGTCCTATATGCGTCGTGGGCTTCCATGGCAAATATGACATCCTTGTTGTCTTCTGTTAAGCCATGGGCTAAAAAAACTGCTTGAGCAGTTGTCTGCAGTTATCCCTGATGTTTACAGGAGTTGCCATATTTGCAAACAGATGTTAGGGAACACCAATAGGGGAAAAGAGTCATTTTATGGTTAAAGCTTGAACAACCTACAGCCTAGATAGGTGCTCCCTATTCAGCTGAAGAGAATCGCCCCCAAGACCATGGATGTCTCCGTGTAATGGTATTTAGGGTACCTTTAGTGTGTGTGAGAAAGAGATACCCAGGAGACTCGTAAAAGTAGACCCTACACCATTCTCGGTGGCCCAATTTTATAAGGATTCTCGCAAAGTAATGAGGCTGCTGGATTTGGGGTGGAATCAGCTCTGCGTTGTAGACAACTGAGTCTCTCCTACAACAGATGGCAGCTGTCGGCCCAACCCTCCAGGGTCACCAGCAGCACCTCACCAAAACCCAACCGGTAAAGGTGATTTGTGGCAGCCTTGCATGGAGTATGAAAATCCCTCAGGGAAATTGTGGGAGAAACAAATCTTATCCTTTTCTCTCCACATACAAGTCTCTTACACACACACAGGCAAGAGAAGAGGTGCAGGACAGTTTTTAATACATTTATTGAAAAGACTGCAATCTACGATAACATGTATGAGCTATAATGATAAGGATAATGAGGAGTAACAAAATTAGGATTGTGAAAATCAGAGATATGAATATGAACAACCCCAACATATTTGTAATAACATGAATACACAATTCCTTCCTAAAAGTCTATTCTCTCAGACTCTCTACCCTAAGCGAGACCATGGCGCTGTAAGCCAAATCTTTCCGAACAGTGTCCATGAGAATCACACCCCACCCCTGTTACCTTGGTACAAGGTCACGTCGCCAGTCTCTAGATCAGGATCCATGGAGACACAAATGCTGAGGTAGGCCAGAAAACCGGCATGCTGCATAGATGGAAATTCTGTCCGGAACCCCTTCCAATGCCCTATATCCTACAAAATGTTTTTATAGGGGATGTGTTTACACAGGCATGGGGCCAGCAATACAAAATATTATTCTGTGTGCCTCGCATTCTGTTCTTGTGATTCCGAGGCAGAGAACATGATGTAGAGTATGTCATCCATACTCTACATCACTGAAAATAATGCTTTTCAGAATAGCAGCTGATATTGTACATAAAACAATACTACTAAAATTTTAAGAAAGGTAAAATGAATAAAACAACAAAGGGTAAAAGGGCAAAGGCCAAGAGCTGAGGATAAGCTATCACTGTGCTTAAGCAACTAACTAAAATGAACGCACAACAATACCTAGCCAGATTGCTGTCACATGATGCTGACTCTGGAGCCAGGCAGTATCATGTCTCCCGAGTCAGAGCCTGTGCCTTTTTCTTTTGATAAGCCTGGAGAGGGGGCCAATTGGAAGGGGACTGCAGATCTTTATGGATTCCAACATCCCCTTAACTAACGAGAGGACAACTGGTATGAGGAACTGGTGGATGCCAGTGGTTTAGACACCTCACCAGCCATTGACTTGGTCTCTCCTCCTACTGTGGCTACGGTAGAGGAAGCTTCTTTTGCTATGGTGGTGTGGAGGGTGGTTGAGGTCCTTGACCTTACGCTGCCCCTGGAGGCAGTCAAAATGAACAGCTAGACAGAGGTACTTCAGCTGGGAGTAGCCCCTAGGCAACTTCTCCAAATTTAAATGAAGCCCTTGCAGATGTCCTGTTTTGGGCCTGGTCCAACCCCTGCAGAGTGGCTTCTGTGCATAGGATGATTACCTCCCAGCATCACCCCATTCTTAGCAACCCCAATTTCCTCACCAAGCATCCCACCTCGGAGAGCTAGGTGATCCAACCCTCCATCTCTTTAGTTAACCCTGACGTGTCCACAACCATTTACCGGATAGGGAATCGAAAGGCTGGACTCCTTTGAGAGGACGATGTTCTCTTCCACTAACCTAGCACTGCAGTCTATGAAAACCATGTGTCTATCAAGCTGATACACCCATACTTTGTGGGATTTGCTTGCGTAAGTGCTGCCCATAGTTCTCAGAGGAGGTCTGAGCCACACTCACATAAGCCATTGCAGATAGGCGAGATACAGCAAATTCACCATCCTATGTGGGTGGACAAAACTCACAAGGAAAAGCAATTGCATTGTCAGTGGCCCTCAGACGCCATTCCTGGTTGAGAACCACTGGCTTTTCGGGGGCTGTTCAGGCTTCCCTCAATTAAATTACCTTTGATGACTCTTACCTTTTTGGCTAAAAGGCAGACTCAGCGCTGGAGCGCTTTTAAAACAGCAGGCATATGGTCAGATCTTTGGACCTATACGTGGCTCTCCATCAACCCCACTCTGTCTTTTGCTCCTTCCTTGGCTATGGGAGGGACTATCAGCTGTGTCCTTTCCTATCCACCAAGACCAACAGGCTTCCCAGCCTTTTTGTGGCCGTGGACGCAATCTCCACAAACCACATGGGACTTCAAGCCAGGGGTCAGTCCAGTCCACCACCCCCAGCAGCCGCATTGCCCAAGCCCCATTAGTGTGCTCTCCCACCAGCATGGGCTAACCCATCCTTTTTCTGGACCAGCCCACCCATGCCGCCTTCTCATTACCAGCTGATGTAGGACCATCTCTCCTTTCCCTATCAGGAAGTACTGGCTTCAAAGCAGGTTGTGGTTGTTATTCATGCGACTGTCTGGTGCCAAGAAAGGACACAGGCATCCGCCATATTCAATACCTGCGCCTTCTAAACTGAAGAAGGAGAAGTTCAAGATGCTCAGGTCCTGTCTGCCCTTGACCTGAGAGACTAGATTGTAGCACTGGACTTGTAGAATGACTACATCCATATCCCTGTCCTGCCTGCCCAAAGGCTTTACCTGCGGTTAATGGTGGGCCACAATCAATTTCAGTTCCCTGTGCTCCTCTTTGGCATTACCAGTGCCCCTCGGGAGTTCACCAAGCTGATGGTGGTGGTTGCAGCACATCTACGGAGGTCAGGAGCTCCAGTTCTCCCCTACCTCGATGATTGGCTGTTGACTGGGGCTCGCTCCAGGCAGCCTTCTCCCACCTCCCGATTATGGCAGATGTTAGAAATGGGGTCTCTAGTTGGCAGTGGTATGCACCCTGTCCAAGTAGGAATACTCACTTGAGTCAGGGTAAGGGAGTCACACACCTAAGATAACCCCTGCTCACCCCCTGGTAGCTTGGCACGAGCAGTCAGGCTTATAGCAGAGGCAGTGCGTAAAGTATTTTCACCCACACACACCCACACAGTAATACAGTGAAAACACCACAAAAGTACTCCACACCAGTTTAGAAAAATAACTAATATTTATATGAATAAAATAAGATAAAAACAGCAAAAATCCAACATACATAAGTAAATATAAACATTCTTAAAGATTAAGGGGGTGATTCTAACCCTGGCGGTCGGTGTTAAAGCGGCGGCCAACCCGCTAACAGGCTGGCGGTAAAAAAAATGGGATTCTGAGCCTGGCGGGAACCGCCAACACAGACAGCCACCTTAACACTCCGACCGCCACGGCGGTACAAACAAACAGCGCGGCGGTCACCGCCAACAGACAGGCGGCAGACAATGTACCGCCCACACTATTCCAACTCACCAATACGCCACCTTTTCCGGGGCGGGAGCACCGCCGATAAAAACACGGCGGAAACAGACTACGGACGGGAAAACGCTCACCACTACGCACGCCAGGAGGAAGGAGGACAGCATGGAACCCGAATTAAACATCCTACCTGCTCTCGTCTACCTTCTCATCTACCACGAGTACGAAGTCCGGCGCAGACGACAACGGTGAGTACTGCACCTACGACACACGGGAGGGGGAGGACGAAAGGTTACGGGCACACACATATGCGACCCCCCCCCCCAACTATGTACTCACCAATGCAGAGCACCAAGTCACAGTGACACCACCCAAACACCCCTGAAAAATGCTAGGACATAATCAAATTTGGAATAAATATTTATGTACCAAAAAGCTCCAGAAAATTATCGTACAACCATGAAAGATATTCACAACAAAACTAATGACATACACATCAGTGTATAACTGAAGTACCAAGTCCTGCACATCCTACGAATTCAGCATGTCCGTGGGCCAAAGTCTTGAGAAATAAGGGCAAAGCCCACACAGGAGACCTGAGTCCTTTGGAGAGAACACTGCAGGGGCATCAGATGTAAAAACTACAGGCACCTCAGGGGGAAGGGAGGGGGGGGCACCACAGCCACATGAGTTTTAATGTCTCTACAGTGGGTGGGCTGCCCACTGGACCATCCTGGGGAGTGCAAAGCCACAGTCTCTCAATGTCTCTACAGTGGGTGGGCTGCCCACTGGACCATCCTGGGGAGTGCAAAGCCACAGTCTCTCAATGTCTCTACAGTGGGTGGGCTGCCCACTGGACCATCCTGGGGAGTGCAAAGCCACAGTCTCTCAATGTCTCTACAGTGGGTGGGCTGCCCACTGGACCATCCTGGGGAGTGCAAAGCCACAGTCTCTCAATGTCTTTACAGTGGGTGGGCTGCCCACTGGACCATCCTGGGGAGTGCAAAGCCACAGTCCATCAGGTGGATGACAGTCTCCACTGGTCAAGGAGGAGGCATGGTGGGCACAGTGAACCATAAACGGTGCTTGAGACGGCGGTGCCCAGCGGAGCGGTGCTTGAGATGGCGGTGCCCAGCGGAGCGGTGCTTGAGAGGAAGGGCCCAGCGGAGCGGTGCTTGAGAGGAAGGGCCCAGCGGAGCGGTGCTTGAGATGAAGGGCCCAGCGGAGCGGTGCTTGAGATGAAGGGCCCAGCGGAGCGGTGCTTGAGATGGCGGTGCCCAGCGGAGCGGTGCTTGAGATGAAGGGCCCAGCGGAGCGGTGCTTGAGATGGCGGTGCCCAGCGTAGCGGTGCTTGAGAGGAAGGGCCCAGCGGAGCGGTGCTTGAGATGAAGGGCCCAGCGGAGCAGTGCTTGAGATGAAGGGCCCAGCGGAGCGGTGCTTGAGAGGAAGGGCCCAGCGGAGTGGTGCTTGAGATGAAGGGCCCAGCGTAGCGGTGCTTGAGACGGCGGTGCCCAGCAGAGCGGTGCTTGAGATGGCGGTGCCCAGCGTAGCGGTGCTTGAGAGGAAGGGCCCAGCGGAGCGGTGCTTGAGATGAAGGGCCCAGCGGAGCGGTGCTTGAGAGGAAGGGCCCAGCGGAGCGGTGCTTGAGATGAAGGGCCCAGCGGAGCGGTGCTTGAGATGAAGGGCCCAGCGGAGCGGTGCTTGAGATGAAGGGCCCAGCGGAGCGGTGCTTGAGATGGCGGTGCCCAGCGGAGCGGTGCTTGAGATGAAGGGCCCAGCGGAGCGGTGCTTGAGACGGCGGTGCCCAGCGTAGCGGTGCTTGAGAGGAAGGGCCCAGCGGAGCGGTGCTTGAGATGGCGGGGCCCTGTTCAGCGGTGCTCTTCTCCACGGCGGGGCCCTGTTCAGCGGTGCTCTTCTCCACGGCGGGCCCTGTTCAGCGGTGCTCTTCTGCACCGCGGGCCCTGTTCAGCGGTGCTCTTCTCCACGGCGGGCCCTGTTCAGCGGTGCTCTTCTTCACCGCGGGCCCTGTTCAGCGGTGCCTATCTCCACGGCGGGGCCCTGTTCAGCGGTGCTCTTCTCCACGGCGGGCCCTGTTCAGCGGTGCTCTTCTGCACCGCGGGCCCTGTTCAGCGGTGCTCTACTCCACGGCGGGCCCTGTTCAGCGGTGCTCTTCTGCACCGCGGGCCCTGTTCAGCGGTGCTCTTCTCCACGGCGGGCCCTGTTCAGCGGTGCTCTTCTGCACCGCGGGCCCTGTTCAGCGGTGCCTATCTCCACGGCGGGGCCCTGTTCAGCGGTGCTCTTCTCCACGGCGGGGCCCTGTTCAGCGGTGCTCTTCTGCACCGCGGGCCCTGTTCAGCGGTGCTCTACTCCACGGCGGGGCCCTGTTCAGCGGTGCTCTTCTGCACCGCGGGCCCTGTTCAGCGGTGCCTATCTCCACGGCGGGGCCCTGTTCAGCGGTGCTCTTCTGCACCGCGGGCCCTGTTCAGCGGTGCCTATCTCCACGGCGGGGCCCTGTTCAGCGGTGCTCTTCTCCACGGCGGGGCCCTGTTCAGCGGTGCTCTTCTGCACCGCGGGCCCTGTTCAGCGGTGCTCTACTCCACGGCGGGGCCCTGTTCAGCGGTGCTCTTCTGCACCGCGGGCCCTGTTCAGCGGTGCTCTTCTCCACGGCGGGCCCTGTTCAGCGGTGCTCTTCTGCACCGCGGGCCCTGTTCAGCGGTGCCTATCTCCACGGCGGGGCCCTGTTCAGCGGTGCTCTTCTCCACGGCGGGGCCCTGTTCAGCGGTGCTCTTCTGCACCGCGGGCCCTGTTCAGCGGTGCTCTACTCCACGGCGGGGCCCTGTTCAGCGGTGCTCTTCTGCACCGCGGGCCCTGTTCAGCGGTGCTCTTCTCCACGGCGGGCCCTGTTCAGCGGTGCTCTTCTGCACCGCGGGCCCTGTTCAGCGGTGCTCTACTCCACGGCGGGCCCTGTTCAGCGGTGCTCTTCTGCACCGCGGGCCCTGTTCAGCGGTGCTCTACTCCACGGCGGGGCCCTATTCAGCGGTGCTCTTCTGCACCGCGGGCCCTGTTCAGCGGTGCCTATCTCCACGGCGGGGCCCTGTTCAGCGGTGCTCTTCTTCACCGCGGGCCCTGTTCAGCGGTGCTCTACTCCACGGCGGGGCCCTGTTCAGCGGTGCTCTTCTGCAGCGCGGGCCCTGTTCAGCGGTGCTCATCCAGCAGGTCAAGGGAGCCAGACCTGGCCTGGACTCCCTGCTCAGTCACCCTCGGACTGTGACGTTTCTGGACCCTTCGGGGACGGACTCCTGGCCTCCTTAGTGTCCTCCTTCCCAGCTGGGATGTGGCATGTGGGGTCCACCTTCTCCGCGCTCCTGCTGCCCTTCCGCTCCTTTGATGGGGCTCTCGGGCCCTTGCCTCCCCTAGATGGTGTGGGTGGTGAAGTGGCCGCACATTGCTCCTTGGGGGCAGCCCTGTCGGTCCTCGCACGGCGGCCCTTGTTTTTGCGGGTCCTCTTGCCGGGGGGGGGGGCTGGACGTGTCCTTGCTGCTGATCGATGTGTCACTGCTGGCAAAGGGTGGGCTCCAGAACCCAGGCACAACAGTGACACCCGAAGCTGGGCTGGTGGTGGCTGCAGTGCTCTTGGGACTCTTTGAAGATGGATGGGGGAGCTCATCGGGGGGAAAGAGGTTAAGGTTAGCCAGGAAAAGTTTTTTAGGGCCAAGGTAAAGGGTAGGAGAAGTGGAGATGGAAGTGGAGGTAGAGGAGGTGGTTGTAGGAGAGTCAGGTGTGCTGTCATTGGGTGAAGGTGCTGGTGCTGTAGGCTGTCGTGAGGTGGATGACTGTTGGGTGGGTGTCTGCCTGCGTTTGTGTGTCTTGGAAGAGGGGGTGACAGACACAGTGGGAGAGGACACAGGGGACGTGTAAATGGCAGTGGGGGTGGTGACTGCACGAGTGTGGACTGTACTGGAGGGTGAGGTGGTGATGGAAGCACTGGCTGATGTTGGGGTGCATGCAGGTGTGAGTGTAGACGTCACAGGGAGGGAGGAGGGAGACGAGGAGGAGGGGGACACAGGGGTGGCAGTGGCTGTTGGCATGTCGGCATCTGGGTGTTGCTTGGGTGAGTGTTTGTGGGATCTGTGGTGCTTGTGTTTGGATGAGCTGCTCTTGGGTGTTGAGGTGTGTGCAGGCTGGTCGGATGGTGTGGATGGGATAGGCTGAGGAACAGGAGACAGAGAAAGGCTGGAGGCAGTAAGAAGAGGGAGGCTGGAAACAGGGACAATGGCTGCCGTCAGTGCTGAGGCCAGAGCAGTGAACGCTCGTTGATGGGCAGCCTGACCCGAATGAATGCCCTCCAGGTACGCATTGCTCTGTTGCACCTTCCTTTGCACACCCTGGATGGCATTCAAAAGGGTCGTCTGCCCAACAATGAGCGTCCTTACCAGGTCAATGAGCTCCGCACTGAGGGCAGCAGGGGCAACAGGGGCAACAGGGGCAGGGGCTGAGGTGCCTGGGGCGAAGGAGACGGGCGCCTTTCTGGGCGAACCGGCACGGAGCGAAGACTGAGGGGCTGCTGGGAGGGCGGGGCTGGTGCGCTGGGTGGCGGCTGTACCTGTAGAGGCGGGGGGCACGGATGTTGCCGCCACCCCTTGGGAGCTCCCATCCGAGGACGTGTCGCTTTCGCTGCTCTCACCAGCGGTCCCCGTCGTGGTGCTCCCCTCGCCCTCCGGATCACTGGTGCCCTCGGTGTCTGTTCCTGGGCCCACCGGGGCCTTGTGTCCTGCAGCTCCCTCGTGCTCCGATGCCAAATCTCCTCCGCCTGATGATGCTAATGCACACATGCACAAGAAGATGAAGAGAAAGGGTGGGGGGAGAAAAAAGAAGACCAGGTTGAGTGCATGCAATGTCAACACCGTTGGCGGAGAGGACAGACACAGGTGCCTAATGCACTAAGCCGCGCATTCGGGGTACACTACTCAGTACTACTGACTAAGACAACAGGCCAAGAGACGTCAAACGCGCACATGGGAGATGCTGGACCTTCAATGGCTGTACTTGTCACCCTACCGAGGTGGGGGCCGGGGGCACAGGGCCATGCCTAAGGGAGAGGACTACACTACAGAAAGCGCCCTGGCCTAATGTCACCCACAGCCCTCCTCCCCCACCCAGACGCCTCCACTGCGCAGAAAGATAGGAGAATGTGCTGATACTCACCCCCTTGTGTCTGCTGTGATGTCTTAAAGCGCCCATCCAATTCAGGGTAGGCCACCGCCAGGATCCGGGACATCAGGGGGGTCATGGTGCGACTGGCACCCCTTCTAGGTTGGGAGGCCATCCCCAGCAGTGTTTCTGCGGTCTTCCTTGTTCCGCGGCGGATGTCCTCCCACCTCTTGCGGCAGTGGGTGCCCCGTCTGTTGTGGACCCCCAAGTTCCGGACTTCCTTGGCGATGGCACGCCAAATCTCGATCTTCTGATGGGCGCTGACCTATTTGACATGTACAGGGTGGAAAGGAGGAAATCATGAATGACCTGCATGTTAGATGTGATTGGCCCCCCCCACCAACTTTGCCATATGGCACATGCTCTCATCTGTCGGGCGTTGCACTCCTCATTCGCCCCCCACCCCACCAACTTACATCCACCCCAATCCACACAGGCATAGCCCATTCCATGTGCACCCGGTGTACTCACTTGTTGGTCTGGAGGACCGTAGAGTAGCGCATACTGGGGGAGGACCCCATCGACGAGCTTCTCCAACTCTTCAGACGTGAAGGCATGGGCCCTTTCCCCAGTCGCAGCAGCCATTGTATCTTCCAGACCGAGGTCACAGCAGCACTTGCAGTATAGGTCCTCTCCTGTGGATGATCAGGTCTCGAGTGATTAAGCAGATAGAAAATGGCGGTCACGCCCGCGGCGGTGCGTACCGCGGCGGTGCGTACCGCGACCGCCGGCGCACTTCGTCATTGGCTCCTGACACCCATAGGCTTCAATGTTAACCAATGCGGCTTTGCGCCGCGGTCTTCGACCGCCTACCGCCACGGTGTGCCCCGCCAGCGCATTGACCTCACATCCCATTGTCCCACTTCCCAGGTCAGGCAGCCGCCATTTCAAGGGCCTACATGGCTTAATTTTGACTGCGACACACAGGCCTAGGCCTTGCATTGCCACACATACACGCCTTTCAACCCATTGCCATTCTTTAACTGTGCAAGCTGTCTGTACGTACCTGTGGTTTGGCTGACTCTGTGCTCCATGTTGTCCTTCCTAGGCACCGTCCGCTGGGACTTGCGATGAGAAGGAGGAATCCTCGCGTGTACCGACCGCTGGTGGACCTGTCGACAATGGAAGAACGCCATATATTACTTCGATACAGACTTGACCGTGCCACTATCCATGAACTGTGTGCCCAGCTGGAGCCAGCCCTGATGTCCCCCATCCGCCAACCCACAGGGATTCCCCCTCTGGTGCAGGTTTTGTCAGTCCTCCATTTTTTGGCCAGTGGGTCATTCCAGACCACAGTAGCCATGTCATCTGGAATGTCTCAGCCTATGTTTTCTAAGATTTTGAGCAGAGTGTTGTCTGCCCTGATGAAACTCATGCGGAGCTACATCATTTTCCCAGAGGAGGGTGACTTGCCTACAGTGAAGGGTGATTTCTATGCCCTTGGACATATCCCCAACATCATTGGTGCCATTGATGGGACCCATGTGGCTTTGGTACCCCCAAAAGACGATGAGAAGGTGTACCGAAACAGAAAAAGTTATCATTCGATGAATGTCCAGGTGGTCTGTTTGGCTGACCAGTACATCTCCCATGTAAATGCCAAGTTCCCAGGGTCAGTGCATGACGCGTATGTGATGCGAAATAGCAGCATCCCCTATGTGATGGAGCAGCTACAGAGACAACGTGTGTGGCTAATAGGTGACTCTGGTTACCCCAACCTGCCGTGGCTACTGACCCCAGTGAGGAATCCCCGGACAAGGGCAGAGGAACGGTACAATGAGGCCCATGGGCGTACTAGGAGGGTGATTGAGCGAACCTTTGGCCTCCTGAAGGCCAGGTTTAGGTGCCTGCATATGACAGGTGGATCCCTAATGTACTCACCAAAGAAGGTGTGCCATATCATCGTGGCGTGCTGTATGCTTCACAACCTGGCTTTGCGACGCCAGGTGCCTTTCCTGCAGGAGGATGGTCCAGATGGTGGTGTTGTAGAAGCCGTGGAGCCTGTGGAGAGTGAAGAGGAGGAAGACTCAGAGGACGACACAGACAATAGGGACAGAGTGATACAACAGTATTTCCAGTAACACCCAGGTAAGAATCACCCACGCCATTTCACAATTGCTTCTAGCCTCCTGCATCTGTACTTTCTGTAGTTCCCACCAGATCTTTTGGGGTAATTTTTGTTTTTCCCTTCCCTTCTCAGTGCTGTATGACTCAGTGCCTGACTTCTGCTTGGTTTGCCCATGAACTACAGCGTATTGACATTGGTATGTTGTCATCACTAATTGACAGAACAGATATTGAACAGTAATATGTAATACATTTGCTAATAATACAGCATGACTCCAAACTGATTTGTGTGCAATATGTGATTTATTTACAGGGCTAGATATTGGTACATGTGATTATAAGGGTGATGGGTGGGGGTGGAGTAATGTCCATGGCAGAGTCCAGTTCTCAGTCTCACAGGTGCATTGTCCTTTTGCCTGTGGAAGGATGGAGCAGAGGCAGTTCATGGTTGGACAGGGTGGCAATGTGGGACAGTGGGAAGAGTTCAGGGGGTATGTCCTGCTGCGGGGGTCTTGACATCCTACTCTGTCTTTTTTTTGGATCTCAGGCTCCTCTTACGGGGTGGTTGTTCTTCAGCAGGAGGTGGGGTTCTGGTGGTCTGCCGTGGTGTTGGGGCCTCCTGTCCACTAGCGCCGGCGGAGGTGGTAGGCTGTTCCTGGTCCGGGCTAGTGACAGGGGCCCTGTGTGGTGCCACATGGTCCCGCAACGCGTCTTCTATCCTGTTGAGGGCCAGGACGATGGTCCCCATTGCGGTCCCGATGATTCTCAGCTCCTCCCTGAACCCCATGTAGCATTCCTCCTGCTGTGCCTGGATCTCCGTGAACCTGGCCAGTACCGTCGCCATCGTCTCTTGGGAGTGGTGGTAGGCCCCCATGATGGTGGTGAGGGCCTCTTGGAGAGTGGGTTCCCTGGGCCTCTCCTCCCCCCCCTGTCACACAGCAGCCCTCCGAGCTGCCCGGTTTCCCCCGGCCTCTGTCTCCTGGACGGTGTGCCCGCTCCCACTGCCCCTAGGTCCCTGTTGTTGTTGGGGTGTTGGGTTAGCCTGGGTGCCCTGTAGTGGCAGACACACCGCTGATTGACGTGTCCTAGAGACAGAGGCATGGGCCCGCTGGGTGGGAGCTGTGCTGGTGTTGGCAGAGGGGGTCGGGTCTGGTGTGGCCTGTGTCTGGGTGAGGGGAACCGACTGCCCAGAGTTCCCCGATGGTCCGGGCTGGTCATCAGGTTCAATGTCGACAGAGCTGCTGTCCTCACTGTGGGCCTGTTCCGGGGGTGGGATGGACATTTCTGGACCCTCCTGGCTGGTGTTTTGGCGTTCGGGTCCTGCATGGGGTAAGAGAGTTTGGTTATTGTTTCTGTGTGTGCAATAGCGTGCGTGTTATGGGTGCCCTCGTCCCCCAGTGCAGGCATTCCCTTGAGGGAGGTGTTGTGAGGGTAGTTAGTGGGGGGGGGGGTAAGTGCAGTGGTCATGCTTGGGTGATGGGTGTCCATGGATTGTGTTGGCATGCAGGAGTTGGTGTTGGGATGGGTGGGTTGTGATGGTGAGACATTGTCAGGGAGGATGTGTGCTGGGGGGTTGGGGGTGAGGGTGGGGGTGTGGGTTGGCATGCTGGTGGGGTGGGGGGGATCTAGTAGTTGAGATTGGACTTACCAGAGTCCATTCCTCCGGCTACTCCTGCGAGGCCCTGAGGATGCAGGATGTTGAAGACCTCTTGCTCCCATGATGTAAATTCGGGAGGGGTGGGTGGGGGTCCGCCGCCAGTCTTCTGGACCGCGATGTTGTGCCTGGAGACCATCGATCGGACCTTCCCCCGTAGGTCGTTCCATCGTTTGCGGATGTCCTCCCTATTCCTGGGATGCTGTCCCACCGCGTTGACCCTGTCCACGATCCGCTGCCATAGCTCCGCCTTCCTAGCTATACTGGTGTGCTGCACCTGTGAGCCGAAGAGCTGGGGTTCCACTCTTAGGATTTCCTCCACCATGACCCGGAGTTCTTGGTCCGAAAAGCGTGGGTGCCTTTGGGGTGCCATGGGGTGGTGTGGGTGAGGTGTGGGGTGGTGTATGTGATGATGAGTATGTTGGTGTGTGGTGCTTTGTGCTACTATGTGGTGTGTGTGATGGTGTAGTGTGCCTCAGTGTGTATTGCTATGGATTGTCTGCTGTGTCTCTCTCTCCTTCTCTCAGTAATTGTGGTCGTAGGGGTTTGTGGGTGATGTGGGGGTGTGTTTTATAGTTGATTGATTGTGTGGGAGTGGGTTGTGTATCAGGTGTGTGTATTTGTAATTGTCCAATGTGCCTGTGTTTTGGTGCTGTGTGTGTATTTTGACCGCGGCGGTGTGTACCGCCAATGGAATACCGCGTTGGAAAGCCCGCCGCGTTGATTCGTGGGTCGTAATGGCATGGGCGTTTTTCTGTTGGCGTGACGGTGGAGGTTTGGTCATCTCCAGTTTATCGCTGCCCGCTGATGTGGCGGGCTGCAGTGGAGGTCGGATTTTTGGAGGTTTGGCCGTTGTGGGTCAGAATGACCGTGGCAGCTTTCCGCGGCCGCGGCGGTGTTATGGCGGTCTTCTGACCGGCGGTAAGCGCCTTTTACCGCCGAGGTCAGAATGACCCCCTAAAAATCTCAGTAAAGCGCATAGAAACACAATAGCTCCACCTGGGGCTATCATTACGTCGTTGACGGAGTCGTTCCCAACAGTCCAACACCACTCGCAAGGGAGTGGGGGCAGGTCACAGAGTCGCACGAACCCCCAGTACAGTAACTTGGAAAATGATGAGGATGCAAAGATGTTGCTTGGAGTCGTAGAAGTGAGGTGTCGCTAGAGCCGGTGCGCCGTTGGTTCCTTATTACTACCAGGGAGGTGAGGCGTTGGTTCCTTATGGTTGCAGGGGAGGTGATGCAGGGGAGGTGATGCACCGTCAGTGGCAAGGCGTTGGTTCCTTATGATCAGGAGGGTAGATGAATCCAGCAGGTCAAGACTTGCGGCATTGACTTCCTGGTGTCGCGTTTACACCCCAGAGCCACAGGTGTTGCAGCAGAGTCAGGTTTCCCAATCATCGGGGACACGGCAGTAAGGACTCATGCTGTGGCAGGACTTCAGAGGCACTGCAGCAACATCAGGTCCGTGATATCGGTCATGTTTGTTGCACACAGCAGGGACCACAGTGCCTGGTGTAGGAAGCGACGTGGAGTCAAACAGCAGCACCAATTTAAAAGTGACTCTGGAGTCGATGCACTTGGGCCCAGATTTATGAAAAATGACGTGAAAAAATATTGACGCAAGTTACTGTCATTCCCTAGCGCCATCAGTGCACCATATTTAAAAATGACACACGATGGTGCTAAAAATGATGCTAACCATTGTGACGTAAGAAAAAATTACGCTAATGCTGCAGAAGTGGCACTAGACCATTTTGCGACATGTTTTTTGATACAAAACGGGACCATCCTGGGGAGTGCAAAGCCACAGTCTCTCAATGTCTTTACAGTGGGTGGGCTGCCCACTGGACCATCCTGGGGAGTGCAAAGCCACAGTCCATCAGGTGGATGACAGTCTCCACTGGTCAAGGAGGAGGCATGGTGGGCACAGTGAACCATAAACGGTGCTTGAGACGGCGGTGCCCAGCGAAGCGGTGCTTGAGATGGCGGTGCCCAGCGGAGCGGTGCTTGAGAGGAAGGGCCCAGCGGAGCGGTGCTTGAGAGGAAGGGCCCAGCGGAGCGGTGCTTGAGATGAAGGGCCCAGCGGAGCGGTGCTTGAGATGAAGGGCCCAGCGGAGCGGTGCTTGAGATGGCGGTGCCCAGCGGAGCGGTGCTTGAGATGAAGGGCCCAGCGGAGCGGTGCTTGAGACGGCGGTGCCCAGCGTAGCGGTGCTTGAGAGGAAGGGCCCAGCGGAGCGGTGCTTGAGATGAAGGGCCCAGCGGAGCGGTGCTTGAGAGGAAGGGCCCAGCGGAGCGGTGCTTGAGATGAAGGGCCCAGCGGAGCGGTTCTTGAGATGAAGGGCCCAGCGGAGCGGTGCTTGAGATGAAGGGCCCAGCGGAGCGGTGCTTGAGATGGCGGTGCCCAGCAGAGCGGTGCTTGAGATGAAGGGCCCAGCGGAGCGGTGCTTGAGACGGCGGTGCCCAGCGTAGCGGTGCTTGAGAGGAAGGGCCCAGCGGAGCGGTGCTTGAGATGGCGGGGCCCTGTTCAGCGGTGCTCTTCTCCACGGCGGGGCCCTGTTCAGCGGTGCTCTTCTCCACGGCGGGCCCTGTTCAGCGGTGCTCTTCTGCACCGCGGGCCCTGTTCAGCGGTGCTCTTCTCCACGGCGGGCCCTGTTCAGTGGTGCTCTTCTTCACCGCGGGCCCTGTTCAGCGGTGCCTATCTCCACGGCGGGGCCCTGTTCAGCGGTGCTCTTCTCCACGGCGGGCCCTGTTCAGCGGTGCTCTTCTGCACCGCGGGCCCTGTTCAGCGGTGCTCTACTCCACGGCGGGCCCTGTTCAGCGGTGCTCTTCTGCACCGCGGGCCCTGTTCAGCGGTGCTCTACTCCACGGCGGGGCCCTGTTCAGCGGTGCTCTACTCCACGGCGGGGCCCTGTTCAGCGGTGCTCTTCTGCACCGCGGGCCCTGTTCAGCGGTGCCTATCTCCACGGCGGGGCCCTGTTCAGCGGTGCTCTTCTGCACCGCGGGCCCTGTTCAGCGGTGCCTATCTCCACGGCGGGGCCCTGTTCAGCGGTGCTCTTCTCCACGGCGGGGCCCTGTTCAGCGGTGCTCTTCTGCACCGCGGGCCCTGTTCAGCGGTGCTCTACTCCACGGCGGGGCCCTGTTCAGCGGTGCTCTTCTGCACCGCGGGCCCTGTTCAGCGGTGCTCTTCTCCACGGCGGGCCCTGTTCAGCGGTGCTCTTCTGCACCGCTGGCTCTGTTCAGCGGTGCCTATCTCCACGGCGGGGCCCTGTTCAGCGGTGCTCTTCTTCACCTCGGGCCCTGTTCAGCGGTGCTCTACTCCACGGCGGGGCCCTGTTCAGCTGTGCTCTTCTGCACCGCGGGCCCTGTTCAGCGGTGCTCATCCAGCAGGTCAAGGGAGCCAGACCTGTCCTGGACTCCCTGCTCAGTCGCCCTCGGACTGTGACGTTTCTGGACCCTTCGGGGACGGACTCCTGGCCTCCTTAGTGTCCTCCTTCCCAGCTGGGATGTGGCATGTGGGGTCCACCTTCTCCGCGCTCCTGCTGCCCTTCCGCTCCTTTGATGGGGCTCTCGGGCCCTTGCCTCCCCTAGATGGTGTGGGTGGTGAAGTGGCCGCACATTGCTCCTTGGGGGCAGCCCTGTCGGTCCTCGCACGGCGGCCCTTGTTTTTGCGGGTCCTCTTGCCGGGGGGGGGGCTGGACGTGTCCTTGCTGCTGATCGATGTGTCACTGCTGGCAAAGGGTGGGCTCCAGAACCCAGGCACAACAGTGACACCCGAAGCTGGGCTGGTGGTGGCTGCGGTGCTCTTGGGACTCTTTGAAGATGGATGGGGGAGCTCATCGGGGGGAAAGAGGTTAAGGTTAGCCAGGAAAAGTTTTTTAGGGCCAAGGTAAAGGGTAGGAGAAGTGGAGATGGAAGTGGAGGTAGAGGAGGTGGTTGTAGGAGAGTCAGGTGTGCTGTCATTGGGTGAAGGTGCTGGTGCTGTAGGCTGTCGTGAGGTGGATGACTGTTGGGTGGGTGTCTGCCTGCGTTTGTGTGTCTTGGAAGAGGGGGTGACAGACACAGTGGGAGAGGACACAGGGGACGTGTAAATGGCAGTGGGGGTGGTGACTGCACGAGTGTGGACTGTACTGGAGGGTGAGGTGGTGATGGAAGCACTGGCTGATGTTGGGGTGCATGCAGGTGTGAGTGTAGACGTCACAGGGAGGGAGGAGGGAGACAAGGAGGAGGGGGACACAGGGGTGGCAGTGGCTGTTGGCATGTCTGCATCTGGGTGTTGCTTGGGTGAGTGTTTGTGGGATCTGTGGTGCTTGTGTTTGGATGAGCTGCTCTTGGGTGTTGAGGTGTGTGCAGGCTGGTCTGATGGTGTGGATGGGATAGGCTGAGGAACAGGAGACAGAGAAAGGCTGGAGGCAGTAAGAAGAGGGAGGCTGGAAACAGGGACAATGGCTGCCGTCAGTGCTGAGGCCAGAGCAGTGAACGCTCGTTGATGGGCAGCCTGACCCGAATGAATGCCCTCCAGGTACGCATTGCTCTGTTGCACCTCCCTTTGCACACCCTGGATGGCATTCAAAAGGGTCGTCTGCCCAACAATGAGCGTCCTTACCAGGTCAATGAGCTCCGCACTGAGGGCAGCAGGGGCAACAGGGGCAGGGGCTGAGGTGCCTGGGGCGAAGGAGACGCGCGCCTTCCTGGGCGAACCGGCACGGAGCGAAGACTGAGGGGCTGCTGGGAGGGCGGGGCTGGTGCTCTGGGTGGCGGCTGTACCTGTAGAGGCGGGGGGCACGGATGTTGCCGCCACCCCTAGGGAGCTCCCATCCGAGGACGTGTCGCTTTCGCTGCTCTCACCAGCGGTCCCCGTCGTGGTGCTCCCCTCGCCCTCCGGATCACTGGTGCCCTCGGTGTCTGTTCCTGGGCCCACCGGGGCCTTGTGTCCTGCAGCTCCCTCGTGCTCCGATGCCAAATCTCCTCCGCCTGATGATGCTAATGCACACATGCACAAGAAGATGAATAGAAAGGGTGGGGGGAGAAAAAAGAAGACCAGTTTGATTGCATGCAATGTCAACACCGTTGGCGGAGAGGACAGACACAGGTGCCTAATGCACTAAGCCGCGCATTCGGGGTACACTACTCAGTACTACTGACTAAGACAACAGGCCAAGAGACGTCAAACGCGCACATGGGAGATGCTGGACCTTCAATGGCTGTACTTGTCACCCTACCGAGGTGGGGGCCGGGGGCACAGGGCCATGCCTAAGGGAGAGGACTACACTACAGAAAGCGCCCTGGCCTAATGTCACCCACAGCCCTCCTCCCCCACCCAGACGCCTCCACTGCGCAGAAAGATAGGAGAATGTGCTGATACTCACCCCCTTGTGTCTGCTGTGATGTCTTAAAGCGCCCATCCAATTCAGGGTAGGCCACCGCCAGGATCCGGGACATCAGGGGGGTCATGGTGCGACTGGCACCCCTTCTAGGTTGGGAGGCCATCCCCAGCAGTGTTTCTGCGGTCTTCCTTGTTCCGCGGCGGATGTCCTCCCACCTCTTGCGGCAGTGGGTGCCCCGTCTGTTGTGGACCCCCAAGTTCTGGACTTCCTTGGCGATGGCACGCCAAATCTCGATCTTCTGATGGGCGCTGACCTATTTGACATGTACATGGTGGAAAGGAGGAAATCATGAATGACCTGCATGTTAGATGTGATTGGCCCCCCCCACCAACTTTGCCATATGGCACATGCTCTCATCTGTCGGGCGTTGCACTCCTCATTCGCCCCCCACCCCACCAACTTACATCCACCCCAATCCACACAGGCATAGCCCATTCCATGTGCACCCGGTGTACTCACTTGTTGGTCTGGAGGACCGTAGAGTAGCGCATACTGGGGGAGGACCCCATCCACGAGCTTCTCCAACTCTTCAGACGTGAAGGCATGGGCCCTTTCCCCAGTCGCAGCAGCCATTGTATCTTCCAGACCGAGGTCACAGCAGCACTTGCAGTATAGGTCCTCTCCTGTGGATGATCAGGTCTCGAGTGATTAAGCAGATAGAAAATGGCGGTCACGCCCGCGGCGGTGCGTACCGCGGCGGTGCGTACCGCGACCGCCGGCGCACTTCGTCATTGGCTCCTGACACCCATAGGCTTCAATGTTAACCAATGCGGCTTTGCGCCGCGGTCTTCGACCGCCTACCGCCACGGTGTGCCCCGCCAGCGCATTGACCTCACATCCCATTGTCCCACTTCCCAGGTCAGGCAGCCGCCATTTCAAGGGCCTACATGGCTTAATTTTGACTGCGACACACAGGCCTAGGCCTTGCATTGCCACACATACAC
The DNA here is from genome assembly GCF_031143425.1 of Pleurodeles waltl. Classification (NCBI taxonomy): domain Eukaryota; kingdom Metazoa; phylum Chordata; class Amphibia; order Caudata; family Salamandridae; genus Pleurodeles; species Pleurodeles waltl. Next base: position 1,504,335,181 of record NC_090445.1, on the reverse strand, counting down.
GCCTTTCAACCCATTGCCATTCTTTAACTGTGCAAGCTGTCTGTACGTACCTGTGGTTTGGCTGACTCTGTGCTCCATGTTGTCCTTCCTAGGCACCGTCCGCTGGGACTTGCGATGAGAAGCAGGAATCCTCGCGTGTACCGACCGCTGGTGGACCTGTCGACAATGGAAGAACGCCATATATTACTTCGATACAGACTTGACCGTGCCACTATCCATGAACTGTGTGCCCAGCTGGAGCCAGCCCTGATGTCCCCCATCCGCCAACCCACAGGGATTCCCCCTCTGGTGCAGGTTTTGTCAGTCCTCCATTTTTTGGCCAGTGGGTCATTCCAGACCACAGTAGCCATGTCATCTGGAATGTCTCAGCCTATGTTTTCTAAGATTTTGAGCAGAGTGTTGTCTGCCCTGATGAAACTCATGCGGAGCTACATCATTTTCCCAGAGGAGGGTGACTTGCCTACAGTGAAGGGTGATTTCTATGCCCTTGGACATATCCCCAACATCATTGGTGCCATTGATGGGACCCATGTGGCTTTGGTACCCCCAAAAGACGATGAGCAGGTGTACCGAAACAGAAAAAGTTATCATTCGATGAATGTCCAGGTGGTCTGTTTGGCTGACCAGTACATCTCCCATGTAAATGCCAAGTTCCCAGGGTCAGTGCATGACGCGTATGTGATGCGAAATATGAGCATCCCCTATGTGATGGCGCAGCTACAGAGACAACGTGTGTGGCTAATAGGTGACTCTGGTTACCCCAACCTGCCGTGGCTACTGACCCCAGTGAGGAATCCCCGGACAAGGGCAGAGGAACGGTACAATGAGGCCCATGGGCGTACTAGGAGGGTGATTGAGCGAACCTTTGGCCTCCTGAAGGCCAGGTTTAGGTGCCTGCATATGACAGGTGGATCCCTAATGTACTCACCAAAGAAGGTGTGCCATATCATCGTGGCGTGCTGTATGCTTCACAACCTGGCTTTGCGACGCCAGGTGCCTTTCCTGCAGGAGGATGGTCCAGATGGTGGTGTTGTAGAAGCCGTGGAGCCTGAGGAGAGTGAAGAGGAGGAAGACTCAGAGGACGACACAGACAATAGGGACAGAGTGATACAACAGTATTTCCAGTAACACCCAGGTAAGAATCACCCACGCCATTTCACAATTGCTTCTAGCCTCCTGCATCTGTACTTTCTGTAGTTCCCACCAGATCTTTTGGGGTAATTTTTGTTTTTCCCTTCCCTTCTCAGTGCTGTATGACTCAGTGCCTGACTTCTGCTTGGTTTGCCCATGAACTACAGCGTATTGACATTGGTATGTTGTCATCACTAATTGACAGAACAGATATTGAACAGTAATATGTAATACATTTGCTAATAATACAGCATGACTCCAAACTGATTTGTGTGCAATCTGTGATTTATTTACAGGGCTAGATATTGGTACATGTGATTATAAGGGTGATGGGTGGGGGTGGAGTAATGTCCATGGCAGAGTCCAGTTCTCAGTCTCACAGGTGCATTGTCCTTTTGCCTGTGGAAGGATGGAGCAGAGGTAGTTCATGGTTGGACAGGGTGGCAATGTGGGACAGTGGGAAGAGTTCAGGGGGTATGTCCTGCTGGCGGGGGTCTTGACATCCTACTCTGTCTTTTTTTTGGATCTCAGGCTCCTCTTACGGGGTGGTTGTTCTTCAGCAGGAGGTGGGGTTCTGGTGGTCTGCCGTGGTGTTGGGGCCTCCTGTCCACTAGCGACGGCGGAGGTGGTAGGCTGTTCCTGGTCCGGGCTAGTGACAGGGGCCCTGTGTGGTGCCACATGGTCCCGCAACGCGTCTTCTATCCTGTTGAGGGCCAGGACGATGGTCCCCATTGCGGTCCCGATGATTCTCAGCTCCTCCCTGAACCCCATGTAGCATTCCTCCTGCTGTGCCTGGATCTCCGTGAACCTGGCCAGTACCGTCGCCATCGTCTCTTGGGAGTGGTGGTAGGCCCCCATGATGGTGGTGAGGGCCTCTTGGAGAGTGGGTTCCCTGGGCCTCTCTTCCCCCCCCTGTCGCACAGCAGCCCTCCGAGCTGCCCGGTTTCCCCCGGCCTCTGTCTCCTGGACGGTGTGCCCGCTCCCACTGCCCCCAGGTCCCTGTTGTTGTTGGGGTGTTGGGTTAGCCTGGGTGCCCTGTAGTGGCAGACACACCGCTGATTGACGTGTCCTAGAGACAGAGGCATGGGCCCGCTGGGTGGGAGCTGTGCTGGTGTTGGCAGAGGGGGTCGGGTCTGGTGTGGCCTGTGTCTGGGTGAGGGGAACCGACTGCCCAGAGTTCCCCGATGGTCCGGGCTGGTCATCAGGTTCAGTGTCGACAGAGCTGCTGTCCTCACTGTGGGCCTGTTCCGGGGGTGGGATGGACATTTCTGGACCCTCCTGGCTGGTGTTTTGGCGTTCGGGTCCTGCATGGGGTAAGAGAGTTTGGTTATTGTTTCTGTGTGTGCAATAGCGTGCGTGTTATGGGTGCCCTCGTCCCCCAGTGCAGGCATTCCCTTGAGGGAGGTGTTGTGAGGGTAGTTAGTGGGGGGGGGGGTAAGTGCAGTGGTCATGCTTGGGTGATGGGTGTCCATGGATTGTGTTGGCATGCAGGAGTTGGTGTTGGGATGGGTGGGTTGTGCTGGTGAGACATTGTCAGGGAGGATGTGTGCTGGGGGGTTGGGGGTGAGGGTGGGGGTGTGGGTTGGCATGCTGGTGGGGTGGGGGGGATCTAGTAGTTGAGATTGGACTTACCAGAGTCCATTCCTCCGGCTACTCCTGCGAGGCCCTGAGGATGCAGGATGTTGAAGACCTCTTGCTCCCATGATTTAAATTCGGGAGGGGTGGGTGGGGGTCCGCCGCCAGTCTTCTGGACCGCGATGTTGTGCCTGGAGACCATCGATCGGACCTTCCCCCGTAGGTCGTTCCATCGTTTGCGGATGTCCTCCCTATTCCTGGGATGCTGTCCCACCGCGTTGACCCTGTCCACGATCTGCTGCCATAGCTCCGCCTTCCTAGCTATACTGGTGTGCTGCACCTGTGAGCCGAAGAGCTGGGGTTCCACTCTTAGGATTTCCTCCACCATGACCCGGAGTTCTTGGTCCGAAAAGCGTGGGTGCCTTTGGGGTGCCATGGGGTGGTGTGGGTGAGGTGTGGGGTGGTGTATGTGATGATGAGTATGTTGGTGTGTGGTGCTTTGTGCTACTATGTGGTGTGTGTGATGGTGTAGTGTGCCTCAGTGTGTATTGCTATGGATTGTCTGCTGTGTCTCTCTCTCCTTCTCTCAGTAATTGTGGTCGTAGGGGTTTGTGGGTGATGTGGGGGTGTGTTTTATAGTTGATTGATTGTGTGGGAGTGGGTTGTGTTTGTGTATCAGGTGTGTGTATTTGTAATTGTCCAATGTGCCTGTGTTTTGGTGCTGTGTGTGTATTTTGACCGCGGCGGTGTGTACCGCCAATGGAATACCGCGTTGGAAAGCCCGCCACGTTGATTCGTGGGTCGTAATGGCATGGGCGTTTTTCTGTTGGCGTGACGGTGGAGGTTTGGTCATCTCCAGTTTATCGCTGCCCGCTGATGTGGCGGGCTGCAGTGGAGGTCGGATTTTTGGAGGTTTGGCCGTTGTGGGTCAGGATGACCGTGGCAGCTTTCCGCGGCCGCGGCGGTGTTATGGCGGTCTTCTGACCGGCGGTAAGCGCCTTTTACCGCCGAGGTCAGAATGACCCCCTAAAAATCTCAGTAAAGCGCATAGAAACACAATAGCTCCACCTGGGGCTATCATTACGTCGTTGACGGAGTCGTTCCCAACAGTCCAACACCACTCGCAAGGGAGTGGGGGCAGGTCACAGAGTCGCACGAACCCCCTGTACAGTAACTTGGAAAATGATGAGGATGCAAAGATGTTGCATGGAGTCGTAGAAGTGAGGTGTCGCTAGAGCCGGTGCGCCGTTGGTTCCTTATTACTACCAGGGAGGTGAGGCGTTGGTTCCTTATGGTTGCAGGGGAGGTGATGCAGGGGAGGTGATGCACCGTCAGTGGCAAGGCGTTGGTTCCTTATGATCAGGAGGGTAGATGAATCCAGCAGGTCAAGACTTGCGGCATTGACTTCCTGGTGTCGCGTTTACACCCCAGAGCCACAGGTGTTGCAGCAGAGTCAGGTTTCCCAATCGTCGGGGACACGGCAGTAAGGACTCATGCTCTGGCAGGACTTCAGAGGCACTGCAGCAACATCAGGTCCGTGATATTGGTCATGTTTGTTGCACTCAGCAGGGACCACAGTGCCTGGTGCAGGAAGCGACGTGGAGTCAAACAGCAGCATCAATTTAAAAGTGACTCTGGAGTCGATGCACTTGGGCCCAGATTTATGAAAAATGACGTGAAAAAATATTGACGCAAGTTACTGTCATTCCCTAGCGCCATCAGTGCACCATATTTAAAAATGACACACGATGGTGCTAAAAATGATGCTAACCATTGTGACGTAAGAAAAAATTACGCTAATGCTGCAGAAGTGGCACTAGACCATTTTGCGACATGTTTTTTGATACAAAACGGGTTACCGCCACATTTAACCGCATTAGCGTAAAAAAAACACGCAAGCTAGAAAAAAAACATTTGGAAAGACAAGATGGAGAATGCAGGCCAGAAGAGACCCCAGTGAAATCATAATCAACCAAGTACCAGCCAGGAGGGTCCAACAAAGTCCCAGGAGAAGGAGAAGATGAAGCGGAAGTGTTGTTTTAGTGAGGAGGAGATTGATTTCTTGATGAGGGAGGTGCAGAGCACCAATACCAGCTCTTCGTCACCTCCAAATTGCCAATAGGTAGGAGAGAGGCCATTAGGCAGACAATAGTAGACAAAGTCAAGAGTGTGGCAGAGGTGAGGAGTACTGTCACCGATTGAAATAAGCGCTGGCAAGATAGCAAGCGCAGAACTAAGGAGAAACTGGCTAGAAACTGAAAGGCAGCATTGCAGACTGGAGGTGAAAGTCTTGCACCACAGGAAGACCTGGTTGAGCTGAAGGAGATGGTTGCAGCGGTCATCCCGGAGGAGCTGGTCACTGGAATGACAGGACAGCGCAGACTATCAAGAACTACCACAAATGCAGGATAAGTTACAGGGGGGTACTATCTGGAATCTCACTAATGGGAATAGGAGGAGGCACATAGGACACACTCAATGCATGCTAAAGGGTTGCATTTGGACACATAGGCCCTGAATTAAAATGCCCCATCGCCATCCAAGTCACACTTGTAGTGATGCTCTGGTTGCACAATGCACCCCGACATATACACAACGTGGACATAAGCCACTTACTATCGATTTACACCACCATGTGAATATGCAGCACAGTGCCTGGAAGGGATGTGCAATTAGTGTGGCTGTGCCACAACAACACCCATTGCATGTTGTTATTGCCCCAGATCCAACACAACATGTTCATCAGAGACTGGGACTGAAGTCAATAGGGGCGGTGTCAGGATGGCGCAACAAGGAAAAATGCCTTCCTTACTCCTTGGGTCACTGCTGTTCTCATGTGTGCTTCATCTTGCAGCACACATTGAAATGCCATCTTGCCATAATTGCTTGTACATGAGCAGGAAAGCACACCTCCCTGCACATAAACAATCAATCCCCTCAATACAGGCTTACCTTAATCATGGTGCAACGATGCCTGAGCTGTGCCACTTGAAAAAAAAATCAGGCCTTAAGTGTGCAACCTGTGGAACGCAAACTGCACCGGGTGGACCAACAACAACTCTCACATACCACCATGCGCCATTTGGGAATGGCCACAAAAGGTAACTCATACAACACATGGGGCATGTATGTGAAAATCATTTGTGCAGCTGTACAAGTAGCTGCAATCTCATCATCTAACAAGATTGAGTGTGTTGTGTGAATGGTTGGTGTACTGCTTAATGGGACATTCAACATATGCAAGAACTGGCACAGGCGGTATCAAAGTTGCACTACCAGCACAATGTCACTAGCCCGTAATGCAACTGTACCATCATAAAAATAGTTGGCCATGTGGATCTAAGCTGCATATTCCCCTTATGCCACATCAACAAAGTCTCAAAATCCACATTCTACATCCTTAAACCAACTTATGCCTGGAGCTGATATACTGTATGCAAGGAGATGTCCCAAATGTAGGAAGGTACAAACTAATGGGGTAGACAATCCATAATGGTTGCACTGCCCCTTCCAATAAGCACATGTGTGGGAACTGCTACAAGCAGATGAGAATGTAACACAAGCATTGTCTGCAATGGACCTACCTGTGATATGCTGCACTAGTGCCATCATTCATGGTGCCAGTGCATTATAGCACCAAAAGAGTGACAGCACACATTACACTACTGTGGGAATGTCCACCATGGTGACTAGGAAGACACATGCCACCTTGGTGTGTGTCAGTGGCAGGGGCAAGCAGCCTGCAAGGAAATAGTTGGTGTGGGATCAAAGCACAAAATACCTTGAAAGGTTGCCCCATGTGTGATGCACAATGCTACACATAATATACAACTACAAATTGGGGCCTGTAATATGTCACTGAGCCTCCATTAGCAAGTAAATGATGTGCCATGTCAACAGCCACCACAGTCAAAGATTGACATCTCACTATCTCATTGCAGAGCATGATGCCTTACCTCCTGCCGACTTGCCTGTCCTGGATTTTACAGATGACATGGATGACAAGCTGCAGACCATCAAGGAACAGACTCTCCAGGATGTCCTAGGTTCCCTCCAGACACCACCTCCAGTCACAGGGTGGACACACAGCACTGCAGGGTCTTCACATGAACCACCCAGCTACCAACACACAGCACCAGCCAGTCCTGACACAGCCCTGGACTCCGAGGACCCAGACATCACCTTTCAGAGGACAGTGGTAGGAGTCCAGCCGCAGCTGGCCAAGTAGGTGTGGGTGGGGATGGAGACCATGGCAGGCAGCCTAGAGGGAGTGCAGAGTTGCCTCAGTCCAATTAAAGACAACTCAGCTGCCATCGGAGGCACTCATTCCCCGCTACAATGACTCCAGCAGTCCCTGGCCGAAATAGCTACTGTCAAGAGGCAGAGGCTTCAACAATTGCCCTCCCAAAGTGGCAGCAGCATGATAGACAACAGGCTGGGGGCTATACAGAATACCCTGGAGTCCATACAGTGGGAAGTGGCCTCCTTCTGGGAAAACATGGCTACCTACCACTGTGATGTTGCTGTGGTATTGAGAAATCAGCAGTTCCTCCTTGCTGCAGTGATGCCTTATGTGTTCCTACAAATGGCAGCTGCCGGGATCTTTGAATCCACATCTCTATCCCCTGATGTGTGTGTGGCTCTCTCAACAACAGTACCACTCATGGCACAGGAGGCACCACACACATCAGAGGATGAAGATGTGGAAGGAACAACATTCACAATGAAAATCACCTGGCAGCACTAGTCTGTGCCACATGGACAGTATCTCCTTAGTTCTGTGCTTAAGATCATGCCAGTGTTGTGACAGCTGGCAATGTGCCCTCTTCACCTAACCACTGTTGACTTGCCTGCTATGTACTGTTATTGTATCAAATCTTACCTATTGGCAATTTGGACACCACCTTACTAATGCACACTTCTCCTAACCATGTCTCATGGCACGTCTCTCACCCCTGGACTCTGATTGTACAACAAATGGCTCAGGATCTCTCATGGGGTCTATGAACTGGACATTGTATAGCATTGGAAAATACACTTGCACCTGTAAATAAATCACCTTGTTCAAATGTAACATTTCAACGTTTATTGTGATCTATCAACTCAGCTAAATGTATGCATTGTGTGAAGCTATGTCAATGAGAACAGAACATAATTACATGTGTGCATTACTGTCAGACACAAAGCCACACACTAGGATCCTAATATGAAAAAGGTGAATGATGGTGTTGTGGGCTACAACCAACTTACAGAGTCTTAAATACATGTATTGAGCAGATATCCAGGGAAGTTGACATATGGCATGTATGTGTCTGAACCAAGTGTATGGTAATTTACCCAGATGAGAGCACCAGCACAGCTAATATGTGTGGTTCAGAAGAGGCAAATCTAATCAGTGACGGGCTGCTATCAGTGTAGCAGAATACAGACTAAAAAATGGCTAATGTCAAATGTGCCACACTTCCCACCTATAATACTGCCAGACCTCAGCAATGACAGTTGAAGTTCCATACTTAGCTGTCCAAGATACCGTATACATACACAATGTGAATGGCTGGAATTGTGGATGACAAATTTTTTGAGTAGCTCATGTCATTTGGACATAAGGGATGCATATGTTCATCCAGGGAAATACAGCCAGAGAACATACCCTAAGCCATTCCTCTTACTTGGCCAGTGCACACATAAGAACACCCAGACACTCAATCAACATGGAGAGATAATTGTCTAACACTAACAGGATTTATTAAAACATATTAATAACAGCACATCAAAACCTAACCTATACACTACCCTACACTAAACTAACCTAAACTAACCTATCTTAACTTACACCTACACCTATCTATCCTATTCTAAACTAATCTTACACATGTAACGCCACACTCTAAACATTGTCACCCCCTCCACTTAAGAGACATGACACGAGTAGGACAACATAAACTAAGGCTACACATGTACTAACCTAACCTATTTCCTAAACAAATATAAATATTTTTGTACGTTTTTTTAGATTAAAAAAATGTATATACATATTTTATTTTTTTAACATAGAAACCCCAATACAACCCCCCACCCAAACGCCCAAAATAAAAAATTAACTAAAAGCCATACCCCAACTATACTTACACTAACCTACACCTAAGCTACACTACTATACTATCCTATCACTATCCACCTAAAACACACTAAAAAATGTAACATCAGTAAATAGGAGAGGGAAGGAACTGGGAGGCTGTGGCACAAATAGTTTACAACTTCTTCAGTTTCTTCTTGCAGTACTGCTGAAGTAATTTGTAATTACCGGTCTTGTCTCTTCCAACTGATCCAGCCTTGCCATCATGGCTGCCATGTCCAGTCTCATGTCGGATTCGAAGGTGTAGCTTGTGGCTGGAGCAGGTGGCTGTTGGGGTGTCTGGCTGTGGATTGGTGCAAAAGAAGTGGAAGGGGTTGGACCAGCACAGGCTCCCCTGACCCCAGATTTCTTCCCTGATGTTGACTGACCGGTTGTGGGCTGCAGCAGAGGTCACCCATTCAAAAATGCATGACAAGCCCCAGTGGATTTCTCTCTCCTATATCTCTTCTCCATCCTTTGGTATCTGGCCTCTACTGCCATTATGTGCCTGTACCTGTCAGCACTCTTCTCAAAGACGTGTTTCTTGGCTTGGGTTCATAGTGGCAGCTGAAACATGAGGCGAACATGGCATTAAATACAGTATTGAGTGGAGGTAGAACAGACATGCTATGTACACAGCATCCTCAAATAACATATGCTGTCCACAACACATTCTACAACACTGACAAACTCCAAATCTATACTAACTTCCTACAAGCTATCTACAATATCATGTCACTGGGGGTAACGGCTACCCATTGTTGACCATCGGGCCCAGAGGTAAGTGGACTAGTACATCCTCGCTCAACATTTGTGTCATCAGAATAGTGAGGATCAAGTTGCCGTACAATTCCAGAATCCCTGTGCCATTGTCAATCCACGGGGCAACGCGTGCAATCCACCACTTTGACACTCCTGGTGCTACATCAAGCCTTGGCCAGGCATCATGGATGCAAGGTGGGGGTCATCTGATAGGGGGACAGGAACCTTCCCACTTGCAATTCTAAGGTTTAGCAAAGCATCATTCATGTGTCCTTGGATTAACACCTTCTCAGAGCATGCGTTACAAGGGGGCAGACAATTGCTCACAATGGGCCCACATGTACCGCTCAGGCTTGGTGCCTATATAGTTTGGCCAAAGCATGAACAGTACATCTATGTTGTCTATAGATTTGGAACCTATTGCCCCCTACCCTGTGCTATGTTGTGCAAATTGGGTAATGCGGAACACATGGTGGCTGACAGCTGCCCTAAGGGGCACAGTATGATTGGCACTACACTGGGTGCAGCTACAGTATTCCTATTTATTGAACAACATATGCACATGCATGTCTGACATCTCCTAAGTACCAGGTACACACTCAGCATTCACATTCTATGCACACGTGATGTGACCAAGACTACTCACAAATATCGTGATGGGTAGACCATGTTGGTAAATCTGCACACACCTAGCTTGCTACATACCGTAGAATGTCCCACAACCTACCTGACTGTTGGCCAGCACAATAAGGCTCCTTGCTTTCACGCTTTCTTACTCAAAATCTGAAGAGTAGTGAGGCACCGGTGGTGCAAGTGTCTCCTACATAAGCCCCCTAGAGACCTCAAAACATGTACATTATCTGTACCGTTTCCTGAGTAACTGAAAGTTACGTCTGGCACACAGTGCTGTCAAAAGTGCTATGACATATATGTTGGCAACAGGCATGCTAATCAGATAAACAGCAGCTCAGACACATATCATGATTGGCATCAATGTATATGTGGGCATGCTTTTCTTTTCCCACTATTCCATAGCAACACACGTTGGCACTTGTGCAAAAATCAACTCATACTCCATCCTCAACATGGCATCAGACATGATGTCCATATCCTAACTCAGATGATGGCATCTCATTGGTCACACATTACATTTCATCATTGCATTGCACACATCAGACCCTCTCACACAAAACCCTGGAATGACACACGTGACACACAAGGTGACACTTACTAGCTGCATTGGGGTCTTCAGATCGGGACACTTCTCCAGTGGTGTATGGTGGAGGCCCACCTGTATTACATGAAAGGAAAACATAGCTTAGTGATTGTTTGACATTTCTGTGCATGAACAACAGTTTCACATTCAATTTGTTAAGCTGAGTAAGCAAGCCAACTTAGAGGTAGGCCAGAACAACAGCCAAACATTTATAATCTGTCTGGGAGTTGAAGGGCCAGATAATGGAGACCCTGGCACCACCAAAGCATCCCTTTCCCTGACGCTCCTGTGGTGCATGTCACTGCACCATATGTACATGGATTGGTCATGCAGCTGTTTTTTTGGGTTACACCTCCATGTCCATGTGGGGCAGCATGACAGAGTATTCTGCATCAGAGGAGTATGCAATGGTTGTTGCAGTGGCTGTCCCATTGTAAAGCCATTGCTTTTGACCATGCCCCAGATATTGAAGACATCTTACTCAATCGATTGATACATCCTTGTTCCTTGTCACTGATATGTGTGTGCCATTTCAAGACACACATACTAGAGCTGAAAATGCCATGGCAGTTTCCTCATGTTCACGTAGTTCTCCCTTCCTGCACATTAACTGAATAACATTACTTATGTCTTGCCAATAGTGTGTGGGCAGCCATTGTCACCACAATAGGCTATGTCCAGGAAGGGATACCAACATGTGCATCTACACTCCCCTCAACACAGACACACTTGCACTGTGGTCCATGTATGCCTGCATTGGTGCAGGCTTCTGAGTAATGTGCTAGTGCTGCAGCAGGTGCAGGCCTGCCCCATACTGTCTGCAAAATGGGGCAAGCCTGCGTTACAAATTCAGCACATGTGTGTCAGATAATAGAAACATTATGGGGTGTATGTGATACACAATGTACACAAAGAGGAATGTGCAAGTAGTCTGGACCCAGTGCCTAGCTAAGCTCCCTTAAATACTGTTGGCTAAAGACAAAAAGGGGCTGATTTAAGGAAAGTTGTGCTGCACCTGGTGCCTTGAAAATGTCCTTCTGCCCCTTAGCTCTCCTCTTTCCCCCACTATATGTGCCCCCTATGAAATATACGGCACACCATGCCGCAGGGTAGGGGGCAATTGTGTCATTTCGTATAGACGCAAATTATGTTTTCAGCAGGAGTGGCACCAGAAATGTTGCACTACTCCTGTAGAGTATATGGGGGACCATGATACATAAATGTATGCCCTCTTTTAATGCCTGCTCTGAGCAGGCATTAAAAGTGCGGGAAAAATGGTGCTGGGATATATAAAGTTATTCCCTGCTGCATTTATTTTGCCCCCCTCACAGGGGTAGGCCCGCGTACCATACATGATGCCTGGCGCAGCCATCATGTTGTGCAAGGCTTAACAAAGTGGTGGTATGCATGCATTTTACCACTTTGTTAATATGAAACAGAGAAAATGGCACTTCCACCCTGCTTTAGCATCATTTATGAATTTCACATGATAGTGCGATGGTGGCACTAGGGGCTCTTAAATCTGGCCCACAATAACCTGTCCTGACCCTTGACAAAACATGCTGCACTCAACATTATGGGCCTGATTACAACTTTGGAGGAAGGTGTTAATCCGTCCCAAATGTGACGGATATACCACAAGCCGTATTACGAGTCCATTATATCCTATGGAACTCGTAATACGGCTGGTGGTATATCCGTCACATTTGGGACGGATTAACACCTCCTCCAAAGTTGTAATCAGGCCCTATGTCCGCCTGTCAAGCACATGCATAAGGATATTGGAATGCAAATGGTGTACTTACCAACTGGTCCACCAATCTGTATCCCCAGGTGATTCAGTAGATCCTGCTCCCGTGTTATGAGGTCAGCCCGACGGTGTTTCAAATGGTGGTCGTTGCGCACTATTCCAAATATTCTGCGTAGGTGGTGGAGCACCTTGCCCCACCACAGCTTCCGTGCCTTTGTGAGGTAGCCCTGGATTACGTGGCCACCCAAAACTAGCATAATCGGAAGGTAACTTTGCACTAGCCAAATGAACCCTACCAGTTTGTCGCTTGCCATCTTGGTTGCCTTCCCTATCCCAGACATTGTGCAGTATGTGCAAACTGCAAATGTAACAACCCCCAAAAATATTAATAAACTACCC